>NW_008353342.1:5387869-5400486 GCF_000622305.1 Nannospalax galili
CTCAAGTTTAGGTCTGCTTCTTTTTGTGAACTTTATGTGTCTTTGTGGTTTACTTTTTGGGCATGAAAAGCTGGTTCCTCTAAGCTTCCTGTTCTCTTTTGCTTTTATATTGGGGTGGCTGGATTGATTTTGTCTTCAGGAGTTCCACAGTGGCCCAATTCCAATGTGGGTCAGAAGTTTTCAGACTTCCTCCTTAGGTCTGGACTCTTCTAAGAATGATTTTGGCCTCAGGAACTTGGGTGTTGGACTGACCTGAGATCCTGGCTATGGCCGTGCCATGCAGGGCTGCAAAGGCAAATGGGGTGGGAAGAAGCCCCAAGATTTCCCAGGGAGTGGATTGGGTTGTACTGGATGTAAAGAATCAGGGAGCGGAAAGGTAAGCCTCGGAGCCCCAGAAAGAGGCTGTCAGCCCCAGAAAGAGGCTAGCGGGTGTTGCAGGATCAGGGAAGTAAAGGGAGGTGAGGGCTGGGCCAGGTCCAGAAGCAGTGCTCCTAGGGCCCAGGGAAGGCACTAAGTTGGTCTGGGTGAAAAAGATCAGGAAGCAGTATTGGTTCCCCTGGGGGAGTCAAGGCACGGAGGGCTGCACTATAGACTTACCCCAAGAGGCCTGAGGATAGGAGTGCAGGCTAGGAGAGTTAGCTGGTGGTGCAGGTCCCGGAAAGCAGAGAGAGGTGACGGCGGGGCCAGGTCCAGAAGCGGTGCTCCTGGGTCCCAAGAAACGGACTAAGTTGTTCTGGGTGAAAAGGATCAGGAAGCAGTATTGGTTCCCCAGGTGTCTGGGTCCCCAAGACTAGGAATGGCGCAGGGCCCAAACTAGGAGTAGAGAACAGCGGGGGAGATGGAAGGGTGAATGTGGCTTGGGAAGTCAAAGCACGGAGGGCTGTGCTATAGACTTACCCCAAGAGGTCTGAGGATGGGAGTGCCTGTTTTTGTAATTTTTATTTGTACTGTTTTCCTTACAACTAATTTCTTTTCATTTCCTAGGTTCCCCACCTCTTATACATGCAACCTCCTAAATCTTTTCTGAGATTTATGCTTTAGCTTTTCAAAATCTTCACCGACTTGAATTCACTTTTGCATACCCAGGAGCCCTCACCTCCTCGTGGATAGCCAGTTGTATTGACCTGTGGGTTAGGTCAGCCCACTGCCCCCACAGAGATGGAGTGCTGCATATGTGTAGATGAGGTTCAGCCAAGTACTGCAGTCTACTTTGTCATCTCCCCTAGGGCTCTTCCTTGTGGTGAGGAACGTACTTCAGTATAGTTGGTTTTCTTTAACCCCATGTATTTTATTTTATGCTTTAAAGAACAATTTTTAGATCAGCTTTGTTGGTTACATTGCTAGATTGCAACATGGCCTGATAAACATTTTTGATAGTGGCTTTATAAAGTACTCTGGCTTATAAGGTTGTAACCTGAAGTTCCTCCGTCTGACTATAACGCAAGCCATAGTCCCAACTCCTTCCCACACTCTGGAAGGAGTCAAGCAGGTGCAAGCCCATCACCTCTCCCACCCAATCAATTGACCTTAGCTGCATGAAGGGGAAGAGCCATCACCATATTGAGCACTGGGAAAAGGGCGAACAGCTGTGTGCAAAATGCTGGGAGATACAGGGTGGACACACTAATAGCATAATGCAGTGTTTCATGTCTTTAAGTCACTCTCTCCCGGGTGTCATAAACTTTGCAAAACCCAAATAGAAGGTATTCTGTCAGTTTATTAGCCCTGGGACCTCAGAGGGCACAGGCACAAGGGTCTCCCAAGAAGAGGGAGGAGAGAATTTGGACACACACACACACACACCCACTGGAGCCCATATACTCTGTCATCCCTGTTACTGTCCACTGTGTTACAGTGCCCCCAGCCGTTCCCCAGTGCAAGTTCATTCACTGAGTCTAGTCAGCTTATCTAGAGTCCCTTGTTTTAGGAAGATCAGCTCTTCCTCATCTAGCAGCAACCTCATTTGCTAACATTCCTTTAGATAAGATTGGGGTCTGCTGTTCATTTTCCCAGTTCTATGCTGGGTCACTGTCTGGGAGTCTCTTGGGCCACCCTGGCCAACAATTCAAAGGAAGGTATATCCTGTTTGGCATTGTTTGTTACTATGTAGCCTTTAGCTATACACATGGACTCTTAAAGAATTATACTGATCAGTTTAATCTTTGGTTATACTTTCCTTTTGGGTGTTTAAGACCATACAGTTGGCCCAAATAAACCAATCTATTTGTATTCCTAAGGTCGTATGAGGATCTGTTCCTCAGGGTCACGTGGGCATGGGAGGAGCCCCTGGCTCCTTTCTTTTACCAGATCCATCTATGTGAAGATACATCAAAGGTCCTGCTCGACCGTGGCTGGACCCACATGGAAGCATGGAGGAAATGTTTCCTCTGTGTTGACCCTCCTCTTTGTAGACTGGACACTGGTTCAAGTTCTCTTGTGGGGTCTCCATGGCCTCTTTGACCAAGAGGACGGGTGACTCACCAGAGTTACAGGACATTTTTGAGAGATGCTCCATAGTCCCCTGGAACTTATTCAACTTTGGAGGGCAAGGGACAAGAACTGCCTTTTAAGTCCCTCTGAACACATTACTATGGGCCTCAAACTATGGCTCTAAAACATCCACCAAGAAGGTTAGTTCCACCAGTCTTTTAATTACCATGTGCTATGTAGATAAAGCTTGGGCAAAAGACCAAACGTTCTCAGATAAACCTTGACTGGACATATGTTTTATTCCTTGAACTAGCTGTATGTATAATTTGTCAGTAGGTTGTCAGACTAATATGGTTCCCTCTTTTTTTTTTTTTCTTAAAGTAGCTAGGCATGTCTCTCATAATCTAACCCTTCCACCGTGGTTTCCCCATTTAATGTGCCCCCATTTTTCCCATTTCTCCCTTAATACCTTTCTCCTATGGACCCACCTCTCTTGAGCTCTTTTCCCCTTATCCCCAAGGTTCCTTTTATAACCCTTTCTCCCCTCTCCCATTAAAATAACCCCATTTTTATTCATATCTCCCTTAGTAGCACCCGTTTCCTATTGTTCTTCTCTTCAGGTTCTTTCTTTTCCTTTACCTCCCTAGTCCCTTTTCATTATCCTGGCTCCTGTAATTATGTCTGGATACATACTCACTTACAAGGATTTGGTGCTAGGATCCACATATGAGGGACATATGTCGTTTGTTTTTCTGAGTGTCTGTTACTTCACTTAGTATAACAGTTGCTAGTTCCATCCATTTATGAGCAGATTTCATGATTTCATCTTTACTGATGAATAGAACTCCAACAATGAACCACATTTTCATTATCCACTCATCAATTGAGGGACACTTAGGTTGCTTCCATCTCTTACCTATTGTGAAAAGAGCAGCAACAAACATGGATGTACAAGTGTCTCTGCAATAGGATGAGTTCTTTGGGTATATGCCAAGGAGTGGTATAACTGGGTCAAATGGTAGGTGCATTTGTAGTTTTTTAACGGTTCTCCACAGTGCTTTCCATAGGGGTTGAACAAGTTTGCAATCCCACAGTAGTGGATGAGTGTTCCCCTTTCCCCACATCCTCTCCAACATTTGGTATTTTTTGTTCTCTTGCTCTTAGTATGACTGGTGTAAGATGAAATCTTAGAAGTAGCTTTAATTTGCATTTCCCTAATTCCTAATGATACTGAACACCGTTTAAGATGCTTCTTAGCCATCTTTATTCTTTTGAGGATTCTCTGTCCAGCTTCTTAGCCCATCTTTTAATTGGGTTACTTCCTTTCTTGATTCTTTGTTTTTTGAGTTCTTTATATATTGTGATTGTTAAATCTCTGTCAGATGTGTTGCTGGTGAAGATTTTCTCTCATTCTGTGGGTTTTCACTTCCTTGGTTGCTTCTTTTGATTTACAGAAGTTTTTTGGTTCAAAGAGGTCTCATTTGTTGGACCTTCTTTCCTGAGCAATTGATGTCCGGTTTAGAAAATCCTTTCCTACATCTGTGTCTTATAGGTTATAGCCAATGTTTTCTTCAAACAGTTTCAGAGTTTCAGGCTTCATTCACATTGAGGTCTTTGATCCAATTGGAATTGAGTTTTGTGCAAGGTGAAAGATAGGGGTTTAGTGTATTCTTCTACAGGTGGAGATCGTTTTGCCAGCACTGTTTGCTGAACATACCACTTCATTCTGATCAAAGGAACAATTAGCCAGTAAGATATTACAGTCATGAACATATATTCACCAAACTCTGGTACACACACCTTCATAAAAACAGTACTTCAGGACTTTAAGATCCAGATTAATCCCAACTCATTAATAGTAGGGGACTTCAATACCCTATTGTCTCCATTAGATAGATCAACAGGACAGAGAATTAACAGAGAGACATCTGAATTAAAAATACCATACATCAAATGGGCCTAACAGACATCTCGGAATATTCCACCCAAACACCAAAGAATATACTTTCTATTCAGCACCCCATGGAACTTTCTCCAAAATTTACCATATACTGGGGCACAAAGCAAACCTCAACAAATACAAAAAGGTTGAAATAATTCCATGCATTCTATCAGACCACAATGCAATAAAGCTTAAAAATCAACACCAGAAGAAACCCTAGTAACAACATGAACACATGGAGCTTAAAAAACACACTCCTGAATGATGAATGAGTCAAAGGAGAAATTAAGAAAGAAATAAAAGTATTCCTGGAACTAAATGAAAAGGACAATACAACACAACAAAACCTCTGGGACACTTTGAAAACAGTTCTTAGATGGATGCTTATAGCTTTAAGTGCTTGCATAAAAAAATCAACACAAATAACTAAGCATTGCAACTCAAGACACTTGAAAAGGAACAGCAAATGAAACCCAAACCCAGCAGACAAGAAGTAACAAAAATCAGAGCAGAAATTAATGAAATAGAAACCAAGAAAACAATACAAAGAATCAAGGAATCCACAAGCCTAATGAAAGGTCAGAATATGTGTTATTTTTGTCCTTGGACACTACCTCAGGATGACTACACAGAATGTTTTTATATGGTTCTGTTATCAATTTAATATGTGTTAAGTTCATCCTTCCTGCTTGTATTCAACTTTAGGGCATTTAAAAATTTTATTTCTTATTTTTTGACCGTTTAATACATTATAATGAATTTCAGTCCTTTGCACCCCTAATTATCTAGATTCCCCTCCCTTCCTCCTCTCAACCTCAAATCCCCCTTCTACATTCCTGTCTCTGTTTGTGTGACCCACTAAATTTAAACAGGGTTATCTGTGTGAGCTTTGGTGGGAGACTACTTGGAACATAGGCAATGAAGATGACCCCCTTCACCTGGCCACCATTGACTGTCAGTAGTCCCACAGAGAGAGATGGGGCCTCGTGAACTCCCCCATTCCGTGCTGAAATGTCAAACAGCACAGTCTTGTCAGGCTACCATAGCCGCAGTGATTTCATGAGTTCATCATCCGAGTTATGTCCGGAAGATCTGTTTCACAGCACTTCTCCCCAACCTCTGGCTCTTACAGTCTCTCTTCTCACTCTTCTGCAATGTTTTCTGAGTTTTGGTGGGAGGAAGGGAATCTTATATTTGGGGCCAAGCACTTTGACACTTTGACCAGTGGTGGGTCTGTGTTAACTGCTGTCCACTCATAAAGAAGCTTCTCTGATGAAGGCTGAGAGCTGTACTCATTTATGGGTATGAAGCATTTAGAAGGCAGTTTGATACCAAGCCCTTTTAGCAAAATAATAGTAGATTCTGCCCTAGCTGTCAGTGACAGAAGGTACTGAGGCTGCTCAGGGAGAAAAGTCATCAACAGTCTTACCCAGCTGCAGCCCCGCAACTACAGTAAGGACCAACCTGGCAAGATATGCACACTGGTATAATAGTGGTGTGAATGTTGTGGGGTGAACCAGCCAATTAAAAAATTTCAATTTAAGCCTTGTCAATCTTGTTCTACAAACCTGGCCAATTGTAGGGTTTAATTTTTCATCCTTCATAATTTCAATAACGAAAACTCTTGAGTCAGAGTCATGTTCCCATCCTCTCTGTCATCACATCTCCTCACATAATCTTAGCTCTAGATTCTGGTTTATTCATTCTCTGGGTCTTTTTGTTTATTTTTTATTTTATGTGTATGCGTGTATTGCCTACATATAGACAAGTGCACCCATGTCATGCAGTGCCCACGGAAGACAGAAGAGGCTGTTGGATCCCCTAGAACTGAAGTTATAGACAGTTGTTAGCTGCCATGTGGGTGCTGGGATTCAAACCCAGGTCTTCTGCAAGAACAGCCAGTGTTCTTAACTGCTGAGCCATCTTTCCAGCCCCTTATTTTTTTTAAAAATAAAAATAGTTGGGGGTGGATAGATTGCTCAGTAGTTAAGAGCCCTTGCCTCTCTTGCAGAGGACCTGGGTTCAGTTCCTAGCACCCACTCTGGGTGACGTACAACCTCCTGTAACTCCAGTTCCAGGGGATCTGAAACTCCTTCTGGCATCTATGAGCAGTACATGCGTGTGGTGCCCATATACACACACACATAAACTCAAACTAAAAAGCAAATATGTTGTAGGAGGCAGCGTTCCATGTGCGTTCTTCGGAATCTTGCTTTTTGCTTCACAATATAACCTTAACTGGCTCCACAAATCATTCTTTTGTGGCTGCACAAGCTGTGTGTGACACATTCAACTGTAAGTATACAGTTTATTCAACCACTTATTCCTGGATATTTCCAGTACTGTTCAATGGTAAACAAAGCAACAGTGAACAGTCTTATGTGTTGTTCTTCATTTACAGAGGATAAGTTTCTAAGATGATTTTTAAATCTAAGATAAATTTTAACCCAAACATCTATTTAAGGATATTTTGATGTGTTTTAAGAAATAAATGTATACTTGTGTAAGTGCTATTAAAATCAGGATTTATAACGCCCCTCTTATCAGAAAGTTCCCTTGTATCTTCTATTTGTTCTTTTTCGTCTTCCTACCTCCACTATACCTGACATTGAACACAACTTTCTGGGTTTTGTCTCTGTGGAGCTGTGGTTTAGTTTTATGAGACAGGATTTTGCCTCCAGAAACTGAACACACAGTGGCCTTGAACTCTCAGTTCTCCTGCCTCAACCTCCAAAGTGCTGGATGACAGACCAGGCCCCAGCCCAGCCAGCCATTCATGCATTCTTTGCCTGCATATACTTGGTTTCCTTTCTCTCCTCTTTTCTCCATCTTTTTTCCCCATTTTTCCATAATGCATAAATATATATTGCAGCATGCTGATGTTCTTCACCAACTTCACTGGTACAATTTGTTCTTCAGTTCTTTTAGTGTGTGTGTTCACATGTGCACGTGCTTGTGCCTGTAGAAGTCGCCCTTGGGCATCAGTACTCAGGCACTCTCTCCTCTTTGAGACAGCGTCTCATTTCCCTGGGGCTTTGCCAGGTTGAGTTGACTAGCTGGTCAGCAGGTTCTAGGGGTCTGCCTGTCTGTATCTCCCCAGCTCTGTGCCCAGCTTGGGTTCTAGGAATCTGAACTCAGGTCCTCATGCTTGCAAGGTAAGTGCTTCACCAAGTGAGGCAACTTCTGCATTCCCCTTTAACATATTTTTTAACTACTTGGGAAAGCCTAGGCTACCAAGCAATATAACCTGAGTTCAATCCTAGGACCCACATGGTGGAAGAAGAGAACTGGCTCTCCCAAGTTGCCCTCTGACCTTTGTACACACCATGGCATGCACACACTGACATATAAATAAATGTTTTCGAAGGCAACCCCACCCCAAGCTCATACAAATATTCTCACAGATTTATTGCTGCTATTTCATAGTTCTTGTATTAACTGGGTTCTGTGTCTACATTTCAAGGCATGGAATCTGGCTGGAATTTGTGGTATTTTTATGTTTTCTTCCAAGCTGATAGCAAAACATCCAGCAAAATGTATTACAAGGAAATGCCATAATTCATTGATTTATTCGGCAAAAGTTTCTCCCATCCTTCCTATTTGCCTGACATTATTTTAGGTCCTAACAATAGAATGTTGAATAAACCAGTCAGGGTAAGGTGGCGGATGCAGAGTAAGCAAACTGTATGAACTGGAAACAGCAGTAGGGGAAATAAGCACCTAGTTAGACTCACCTTCTCTGAGCATGTGGCATTTGAGGTGAGGCATCAGTAACAAGAACAGGTCCTAACATGCACAAACCCAGAAGAAAAGCATTCCAGGCAGAGGGACTGAGATAAAGGGTCAGGGCAGATCCAGCATGGTGACTCCAGGGAGTAGCAAGGCTGTGTTTATGGAGCACTGGGAGTGAGCAGGAGTTAGGCCATTTTGGACTTTGCAAACCTAGTAGAATTTGGATTTCATACATAAGGAGTTGTGGCACGTAGGATTATGTCCCTCTGTATATAACAAAATTCCGTGGTTGTTTGAACATGCTTGTTTATCCTATATAAGAGAAGGCAAGTATCCTGTGGTGCTCCGTCAGCCATTTCCATCTTTAGGCTTCCTTTCTCCATCCTCATGGCTCATGTCCTGCAGGACAATAGAGCTCTGTCTGTTATATCCATATTCTGCATAGCAGGAAGGAGAGAGCATGCAGCCTCACAGGGTTAGCTCCTTTTAGAGAAACAACTTCCCATTTGGCTCAGTAGCTGGGATGTTGCCACCTGGGCACACCTACTCTAAAGAAAGAAGTACAGGTTGGGCACATTGCTATCCTGAGTGGTATGAAAGTTCTGTAAGAGGCCAGTGAGATGACTGAGTGGATAAAGGTGCTTTCCCCAGGCCTGATGACCTAAGTTCTATGCCTAGGACCCACTTGTAGAGCAAAGAACTGACTCTTGCAAATTGTCCTCTGACCTTCACGTGGGTGTGGTGACATATACACATGCATTCACGTGTGCATCTACACACATATTAAATTTTTTATTAAGTTCTGTAAGAATTATACAGGGACTGGGAAGATAGTTAACCAACTGTGCCATAGAAGTAATGTGATCTGTTGCTTGTTTTTAAAACTTCACTTAACTGATGTTTGGGAGTAGGAGTGGAAACAGAAAGACTGAAAGCAGCCAGAAAAGTGACTGAGAAGGAGTTGTTCCTGAAATTCAATAGAAGGGAAAGTTTCAAGATCAACCAGTAGTAACGTTGGCCAATGGTAATTGAATGTTGACATTTCGCCAGGTATTTCCAAAGAGCTGTTCACACAAAACAATGGAATCCTTCCAGAACTCATTGGCATCGTATTAGAATAGAATTCTCATCCTCCTTGTACAAATGGAGAAAACTTGGCACTGGGTAGTCAGTAACCTGTCCACCACGTCTTCACAGGTGATTCACACTCAGCACTCTTGACTCCAGAACCTGCTGATCCCTGGCCTCTGAGAGGAGAAATACAAGAACAGAAAATTTATGTTTGGATTTGGCAGTGTTGAAGCCATTAGTGGCCCTGACAGATTCTAGAGGTGTAAAGTGAGGGCCTGGTGGGAGAGGTTTAAAGAAAGATGGGGGGAAAAGAGTGGAGAAAGAATGAACGCCTTGCGCAGTGGTGTTCCCGGTGGAAGTGCACTTGTCTAGGAAGAGAGAAGATGGGTGATATTATAGAATGTCCATCGGTGGGAATGACCTACCAGCGTGAGAAGTAAACAGGAAAAGGCAAATGTGGAGGAACAAAGGTCGCTGGTCAGCTGTGTCCAGGGCTGTGAGGCTGTCATGAGTCAGAATGCCAAAGCAGGGAGTGTGTGGTAAGGCAGAGCAGCTCAGCTCCCGGGCAGGAAGCTGAGAGACAGGATGGGTCAAGGACAGGATACTCCCAGTGACCTGTCCACAGTGACCTACTTTCTCTTCTAACACCTTTCGAAACAGTGCCACCAAGTGTGGGTCAAACCTTCAACACAGACCAGGCTGGGATTTCTCTAAGGGAGTGAAAGGGAACAAATGAAGTTACTTAAAAGAAAATACGAGAAGCAGATATGATCCAGATATAAGAGGATGGAGAGGGAGGCAAAACCAATAGATACTGTAGAATCAAAGGACAGTGTTCCTATTGGGTGAAATACCTCGGTATAGATTTGCAAAAGCATGTGTCAGATGTGTGACATTGGCATCAGGAATAGGTCACGTTTATAACCATGCTTATATGCTTAAAGTAAGGTGAAAGAAAAGATCGCTGAAAATTAGGAGGCCAAGGTACTACATGGATCATTTCTTCAAATGATAAGTTCCTGTATACAGATGAATGAATCTCTAGAATATTCCATTCTACCAGTGTAGTCCATTTCAAAATCTTAACCATTTTGACTTGCAGGGTATTTAAGAAGCCAGTTCTCTGTTTTCCAGCTGTTTAGACAATCTTTCTACCCAGTTACAAAACAAAGTCCCAAGGAATTCTGACAGCAACAGTAATAGATTTATACATTAATTTATAATAGTGATATTTTAGAAGTCTCCCCACCGACATGGTGTGGCTTTGCATTTATTTGTCTTTTAGATCTTCTAATAACATTCTGGGGTTTCATATAGACCCTCTATGCTTGTTAATGAATTTTATCATTTTTGCTATATGTCAAGCTTTTTATTTGTTTCTCCTTTTCCCATGTAATAAAGAAAAACTACCATTTTCAGATTTCTTATGAACATTTATTAGATTTGATATTAATCCTAATCCTTGTTCTGTAACTTTTTACATTTTTTTCATTTCAAGAATGTTCTGTAAAGACAGGCACAGCAGCACAGGCCTATAATCCCAGCTACTCAGAAGGCTGAAGCTGGAAAATGGTAAACTCAAGGTCAGCCCAGGCAATTTAGTGAGTCCCTGTATCAAAAAAGTTAAAAGATGGATTGTAAAGAGAGGTCAGTGGTTAAGAGCACTTGTTGCTATTGCAGATGGCCAGAGTTAAGCTCCTATCACCCGGGCAGCTCACAACCACCAGTTCCAAGAAATCCAATGTCCTCTTCTGGCCTCAGAAGGCACCCACACATGTGAAAAGTTAAAATAACGCTGGTGATATGGCTGATGGTGGAGCAGGTAGCGTGTGCCAAGCACTGGTTTCAAGCAACCAGAACTGAAAACAATTATATAACTGGATTCATATGCCATATGACTGTTGTGGGGTGAATGTGAAATGCTTCCCACAAGCTCACATGTTTGGGTACTTGGTCCCCAGCTGGTGGTGCTGTTTGAGGAAACCTCATGGACTGGGGCCTGCCTAGTGAAGCTGGGTCAGTAGGGGTGGCCTTTGAGGGCTACAGCCTCAGTCTGGTTCTCTGGGACTCATCCATCCAGGTGTGAAAATCTACCATGTGCTCCTATATGCTGAGCTGCACCTGCCATCTGCCACCGTGCTTTCCCCAACATGATGGACTCTACCCTCAAACCATGAGCCAGAATAAATACTTCTTCCCTTGTTTCTTCTGTCAGATACTGTGTCATAGTGATGGGAAAGGTAACCAATATGGTGACCTTTTAAGATGAGCTTTTTTTTTTTTAATGTGTATGCGTGTATTGCCTGCATGTAGGTAAGTGCACCCATGTCATGCAATGCCTGCAGAGGACAGAAGAGGCTGTTGGATCCCCTGGAACTGGAGTTACAGACAGTTGTTACCTGCCATGTGGGTGCTGGGATTCGATTCTGGGTCTTCTGCAAAAAAAAAACCAAACAAACAAACCAGGGTTCTTAACCACTGAGCCATCTCTCCAGCCCCTTAAGATGAGCTTTTTCATTTAGCACAAGCCCTTGAGAGCCATCCAAATTGCATATATCAGTTTTTTTGTTTTTACTGCTCAGTAATATTTCATGGTAATGATGTATCACACAGTTAGTTTAATCATTCACATATTGTAAGACATGTTTGACATGTTTGTTTCCAGTTGGCAGCTTTTTAACAAATCTGCTCTGAACATTTGTATACAGATGTTGTGTGGTCACACATGTCCAGGTGTGGTCACAGAATCATCATCTTTGATTCCTTTTGATGTCATGATTTTTAAAAAGCTCTTCAAAAACTGTATGTCCACATGTGGAAGAATGAAATTAGACCATTATCTGTCACCGGTACAAAAACCAAGTCCAAGTGGATGAATGTGAAATCTGAAACTGTAAGGAGAAAACATAGGCAGTGCCTACAAGACACAGGTGCAGGAAAGGACTTCCTCAACCAGACTCCATTTGCTCAGGGATTAAGGCAAACGATTGATTAATGGAACCTCATTAAGCTAAGAACCGTCTATACGGCAAAGTAAACAATTGAAGAGGAAGCCCACAGAGTAGGAGTGAATCTTCACCAGCTATACATCTGACAGAGGATTAATATCCAGAATGTACAAAGAACTCAAAGAGCAAACAATAAAAAAAAGACCTGATTAAAGAATAGGTTAAAAAAAAAATAGGCTGCAAATATGAAGAGTTCTTAAAAGAAGAAGCAAAAATTGATAAGAAATAACTTTAAAGGTATTCAACATCTTAGCAATTTAAGATTTCATTTTACCCCAGTCAGAAAGATTAAGAAAACGATTTATAGCCAGGCATGGTGATGCATGTCTATCTTTTTTTTTTTTTTTTTTTTTTTTTTGTTTTTTTTAATTTTTGTGAAGAACAAAGCAACAGAAAGAGAAGAGCTTGGGACTCATGACTTGTTTCTGTTAACA
>NW_008353342.1:5400813-5423282 GCF_000622305.1 Nannospalax galili
AAAATTAAAAAAACAGTTTTTTACCGGGGATGTGTATGTGTGTCTTTTTTTTTTTTTTTTTTTTTTTTTCGGTCTTTTTGAAACGGTTTCCCTGTAGCTCCAGCTGGCCTGGAGCTCACTGTGTAGACCAGGCTGGCCTTGAACTCACAGCAGTCTGCCTGCCTCTGCCTAAGTGCTGGGACCACAGGTGTGTGCTACCATGCCTGGCTATGATGCATGTCTTTAATCACAGCACTTAGGAGGCAGAAATAGGCAGATCTCTGAGATTGAGGCCAGCCTGTCTTCACAGTGAGTTCCAGCCCAGTTGGGAATATAGGGAGACTTGTCTCAAATGGACCAAAGAAAAGAAGGAATGAAGGAAAGAAAGAAGGAAGGAACAGAAGAAAAGAAGACAACTTAAATACAACAAATGCTGGTGAGGATGCAGGAAAAGGGGAACCCTCATTCAGGGCTGGTGAGATTGCAAACTGGTACAACCATTGTGGAAATCAGTGTGAAGAATTTTCAACAACAAAAAAAAGTGGATCTACCCTGTGATCCAGCTACACCACTCCTTGACATCTACCCAAAGGACTCAATATCTTACTACAGATATACTTGCTCAGCCATGTTTATTGCTGCTCTTTTCACAATAGCCAGGAAATGGAAACAGCCTAAATATCCTTCAGCTGATGAATGGATAATGTATACATTTACACAACAGAGTTCTACTCTGCTGTAAAGAAAAACAAAGTCATGAGATTTGCAGGTAAATGAATGGAACTGGAAAACACCGAGTGAGGTACCCCAGACTCAGACAGACAAACACCACATGTTCTCTCTTATTTGTGGTTCCTAGCTCTGAATCTCGACATTCGAGTATATAACCTGAAGCAATCACAGAAGCAAATCGTGGGCACAGGGAAGTGGGTAGTGTGTGTGTGGGAATCTCTGAGAGGATAATAGTAGGACACAAGTGCTACCAAGGCGGGAATAAGAAGGAGGTGCTTTAATTGAGGTGAGTGGAGGGAAGGTATTACAGAGAGGGAGGAAGGAAAGACAATACTAAGGATGTCGGAGAAGGCCATAGAGAAACATACTATTTTGTAAGCTGAGAGAGAGAGGAGAGAGGCTATCTAACAAAAATTCCAGTGCCAGGTGATGGAAATGTCCTTTTGAGTTGGTGGTCGGGTAGTCCAAGAGACTTCAAAATAATATAGGCTATTGCCACAGCCCTTGGTTGGTCTCAGAACTTGAAGATAAGACCCTATTGCTGAAGACACCACATACTTCAGACACAGAACTTGGAGAAATCGAGCCAAAACTGACCTGGAATCCTCTCCTGAAGCCTAGCTCTCATAGTAGCAGAAGGTGCTAGAAAAACAATCAATGGTCCTACTCAGCTGTAAAACCTACAAATCACAGTAATGACTGCCCTAGCAAGATATCCCTAATGGTGCAATAGTGGCACTTTTATCTTGGGGTTAACCAGCAGCTAATTGAACTTAAGACCCACTCAATAGGAGAGAATTCATGCCTGAAACTGTAAACTTAGCTAAACAGCCATGGCTGGAGAGGTCATAGGTCCTAGAGGAGAAGCTGCTACTCTACTGTCACTTCCTAAACCAATATAATTTCTAACTGGATTCTAAATATTTATCCTGACATCCACAGGTAAGTGTAGCTGTCACCACTCATCTAAGAAGCTTCTTTTTGTGATAGTTGGAGACTATTACAAAGTTCCACGACTGGGCACAATGCACAGACTAAGTGACCATGGTGTAGTCAGCCCTAACTGATACATCTACAATACAACTCCTATACCTAAGGCTCAGGGAATATCACAGAAGAGAGGGCAGGAAGATTGTCAGAGCCAGAGGACCAGGACACCTGCTGCCAGATCGTGTCTTCCAGAAATGACAAGAAAGTCCATGAAATCTCCATTATATACTTGTCTAAACAAGACCTGTATAATAACACCAATTGACGTGCTGGTGTGGATGGGGAAATTTCACCTGGTCTCACTCCTAGATGAAGAGCTACAGGCAATCAGTGGATGCTGAGGGAGGGAGAATCAGTTTTCTTCAGGGATGAGCTCCCTCATAGGTTATCCAAGCCCAAGTGTTCAGCTCTAAACACAAGTACTACCAAATGGACTCAGTAGATTACGTGTGTGTGTGTGTGTGTGTGTGTGTGTGTGTGTATAAATGTATATATATGCAACAACAATAAAGGATGTAAGGAAATTAGGGAAGTGGTGGGAGAGATTGGAAAGAGTTGGAGCAAGAAGAGGGAAAGGTGGGAATGGTGTAAATACGGAACACATGAAATTCTCAAAAAATAAAAAAAATTTAAAAACGGAGAGGCTGCACATTTTCAAGAATCATCACATATTTGTCACTTTGCAGTATTTCTCTGAAAATTTATATTTCTGTGGGAAAAAGTTCTTCAGTTACTTATGTAACTTATTAACATACCTTTAAAATAATAGAAGCATTTAAGCAACATTTTCATGGCATATGGTTTACCTGTGACATGGACCTTGCTATAATAGCCCAGATTAGTCTTGATCTCTTACAAGGGATCTTCTTGCCTAGACTCCCAAGTAGTGGGGATTTCAGGTATACCCCACTGCACCCAGCTCTAAACACTTTCATTTCTAGTGTTCTTTTTACTCACAATATTGGTTTTAATTATATTTATGGATAGGATCTATAAATATATAATTCATATATAATAATTATATATATTATAATAATGCTGTATTTATGTATATGAGTGTATTGCCTGCCTGTATGTAAGGGCACCCAAGTTGTGCAATGCCTGCGGAGGTCAGAAGAAGGTGTCAAATCCCCCATGGAAATGGAGTTACAGATAGTTGTTAGCCATCATGTGGATGCTGGGGTCTGAACTCAGTTCCTTTGCAAGAGCAGCCAGTGCTCTTGATCACTGAGCCGTCTCTCCAGACCCAGGCTGTTTTTTCTTTGTTTTGTTTTGTTTTTGTTTGTGAGACAAGGTCTCATTACATAGCCCTGGCTGACCTGGAACTTGCTATGTAAACCAGGCAAGCCTCAAACTTTCCTGCCTCTGCCCCCATGTGCTGGGATTAAAGGCTTATGCCACACCACCCAGCCTACTGTTTGTCTCTTATCATTACATAGTGCTACGTCTTCATCCCATTTAGTTAGTTGGGCTTTGATGTCTGTCCATTCTGACAGTAATACTGAAACCATATGTTGTTCTTCTGTATCTTTTTTTTTTTTTTTTTTTTTGGTCTTTTTGAGACAGGGTCTCCCTGTAGCCCCAGCTGGCCTGGAACTCACTATGTAGACCAGGCCAGCCTCGAACACACAGAGATCTGCCTGCCTCCATCTCCCGAGTGCTGGGATTAAAGGTGTGTGCCACCACGCCCAGCTCTTCTATATCTTTTTATTATAATTATCTTTATAAAATATATAGATAGCTGGGCGTGGTGGCACACGCCTTTAATCCCAGCACTCGGGAGATGGAGGCAGGCAGATCTCTGTGTGTTCGAGGCTGGCCTGGTCTACATAGTGAGTTCCAGGCCAGCTGGGGCGACAGGGAGACCCTATCTCAAAAAAGACACACACAAAAAATAGATAGATAAATGATAGATAGGTAGATGGATGGATGGATAGATGATAGATAGATAGATAATATAGATATAAAGATGAATATGAAGACCATTGGAGTCCTACTTTGAGTGTATGTATATATGTGTGTATCACAAGTATATATAGCATAACTTCTTTTTGAAATCTTCTGAAATTTTTTAAAATATTTATTATTTTTATTTCATGTGTATGAGTATATTTCCTGCATGTAAATGCACCTGTGTTGTGCAATGCCTGCAGAGGTCAGAAGAGGGCATCAGATCCCCTGGAACTGGAGTTATGGATGGTTGTTAGCCACCATGTGGGTTCTGGGAATGGAACGTGGGTCCTCTGCAAAAGCAGACATGCTCTTAACCACTGAGACATTTCTCCTGCCTGAAATTTTTATATAAACTGGTCTTGGCAATAAAATTTAAAAGAAGTGCTTTGTCTTTAGATTTTTCTCTTCCAATATTTGAAAAATTTGTGAAGGAGAACCTAAATATGAAGACAGGTGTTTAGATTTATTTTCAAACTTACTGTTTTTTGTGACACAGGATTTAAATGGGATCAAAGGCAGGACGATAAAATTACAATTCACATTTATATACAGAGTCAACAGCAGAGCAGATCTGACTGGAAAACTTAATGAAAGGGACATAAAAATGCCAAAATTCACATAGTTCCAAATGACCACCCTGGGTGTCATGGTGTGTGCCTTTAATCCCAGCCCTCAGCAGGCAGAGGCAGGCAGATCTTGAGATCCAGGCCAGCCTGGACCACATAGTGACTTTCAGGTGGTCTGGGACTAGGGAGACCCAGCCAAAAAACAAAACAAGTAACAACAACAAAACCCCCAAATGACCAAGGTTCCATGATCTTCCCTGAAGAGTCATTTTCGAAAATCACATCTCAGCACTGAAGTAGCTGCTTTTGGATACACTCCACTCTGTGGCACTTCTGCAAAGAAAGACATGATATTTTTGCTGTCAATAAGATATAAAACTCCTCGGAAGTGGGCTTATTACTGTATTTTAGTTCCTGAGTTTTCCTATTGATCCTAGGATCTCATGGTTTGAGACAGGGCTTGAGGTTCAAAAGACAATAATGCAGAAATAAGGAGAAACTTTTGAGTTTTATCAGGAAGTTGCAGAGAAGGTGGTCAGGAGCCTTAGCATTATTTTCAACTTGCTATTCACCAAATAGAGAAATTTAGCTATCAGTTTGTAAAGTGCATATTAAGGGCAAAACCATCATCTGTCTTGTTGGGATATTTCTCTGCACCTCCATTTTGGGGAGCAAGATTTGACTCATGGTAAGCCTAAATTCATGTAATGATCAGCTCAGTGACCCAAGAAGAGATTATGTTTTATTCCTTCCCTGTGCATGTGTTATGTATGGTTGTCAAGAGTTGAATTAATGTTTAAAAACATTTAGCTGTACATAAAAACAGATTACAGCTACTAATGAGATACCATGCAATGCTTGATTTTGGATTTTTTTATTCATTTATTTTTATTTTCTGTGTATGAGTGTTTTGCCTACATGCACTTAAATGTACCACATGCATGCAATACCTGTAGAGCCCAGAAGAGGGTGCTGGCTCCCCTGGAACTGGAGTTATGGACAGTTGTTAGCTGCTACGTTGGGTGCTGGGAACCAAACCCCAGTCCTCTGCAAGAATAGCCAGTGCTTTTAACCACTGAACCATCTTTCCAGCCCCCTTGATTTTAGTATTTTAAAAGGAAATTACATGTCAGGTCTTTTCTAAAGAAGTAAATGCCATACTTTTTTTTTTTTTTAAATAAAAGAGAGGGGCTAGGGAGATCAGACAGTAAATGTCTGCCATACAAGCATGCAGACCTGCGTTGATACCCAGAGCCTAAATTAAAATATCTGGCATGGTGGCATGTGTTTGTAATCCCAGTGTTGGGGAGATAAAAAGAGAGGGGATCCCTGGGCCTCACTGGGCAGCCAGCCTAGCCTAATTGGTATGTTCCAGGCCAGTGAGAGACCTTATCTCAAAGAACATAAACAAAAAGTGGACAGCTCCTGAGAAATGAACCCTGATTGATCTCTGGTCAAGTGATCGATCACATGCACACATGTATACATTCATATGCTCCTGCATGTGCACCAACATGCACCCACCCACATCCCTACACAGGCAAAGAAAAAGAGAAAGGGTCAACCTGTGACTGCAGAATCAATTCTGAATGAGCTCTCTCAGTTGTCCATGAGGTGGCAGCAGCGCTCCAGATACAGGAGTGATCCCTTGGTTAAGGTCAAGCTCAAAGCCACCTCAGACACTGCCCAGCTGAGAACTTTTACAAGCACACATTTACTTTTGTCAGATTTCTTCTGTGACTTTGTTTCTTTTCTTTTCTTTCTGGTAAAGTTTAGCTGTGAATCACTTTTTTATTAGTACTGGCCTTTCTGTTCTGAAATGGCCTGTTTATGCTGACGTCAGTAGACAGTCTTTGCAACAGTTCTAGGGCCAAAATAAAGACATTGATTTCACTTAATGGAAGCATAATTGATCTTGCATTTTGGAGGAGAGAATAGCTTTCTTTCTATGATATACAATTGGTTAATCGATTGATTGATTGATTGATTGATTGATTGATTGTTTTTTTGAGTTGTTATTATTTGTTTGGGGTTTGATTTGGTGAGCCAGTGGGTTTACTAACCAACAGCTGTTTACAGGAGCATTGGGGAGGGGTTACTCATAGCAGCATGGGTGATTTAGAGGGAGAAGGGTAGTCAGTAGAGGCATAACTAGGAAAATTTGGATGCCATCAGTATTTTGTAAAACAGTTACTTTAGGGCTTTGAAATAATTTACTCGTATTTTTCCATTAAATCCATTTTGAAGATTTAAAAATGAAATTATACTAGGCTTCTTTCTGTGAGAGGACAGAACTGTTTTCTGGAAACACTCGATTAAAATAAAGGAATTTTGAAATTGTACTTCATTTTCCACCAAACTTGTAAAGCAAAATCGTTCGATGATTTTGACTCCAGTGTGTTGAGTATATTTCATTCTAACAGGCTTCCTTCTCCAAATGTTTTAAATTATGAGACAATTCTGTCCTTGTACTCCTCATCAGAATTTGGCACCATCCCCCTTTCTCTTCCCTTCTTTGTTTAAATGACTGTGTTTCTGGGCAATGGCAGACATTCTGAATTGAGTATATGTTTGTAACAGAGTCATTTAAGAAGCGTAGAGACATTTCTTCAACTGCTATTCTTGATCGTATTTGCCACATGAAAAACACTGGATTTTTTGATAAAGTTTACATTGTCGTTGATGTTTCCATTTTCTTAACTTTTTTCTTCAACAATGATTAGTTAGCACAGTACCCTACAGCTGCCATTCTACATTCTCAACACCCGAGTTGTGCTTTTGCTACAGTTGGTGAATCTACACTGGCACGTTGTCATTATCAATTGGAGTTCATAGTTTCCATTAGGCTTTGATCTTGGTGCTGTGCTTCTGTGGGCTTTGAGGAGTGTTTAGTGACTTCTATTTGCCTCTGTAACATCAAGCAGAACAGTTCCACTGCTCTGAAAATTCTCTGTGCCCATTCATCCAACCCTTCTCCTTAGCCTAGCCTCTGGCAACCAGAGATATTTTAACTGTCCCCGTAGCTTTGTCTTGTCCGGAAAGTCATAGAGCTTCAGTAATTGCAGTGCTGTGTTTTCATATTGGCGTCTTTCACTTAGCAACATGCACTTAAGTCCTCTGGGTCTTTCCACAACCCATCACTTTTCAGCACTAAAGAATATTCCACTCTCCAGCTGTGCCACATTTTATGTATCTGACTTCTGAAAGAACATCTTGGATGCCTCTAAATTCTAGAGAACATAAATAAGGCTGCTGTAAGCATCCATGTGCAGGTTCTTTGCATAGACATACGTTTTTAATTAATTGGGGGAAAGATTAGATATTACCAAGCTGGCATCCCCATGGCTCCGCATTTTGCATTCTCACTGAATGACTGACACTAGGGTTCTTGCTCCATATCCTTGCCAAGATATGACATTGTCAGCACACCATATATCGCCCATTCTAGTGGATGTGTAGTGCTAGCTTACTGTTTTTTCATTTGCAATTTCAATAATAAATGTTGACCATCTTTTTATTTACCTACTTATTATCAATGTATGTTAAAGTCTTTGAGTCATTTTTCAGTTATGCTGTTTCTTATTGTTGAGTTTTAACAGTTCTTTGTAGATTTCGAGTAACAGTTCTTATCTGCCTTTTCATGAATATTTTCTCTCATTCTATAGCTTGTCTTTTCATTTTCTTGACAGTTTCTTTTGCAGAAAGAAAAATTTAATTTTGATGAAGTCTAGAATGTTCTTCTTTCATGAATTATGTCTTTGGTGTTCTATCAAAAAAGTCATTGCCAAGCTCAAGTTCATCTAGATTTTCTCCTACAATATCTTTAGAGTTATAGTTTTGTGTCTTTCATTTAGGTCTGTAATTCATTTTCAGTCAGTTTTCATTAAGGATGTCAGGTCTGTGTCTATGTTCTATCTTCCATGTAAATGTCCACTTGTTGCTCAGCACCATTTCTTGAGAAGACCATCTTTGATTGTATAGACTTTGTCTAAGGTCAATCAGCCATACTAAGGTAGGTTTATTTCTAGCTTCTCCACTTTGATCCATGGATGCAATTGTCATTTTTACACCAATACTACCCTGCCTCAATTACTGTAGTTTTATAATAAGTCTTCTAAAATTTATTTGGTGTGTGTGTGCCACAGTGCATATGTGGAAGTCAGAAGATAACAGGAGAGTTGGTTTTCTCTTTTCTCCTTTATGTAAATGGGGTACCTATTGTGTGACACGATTCCTGGATGTCATGGGCAAACATCAACTTATTCCTTATAAGGAACCAATGACAGACCCAAGTAAGGATACCACCAAAACCAAACTTGGTGAACCAAAGAATTTTTGAATGGGTTACTTACAGGAGCAAAAATGACTCAAAGACAGCTGTACCAACAAAAGCCCACCCCCACCTGGGTAATGGCTTATGAAAGCAGGAAACCTGGATTGAGCAATCTGCACACAGCCCACCAGGTTGGAGAGTTTCCTTTCCAGGTAGCTCAGTCAGTCTGAGTCTCTTCCAGGCAGCCTTTCTGGTCTGAGCAGTCCTTAGGGGTTATATATGCTTGGGGAGGGAGAGACTAGTGAATCGGGTCAATTTCAGGGACTTCCTGAAGCTATTGAGTTATTTATTTTGTGAGCTGTTTATTTTGTGAGGCTAATGCCTCCCTCAAAACATGTTGTTGTTTACCCAGCTTCCTTCTAAGATGGAAGATTTTATCTCAGATGAAATTGCTACATAACTGGACATTACCTGCTATCTCGACTACCCCATCACTGACCCTAAGTCTTGAAGTCCTTTGGCTTCCTTCCTTTGAGTATCCAGTAGGCTCTTTTGTTTGTTTTGTATTCCCTCTGCCTGTTTTGCCTGACTTTACAATTTACAAATGCCTACAAATTAACTTGCTGAGACATTGATTGGATTTGTACTGAATCTCTAAATCAAGTTTGTGGAAACTAATATCTTGATGGTACTGTATTTTTCAAATTTCCATGAACATGGGGTATTGCTCATTCTATTAAATCCTTTGGTTTCTTTCATCAGAATTTTGTAGCTTTCTTCATGTGGATTTTATTACTTATTTTGTTAGATTTATACCTAAGGTTTTCATTTTTGAGGGTGACAATGGAAATGATGATCATGATGTATTTTAATTTAAATTCTACTTGTTTATTGCTGGCATAGAGAGAAGTGATTGACATTTGTGTATAAATGGTGTACCCCGAAGTCTTCATGTGATTTCTTATTACTTCTATTACTTGTTTTTATTTATCCGTTTTTCAGATTTTCTACACAATCAAAATATTTTATCTCTCATGTATTTATCACCAATTTATGTATACCTATCTATCAATCATCTATCTATCATCTCTATCTATCTATCATCTATCTATCTATCATCCATCCATCCATCCACCCATCTATCATCTCTATCTATCTATCTATCTATCTATCTATCTATCTATCTATCTATCTATCTATCTATCTATCTATCATCTATAAAAATATCTATCTATCTATCTATCTATCTATCTATCTATCTATCTATCTATCTATCCCCTATCATCTAATTTTCTTTTCTGGTCTTTCTGCATTAACTCAGACTTCCAGTCTGGTCTTTAGTATGTTGAGACTACATCTTTGCTTTGTTCCTAGTCTTTGGGGAAACCTATTTTCTTGCCATTGAGACTCGTGTTAATTGTAAGTTTTTGGAGATAGTTTTATTAAGGCAGCATTTTCCTTATAGTCTTAGTTTGCTGAAAAGTTTCTTGTGAATGACTGTTGGATTTTTATCAAATGCTTTTCTGCATTTATTGATATGACCATATGATTTTTCTGTTTTAGTATTTTGACATGGTGGGTTGTGTTCATTTACTTTTTAATGTTGAACCTGCTTTGCATACCTGAGATAAATTCTACTTGGTAATGGCATCTAATTTACAACAGAATACCACGGAGGTCCAGGATCAAGATGCCAGAATCTGATAAGGGTATTCTTTCTGCACTGTAAAAGGGTGTGTGGTGGGGAGGGGAGGGACAAGCAGAAGCTCAGATCATCCTTTATAAGGAACACAACTCTGTGGTAACAAAGCCTCTTCTGGGTCAATGACCTTTCATTACCACAGAATGAATTCTAAGCTCATATGACCTTTAAATGTCTCATCTTCCAATACTGCTTTTATACAATTAAAATATACTAGAAAACTGAATATTCAAGAACATGTATTCATAGTCAGGAGAATTCAACCCTAAGATGACCCAGATATTAGCAAAGACTCCAAAGTAGCTACTGTGAGTATATTCAAAGACTTAAAGGAAAATGTCCATAAAGATGGATTAATTATAGATCTATGATTAGAAGAATCAACTTCACAACCATGGCATGTGAAATAAATATTTTCTGGATGGATATTTCTGTAGATCAGATGTGGGAGAGGAGACAGTCATGAACTGAAGATAAATCATAGGAAAGGCTCAGCTGGAGGAATAGCAAGAAAAAATTCAACAAGCATTAGGGATAAATAAGATAAATCTAAATTTAATATGTAAGTATCACATATTAAATCAGAGTCCTAACTGAGGAGAATGAAAATGAGATAGGCTGACAGTTTAATGGCCGAGGAGGCCCAAAACATAATGTGAAATACCAGCCTAGTGGCCAGAACAAACGAAAACTCAAGATAAAATGTTCAGAGAATTTTACTAAGGTAAAGTGCAAAGAAAACCACACCTAGGTATGTAATAATCAAACTCTAAAACCAAAATCTGGAGATAAGATCTTGAAAAAAATACAGAGAGAATAAGGTCTTACTTCTTATCAAAATGAGGTTTGCCTGAAACAGCATATTAAATGTATTAAAAGCAGAAGTATGTCTGCCACTCATTTTGTATCCATCTAGAGTGCCATTCAAAACGAGAGCTGAAATTAAAAAATTTGTTGTACATGAAGGAAGGGTATTTTCCATTAGTGTACCTGTTATAGTCTGAGAACTACCAAGAATTCAGCCATGAGGTTGAAGTTGAGGTAGGAGGGATTTTATTAACGGCCAGGCTGTCCTTGCACTCGGGGAGGGAGTACAGAGAGCAGCGTTGACTCATGGCTGCAGTTAGTTTTCATAGACAAGTGCCGTGGTAGAGTTTAATTTTCCAAAAATACTTAATCATAATCCCCTATCCAAGCTGAAGCGAGCAAGCATGTTTGCAGAAGCAGGTGTATATAATTTAGCAGTTGCCTTTGTTCTTGATCAAGACATTCTATGGTATTTGCGGTTATTTGGCTCCCTGATATTGTGCATTGTTTTTTGGCTTCAAAGTTTGCAAGGAAATAACAAGTACAAAATTCACCTTACATTTAACTATTATTCAGAAACGGGAGGTCACTTTAAAAATGACATTCCTGAGCCGGGCGTGGTGGCACACCCCTCTAATCCCAGCATTTGGGAGGCAGAGGCAGGTGGATCTTTGTGAGTTCGAGGCCAGCCTGGTCTACATAGCGAGTTCCAGGACAGCCGGGACTACAGGGAGACCCTGTCTTAAAAAGACAAAAAAAAAAAAAAAAAAGGCATTCCTTTGGTTTAGTTAGGGACCCTCATGACTTCATTCCCTACTCTTCTTGGGGGATGTTTCAGACCCTTGAAGACTCATTCTCATCCCCAGTTTTTAACTGGTCACATTGGCTTCACAACACCATGAGCTTTACAGAACTGATTCTCTGATTTACAAAATTGACTATAGTGTTCAATAAGCAGGGGCCATAGGTCAGAGCAAGTAGGAGCAGAATGATAGAGTAAGGTCTAGCCCAGTGAGCTTCAAAATCTGGAGCGGTGTGGCAGCATACCCAGACTCAGTCTCCAGGCTCCAAGCGTTGTTCAGTTGGTTCCTGAGATGTAGCTGTTTCAGCTTGTTTCCCTGACAGGGCTGTGAAGGGAGGGGAGTTTATGCTGTAGCGCCTGTAGGGACTTGAGAAGGTTATGACTGGTTACATGTTTTAGTCCTAGTTTGGGAATCAGGGGAGGGGGCCTCCTGTACATACTTTTAATTGGAGTAATTCCCTTTACATAAGGGTGCAGCTTACTCTTAACAGGGCAAAGGGAAGGGGATTTACCCAGTTTTCTCCAGTCTCTGAAATTAGCTTAGAGTTTCCTTAGGTCCTATTTATCCTTTCTACCTGGGGATGATAAACACAATGTAGTTTCCAATCAATCTGCAAACTTTTTGCAATAGTTTTTGATATTTGAGCCATAAAAGCTGGGCCATTATCAGACCCCCCAGGCCGTTAGAGATCCCAAATCTTGGTACCAGACTATTTGGTAATTTTTTAACTACTATCTGGGCTGTCTCTGTTCAGATAGGAAAAGCCTCTGCCCATCCGGAGAAGGTATCCACCAGGACCAGGAGGTGACAATAGCCATACTGCCCATCTGTCATTTCTGTGAAGTCAAGTTTCCAAGCTTCTTCCAGTGCTTGTCCTCTCAGTCTCTGCCCTGAAAACTGGAACCTTGAGGCAGGGTTAGTTTGAAAACATGCTTTACAACTTTTAACCATGTCCTTAGAGATTTTATTTAGGTTAGGGATGAAAAACTCTCTTTGTGCCAGTTCAGTGAGTTTTGTGGTTCCCAGGTGGGTGGAGTCATGAATCCTTCTTAGCCAATCTCTTCCTAACACCTTTGGCAGCATGGGTCTCCCATTATCCAACCAGAACCATGTTTGGGAATTCTGCTTAGCCTTTAAACTTTTTGCTAGCTGAATTTCCTCCTTCGTATAGACAGGTTCCTCTGGGAGGAGGCGAGGGGGCAGTAATGGCAGAATTTTGATCGGCACCACTTTCCCTTCTGTTGCTTCCATGGCTGCATGGTCAGCAAAGGCGTTTCCTTTGGCTTGTGGGGCGTCTGTCTTTTGATGGCCCTTACAGTGAATAATAGCTATGGCTCTGGGCAAAGAGCCTCTCTCTAGTATTGCCAATATTTCCTCCTTGTTTTTAATTTCTTTGCCCCCAGATGTTAATAGTCCTCTTTCTCTATAAAGAACTCCATGGATATGAGCAGTGGCAAAGGCTGTCTGTGTAATGTTAACAGTTTTTCCTTTTCCCCATTTTAGGGCTCTGCTATTAACTCAAACTTTGGGGCAGATATTCCTTGCCCCAGTGCTTGGGCCCAGATAATAGAGTCACTACCATTGCCCCCGCATACTTGACACCTTTTTTTTTTTTTTTTAAAACATAACTGCTGCCATCTGTATACAGTTCAAGGTCTGCATTAGGCAGAGGCTGGTCTCGCAAGTCCTCCCTTAGCCCTGTGAGGGTACTCATAGTTTCCAAGCAGTCATGGAGTGGAGTTTTTGGATCATCATCAGGCAGCAGAGTGGCAGAATTCAGGGCCTCGGTTCTCAGGAAGGTAATGCATGTTGGGTCCAGCAACAGTACTTGGTACTGGGCAATGTGGGCATTGGAGATCCATCAGTCTGACGGAGATCTGAGGAGTGACTCTACTGCATGGGGCACAATAATCTGAATATCCTGTCCAAGTGTTAGCTTAGAAGCCTCCCTCACCAGTAGGGCCATGGAGGCTATGGCTTGGAGGCAGTTTGGCCATCCAGTGGCTATTGAGTCTAGTCTTTTAGATAGGTATGCTACTGGTCTTTTTCATGGCCCCAAAGTCTGGGTAAGAACCCCTTTGGCTATGCCTGGAGTCTTATGTGCAAATAACTGAAAGGGCTTGGTCACATCTGGCTGGGCTAGGGCTGGGGCCTGAGTTAAGGCTTGCTTGAGCTGACAAAAAGCCTCTTCTTCCTGTTCTCTCCTAACTGGATCTGCTCCTTGGTCTCCTGTGGCTGCATATAAGGGCTTAGCAATCTCCCCAAAGCCTGGTATCCAGAAGCGACAATAGCCCGCCCTGATCTGCCTCCTGGTTTTTGGCTTGCGTATATTTAATAGAGCCTGGATCCTGTCTGGTCTCAATGAGTGCTTCCCATAATGTATCCTGTAGCCCAGGTAGGTCACAGAGTCACCATAAGCTCCAGGGGATTCAGGGAAAAGCCTTGGTCTCGTCACTGTTCAGTGGCAGGCAAGACAGAATCTGGTTTCTTTTGTTTTAGAGGACACCCATTTTTCCAGTGTCCCTTTTCTTTACAGTAGGCACATTGTTTTGTTTTGTTTTGTTTTTAAATTTGCGTCTCTCACCTGCCCCTTTAGGCTGTCTGTTATCACCTCCTTGGGGTTCCAGGTGGGTGTTGGGTGGCTTTCTCCAGGCTGCCATCAAAACTTTTCCAGTCTCCTTTTCTTGTTCTTTTGTAGGGCTGTCTTGACCATGATAGACATTCTGGGCAATTTTCACCTGTTCAGAGATCAGCTTTCCCTCAAACCCTTCTAACTTTTGGAGCTTTCTCCATATGTCTGGGGCTAAGAAACAAACAAAAGCCATATTAATGGTTTTCGGTCCTCAGATGCCTCGGAATCAATGGGAAAGTAGGGTGATAGGCATTATAAAGCCTTTAATCCCTGCAACAGAAAGGTGATGCTGAAGCAAGTGCTCCCTACCTTGATGAAATTCTGATCAGATGTATATAAAAGAAACTCTTAAAAACCAGCAGTGCTTTACATATATATCCATACGCACATGAAGGGCTTTCACTTGAAGAAAGCGTTGTCAGAACTATCATTTACATTTTAATACAGTAAATATTTCTAACTGAGTTTTAGACTTTATGAGTGGTGGAAAAAGAATGAGAGGTGAATGGACAAGCACAGCACACGGGGTCAGAGGAGCCGGCCCACCAGCTCTGCGGGGCTGGCGGTCTGTGACAGCAAGAGCTCAGGCTCAGGGTGGTCTTTTGCTTCCTTATGAGGAAAAGGTGTGCATGTGGGGGGAACATTTAAGGAAATAAGCACAAAATTATATCACTGCCCTAGTCAGTAGAAGAAGACACTGTAGCAAAGTTATATGAGCCAATTCTCAGAAATGTCTACAGGTTGTTCACTGTATGCATAAAAGTACATGGTAATTTTTACAAGATAAGCATAATAATGTCTACAAGTAGTTATTCTGAACACATTGTAGTTGTCTCTTTTTGTCTCAGGCTGTTCTGGAGGCAAGAGACTGGCTCAGGCCGTCTTGGGGATCAGTTCTTACAAGGTTCCCCGGAAGAAGCCATGTGCTACTGCGTCTAACTCAGGTGTCCTCTAGCCAGAGAAACAAAAGCACCGTGGCCACGTGACCATCTCCAGGAGCCTGGCAGAGCTCTTCCAGGTGTCAGAGACCTCCATTCAAGCCAAACTAAGATTCCTGGTTTCAATGGAGTTTAGGAATAGCTAACATAAAGGCAGTTCAATGTAGACTTAAACATGAGAGCTAAAGGCAAGAGTTGCTCCAAGGGAGAAAAGCACAGAGCCATATCTAAGACAGCAAAGTTTCCAGGGATGAAATGCACCCCTCCCCAAACAGGCCACATCTGCCTGTATATAGAACCATGCTTCAGGAAACAGAGAACAAAGGACAAGGCCAAAAGGATGAGACAGGAAGACTAGTTCCAGAATTCATCTCCAGCTCTGAAGATGAGTTAACATATTAAATCAAACCTATAACCAACTGGAGTTTAATATTTTGTTTTTCAAATCATTTTCAGGCCTTTATAGGTCTGAAAGCAACACAAACCAGACCGAGAATGTCAAAACTGAAATACTTCCAAAGCGAACAAACCAAAGAAATACCTTAAAGCAAACATTATGGAAACAAACCCAACCCAAAAGGTATGTAACAAATAAGGTCCTTAAACAACCAGCTCAGATACTGTTTTGTATAAACAACTAGCACTTAAAAGTTTTGTGAAACATTTAATAGACCTAGAGGCATTGTCCAATAAATTTAAAGATATTTAGTATACCCAAATTTATAAGGCCTTTGAATGTACTATCAAAATATTCTTTTTTATAAATCTGCACGTGTATTTTAATTAGGCATGCCAAAATAAACAAAAATAAAACCAATACTTTTGTGCACAATAAATGAATGAAAATAACTGAAGTGGCCAATTTGTTTCCACGGAAACATGAAGACAATGATCACAGACACACATGACAGAATTACTTGAGATCTCAACACACAAGAAAACTTATAGACATTCATGACATAATGCCACACAAACTAGGTGTACCCAAAACACAAAAATCAAGGCGTTCCTGTGAATGGAATAAGCAAGTTTAAGGTCAAAAGAGCCTATAGATGGTCAGTCGAGACCAGGAATCTGCATCCAGTCCAGCTTACAAAGGGTATGAAGTCATGTCCTCAGCTCTCTTCCTGAAATCAGAAAAGTTAGTCAACATACATTCAAGGGGGGACAAGACACGGAAGACTGAGACTGGCCCATAACAAAAGTCAAAGAGCCACACCAATAACAAGGATTGAGAGACAAAGAAAAACCATCCAGGTGCTGGGCCTGTCAATGTCCCAGACTCTCAGGCAGTTGCGAGGACATCGCCTCTGCAAACAGGCTAGGGGGATTAACACTTCCCACCTAGTACCAAGGTGCCAAACCAGAAACCAGAACAAAACCAGACTTGAGCTCAAAAATCAAAAGCGTTTCTCCTTATTTCCTGTGGCATGGTAAGCAACTCGGAAACTGGAAGGCCGGGGCTGAGGAACATCTCTTGAAGGCCTTCCCCTGGCAGTTCCGACCTCCAGGTTCTGGAAATCTCAGTGGGACCTCCAAATGTTATAGTCTGAGAACTGCCAAGAATTCAGCCATGAGGTTGAAGTTGAGGTAGGAAGGATTTTATTAACGGCCAGGCTGTCCTTGCACCCAGGGAGCGAGTACAGAGAGCAGCATTGACTCAGTGGCTGCAATTAGTTGTCATAGACGAGTGCAGTGGTCCAAGTTTAATTTCCAAAAAATAATCATAATCCCCTATCTGAGCTGAAGCAAGCAAGAATGTTTACAGAAGCAGGTGTATGCAGTTTAGCAGTTGCCTTTGCTCTTGTTCAAGACATTCTATGGTATTTGCAGTTATTCATCTCCCTGATACTGTGCATTGTTTTTTGGCTTCAAAGTTTGCAAGGAAATAACAAGTACAAAATTCACTTTACGTCTAACTATTATTCAGAAACGGGAGGTCACTTAAAAAATGGCATTCCTTTGGTTTAGTTAGGGACCCTCACTACTTCATAACCACACTGCGATCCTGAAGAAAGCCCTTCTGGACAGGGTAACGACAGGGGGAAACCTGGAATTACAAGAAGGAATGGAGAACGCTCAGTGGAAGTCTGTGGGAAATACAGAAGAGTATCTCCTGTGGGAAATACAGAAAAGTATCTTCTTTGTGTGTGTGTGTGTGTGCGTGTGTGTGTGTGTGTGTGTGTGTATGCCCATGCGCGTGAGTGGCCCTCACAGTCCAGAGAGAATGTCAGATCCCCTGGAGGCAGAGGTGGTTGTAATCTAGCACATAGATGCTGGGGATAGAACTCTGGTCCTCTGCAAAAGCAATATGAACTTTTAATCACTAAGCCAACTCTCCTGCCCCTTTTCTCTTACTTTTAAAAAAGGAAATGGCTGGGATTTTACCAGAAATATAACAGCTGTTGCTTATTGAGTAACTTTAATATTATGTGATTTTATAATTTTAATATCCACAAACTTTCACAACAAACTTCCTTTGTAGACGATTATTCCAGTAACAGCTGAAAACATATTCTTCAAAGCACATGAAATAGCCCCCATAGTAGATCATATCCTGGGCCATGAAAAAGTTTCAGTAAATTTCAAGGAACAAAATCTCACCAATGTGTTCTCAGGAGAATCAAAATAGAAATTGGTAACAAGAAAACTACAGAATGTCCAGCTTCCTAATATTTGATAGTATCTTTTATGGAGTCCAGGAGTCAGATGAAAAAAAATTAAGGATATTAAAAAGTATTTTAAACTGAATGCTAATGAAAACAAAATATATCAAGATTTGTGGAACATAGCTATATTAGTACTTACAGGGACATCTATAGCTTTAAATAAATAGAAGTCATTTGGTAAATTGGCAATGTAAAATTCTAGCTTATATTAGAATAACAAAATAAATTAATAGGAAGAGATAATAATGATAAAAGAAGATATAGAAATGAAGTAAAATAGAAAAACCAGGTGAAATTGTCAGATACTCTGTTTCATTCTTAAAATGAAAATTTTAAAAGAGCAATGAAGTTGGTAAAACTATAGCAAGACTTATAAATAAAAATGAAAACACAATATCAGAAATTAAAAAGGAAACATTACTACAGATCCTACAGAGATTATAAGACTGTGTGCTGAGTGTGTGCTGATTCCTAGACAGAAATTCAAGACAACTGCTTCAAAAACTGAGATGAAATAGACAAGTTTCTTTAAAAAACCTATCAAAGTAGAATGTGAACATGTAGCAAACCTGAATGCCTTGTATTCACTAATCAATTGAATTCATAATTAAATATAGCCATACGAAGAAAACCTTAGGCCCAGATAACTTCAGTGATTTCTATAAAAAATATTTTAAGAATAATTTTTGGTTTTTAAAAAATATTTTATTTATTATTTTTATTTTATGTGTATGAGTATATTGCCTGCATGTATGTGAGTGCACCTGTGTCATGCAATGCCACAGAGGCCAGAAGAGGGCTTTGGATTCCCCTGGAACTGGAGTTAAGGACAGTTCGTAGCCACCATGTGGGTGCTGGGAATCAAACTTGGGTCCTCTGCAAGAGCAGTCAGTGCTTTTAACCCCTGAGTCATCTCTCCAGTCCCCCCTCCCCTTTTAAATCTTGTTTTGAGATAGTATCTCCCTGTAACCCAGGCTGGCCTGGAACTCACTATGTAGACAAGGCTGGCATTAATCTCATGGAGATCACACCTAGCTGAAAGAACACTTTTTAACCAAATATAGTGAAATGCTTTCCCCAAACCTTTATTAAAATCTGCAAAATACTAATATCAAAATATGAGAAAGAAGATTACAAATCAGTATTCTTTATGTATGTGGTGGCAAATATTCACTCACAGATCAAACATGATAATATTAGGAAATGGTAATATATTTTGAGCAAATAGAATTTATCTGAGAAGTGCAGGTTTGTTTTATCATTTGAAAATTGTCATAATATACTATATTAAAGTCATAAACACCATTTAATTTGGGGCTGACAATCTGAGTTCCATCCCTGGAACACACCTGGCAGAAAGAGAAAACTGACCCCCATGCTATGGCACATGCATGCCCAAATACGTACACATACATGCACACAAAACAAATACATGAAAATGTAACAAACATTTAAATATAATCTCAAAAGATGTTGAAAGGTATTCGATAAGTGCTTGATTAGTTATACATAGGATTTCTTTCTTTTTTTTCTTTTTTTGAGACATGGCCTCATTATATAGTCTTAGCTATCCTGGAACTCACTATGTAGACAGGTTGGCCTAGAGCTCACTCAGAGAGCCACCTGCCTCTGCCTCCTGAGTTCTGGGATTAAATGTGTGCACCATCATGCCCAGAAAATGAGAACTTCTTAATCTTTTGCTCACATAATGAGAACTTCTTAGTCTTTTTCTCACATTTTTGGGCCTGGAGAGATGGTTCAGCAGTTAAGAGCACTGACTGCTCTTACAGAGGACCTGGGTTCAATTCCCAGCACCCACATGGTGGCTAACAATCATCTGAAACTCCAGTTCCAGGGGATTTGATGCTTCTTCTGACCTCTGTGGGCATTTCATGACATGGGTGCATTTACACATATAAAATAAAAATAATAAATAAAATATTTTTTAAAAGAGTCACATTGGTCTTCATAGTGTGGATAGCCAGGTGTGGGGGTCACACTTGTCATCCCAGCAGTAGGGAGGCAGAGGCAGGAAGACAGCAAGTTGAAAAGATACAAGGGGACCTCTGAATGAATAGCATGAGTATGCAAACTGGTAGTGGGGAAGTGCTCACTCATTTACATTCAATGCTTCCTGGAGATCTTTGTGGTAAAGTATGACAAGAAAAAGAAAGAAAAAAAGCATAAAATTACATGATGAAATAAAACTGCCTTTACCCACAGCATTTACATAAAGAATCCTCAAAGCTAGGACCTAATGCAAAGTCATATCAGTGTGTAGAAATAAGCTTATTTCTGTTTCCTAGCAGCAAAAACTTGAACAATAGAATAATGATTTCATGCACCACCACAAGCATACACATTAGGAGTAAGTGCAACAAAAGATGTGAAAGTCTTTCACACTGAACACAGTAAGGTATACCTGAGATGACAGGAAACCTAGTAAACTGAGACAGAGAAAGATGGTGGGGATTTCAGGACTGACGAGGATGCCAGTTCACCCCAAGGTGGGACCTGCAACCATCCCAATAAAAACCCCAGGAAATTCTGTTTTCTAAAAGTTACAAGCTGGTTATAAATTTATATGAAATACGTTGAATACATACCAAAACAGAAAATGTCTAGATTTTTTAAAATATTTTTTATTTATTTATTTTTAACAGAACATAGAGTAGGGGTTTATTTACAGAATAGTGGGTGCCCCACATTTATGGCTGCATTGTAAAGTCCACACTCAAATACAGATCCAGTGATGTCCAACAGCCACACAAAATGGTGAGAGGTGCCTCCTGGCGTCTTGGCTTATATATCCTTTGTCCTTCCCCCCACATGTAGCTAAGGTCGACTGATTGGGTGGGAGGGGTAAGTGACTCCCACCTCAACTCCTTGATGAGCATGGGAAGGAGGTGCAACTATAGCTTGCCAGCATAGTGGTTGGAGGACATTTCCAGTTAACACTCCACCCCTTCTCTGGCTCTTACATTCTTTCTGCCAACCTCTTCCTCAAAAGTCCCTGAGCCTTGGAGGGGGTGGTAGGTGTGTGGTGATCTTCCTCCCATTGTGGCAAGGCACTGAACTTTTGGGTCTCTGCATCATCTGTTTTCCATGGGCTGTTGGCCAGTTTCATTGGGATTCCATCACCACCAGGAGGTCAGATTCAGGCGCTCTCAGGTGGTCTGCTGAGTTCTCAACGTCTAAGCCAGACAGAGGGCAGAACATCCACTCTCTGGCTGACTGCTAAGGTCTGAGCCTTACCTGTCTAGATTTTTTAAAAACCCACCAAGTCGGAGGACTGCTATTCATGGAAAGCAAGATCTACTACGACATGGTCTCAGAACCAAGATAGTGTGGTACTGGTGTAAGCTAGAAAATATTTCTGTGCCACACAGCCAAAAGTCTGGTTAGGCCAGGATGGACTCAGTGAATTGACTTCTTAGAAAGGCTCCAAGACAGTTGACTGAAAAGAGGAAGGCCTTCAATACACAGCTGGAAAGTTGGTGAATGCTTGGGGAAAAATGAATCTTCAGAGCTACCTCAAAACACAGAAATTAATCGATGTTGATCAGAAACAGAAGAACTAAAACTAAATAGAGCTTTCAGAAAAAAAAAGGAGTCTACTATTGTAGCCTCTGGGTTAGCAAAGATTTCTGGGAAAGGGTACATGAAGCATTAACCAGGGCTGGGGAGATGACTCAGTTGGTAAAGTGCTTGCAACGTGAGCATGAGGGCTTAAGTCCCCAGAACTCAAATAAGAAAAACAAACCGGAGAGATGGTTCAGCAGTTAAGAGCACTGGCTGCTCTTGCAGAGGACCTGGGTTCGAATCCCAGCACCCACATGGCATCTAATTACCATCTGTAACTCTAGTTCCAGAGGATCTGATGTCCTCTTCTGACCTCAGTGGGCATTGCATGACATAGGTGCACTGACATACATGTAGGCAATATACTCATACACAAAAAAATAAAAATAATTAAAAAAAAAAAAACCAGGCATAGTGGTATGCACTTATCCCAGTGCTAGGGAGGCAGAGACAGGCAGTCCCTGGGGCTTGCTGACTGCCAGTCTAGCCTAATTGGTGAGCTCTCGGCCAGTGAGAGACCTTGTCTCAAAAAAAATGTAGACAACACCTGGTCAACTCAAGGAAACATCTCATTCGTTCTTCCAAGTGCAGCCAGACATGGTTGAGCAGGACCTTTGACTTATCTTCACATAGATGGAACTGGTAAAAGAAAGGAGCCAGGAGCTCCTCCCAAGCCCATGTGACCCCTGAGGAACAAGTCCTCAAATGACCTTAAATGTAAAAATAAATTGATTTATTTGGGTCAACTGTATGGTCTTGAACACCCCAAAGGAAAGTATAACCAAAGAGTAAAGTCATCAGTATATTTCTTTAAGAGTTCAAGGGATTACACTTCCCAGATAT
>NW_008353342.1:5423663-5472480 GCF_000622305.1 Nannospalax galili
TCTCCTTCACAGCTCCTAGCCATGATTCAAGGACTTTCTTTTCCCCTTAGAGATAAGAGTTATGCAATTTGGGAGTCTTTTAGAGAGACCCACTGAAGGGGTACCCCAGTTGCCTCACCATGTCCCCGTTCAGCATGGAAGAAGGCAGAGTGGCCTGTGTCCTGATTCCCTATTGGCAATTTGGGTAACCCCTTCAGAGGATGGTGTGATAAGAATAGGAGGTAGGAATTGGCTAGGCAGTTAAGGTAAAAAGACCCCAAAGAAAAGTAGCCAGTTTCGGGGCAGGAGAGATGATTCAGCAGTTAAGAACACTGGTTGTTCTTGCAGAAGACCCAGGTTCGAATCCCAGTACCCACATGGCACCTAACAACTGTCTGTAACTCCAGTTCCAGGGGATTCTACAGCCTCTTCTGACCTCCACGGGCACTTCACAACATGGGTGTGCTTACCTACATGCAGGCAATACACGTATACACATAAAAATAACAAAATTTTTTTAAAAAGTAGCCAGTTTCTTGGCTAAAACTCACAATGTCCTTGGGCCTCTTAGCAACATACTCCATTCCAAAGGCCAAAAATGTCGAAAATATTTGGGAGCTTTTATCTAATCCTTAAAAGATTTTAGGGCTACCTCTTCAGAAGGGGGAATGTTAGAGTAGCCAAAAGCCCCATAAAAAATAAATAAGTCAAAGAAGAAGAAAGAGTACACGATGTTATCAGAAAAAAGTGATGGGGAGATATGGGAGGAGTTGGAGGGGAGGGAGTGGGCATGGATTGATAAAAAACACCTTATATGCATGTATGAAATTCTCAATAAGTTATTTTTTTTAAAAGAAAAAATTGATGCTTAAAAAAAAAAAGGATTATACAAATGACAGTATTCACCTGGGTGAAAGGTGAGTTCTATCAGCAAGGAAAGATTATTGATTTTCTGAAAAAAATGTAGATTCTGTGGAAGCGCAGGAAAGACACTAGTTGTGGTGGTGCACAATTGTAATGGGACATGGAGGCAAAAGGATCAGGAGTTCAAGGTCATCCTAGGCTACATAGTGAGCTGGAAGCCAGCCTGAGATGCAGAATATCTTGTCTCAAAAAGAGAAGGGACCGGGCGTTGGTGGTCCATGCCCTTAATCCCAGCACTCAGGAGGCAGAGGCAGGTGGATCTCTGTGAATTCGAGGCCAGCCTGGTCTACATAGTGAGTTCCAGGACAGCTGGGGCTACAGGGAGACCCTGTCTCAAAAAGACCAAAAAAAAAAAAAAAAAAAGGGAGAAGGGGTCGGGGGAAGGCAGGCAGGCAGGCAGGCATGGAGGAGGATGGAGTGAGGAAGGCATGCAGGCACAAAGGAGTGGAAGTGGACTTCCTTCACTGAATGGAGTTTCCTTGTTCTGTCGGTGTGGGGTCCTGTTCCTCCTGTAATTCATATTTGATGTGATACTGACAGGGGACAAAGAGTGTTCCCCAGAGGGTTCTTAGTCTCATTCATAAAAGAATTTAGGAATAAACTCAATGGTAGCTTTAGGAATATTTTATTAGAATTTAAAGAAAAATTGTCAGGGCAGGCAAGCTGTAAATCTCAGGAGTTGTCGTGAGGAGGGGAACAGAAGGGAGAAGGAGGAAAGCCATGAAGCCGTGCAGGTTTAGAGCTGCATGGAGGGCAGACACGTGAGGGACTGACAGCCACAGGGTGGGAAGAAGGACACTTTAGAGAAACAGTAAAGAAATACAAGGTGCTGGGGCAGCCCAAAGCATTTGAGAAAGAATGTTTAGAAAAGGGATTTGAGGAAGAAAAGGAGATATTATGCTTTTCTGAAAAATTGAGGAAAGTGGAAGACTTTCATTTGGGTCCAGAAGCACTGCACTGGGAGGCAGGATTCCAAGCAGGAAAAGTTCACTACCTCATTAACGCTCTGGGTATTGTGCCCATCTATTTCGCATGACTTATGGTGAACCCACTTTCCTAGGGTTGGTTCTGTGACCAGGTAACATCCAACAGATGGACTAAGGATTTTATTTTTTGACCTGTTAAACTTATGGGGCTTTTAGCTACTCTGACACTATCACCCTGCCTCTGTGGCCCCAGGGCTTTTGGCTCTGGGAACTTTTCACATCCGGTCTCATAGTGTAGAGAAATGGACATTCAGCACAGTAAAACAGTGAGAAGGTTCCTCACACCACACTTGTTGCTAACCACTGGAATACATGGTATATTGAGAACGGAGAGGATGGAGTAACTTGTCATTATGGGTGTATTAGTTTCCTGTTGTTGCAACCAATTGTCACAAACTGAGTGACTTAAAACGGTTCTAGAGGTCAGAAATCCTAAAATTCGGGTATCAGTATCAGCAGGGCTGCTCACCTAGAGCCTCTAGGAGGGGTGCATTTCCTTAAGTTGGTTCCTGAACTCTTCATCTTCAAAGCTAGGAGCACACTTCTGAATCCCTCTCCTTCCACCCCCCCTTCTCTCCTTTCCTTCCCTCACCCTCTCCTCTGTCATCACGTTACTTCTGAGTAAGATCCTTCTGGTCCTTAAGGAGCCTTGCAATGACATTGGCCCACGCAGATAATGCAGCAGGAGTTACCAGCCGGTTCAAGATCCATAACCAAGCCAATCTCAAAAGAACATTTTGTCATGTAAGAAAGCATGTGCCCAGACTCTGGGGGTTGGGGTGACAGTTTCTGAGGAGGCTGAGGTCCTGGCTCTCTTTTGGCTGGTGAGGCCTGGCAGTGGGCGGTCTCCAGCAGAGGAGGTGGGACTTCCTAGGCTGGGATAGAGTCTCTGGTGGGTGTTCACGTCATATCCCCAAGCCATCCCACAGGTACATTCAGACACCACAAAAGCCAGTTCACACTGCACAGTGGGTAAATGTCAACTTTCATGGAAAGTCTTGTCAGGAAAGGGATAAAAAGAAGACTGGGTTCTTTATGGGTTCTGTACAGTCCTGTAAAAATCCAATTTATGTACCAGAAATGACTACATGTGTTACACAATAGAAATGCCTCTACCACATCCTGAAATGTCTGTGTGTTGAGCCTGCATTTAATCTAAGCTCGTCTCTTTAGATTACGATGTGAAACACCCTCCTGAGGTCTTTGATGAGAACCACATGGCCAAGCTTTGCTGCTCAGCTGTAGAGGGGGCAGGTCCTCTGAGGTACAGTGTGTCTGCCTGCTTCTCTGTATTAGCAGAAGCCTTCTCTTGCCTGAGATCTGACAACAGAGCCTGTATTTAATTTATTTAACCTGAGCTGTTGATAGAATTAAAGGCCTATCAGCCAAAGATACTATCCTTTCTCTACATTTGAAAAGCATTTGCTGTTGTTGATCTTGCCAATGTTCTCCTTGTGACATTGTACTCTGGAAAAGGGAGGGCAGACAAGCAGCAGAACAAGTAAAGGGAACAGCGGCAGGAGGTGGTGTCCACCTAGCAAACTTATTAATCACACTTAAAATTGTTTTTATTTATTTATTTTTATTTTATGTGTATGAGTGTTATGCCTGCATGTGAGTAAGTGCACCCATGTCGTGCAGTGTCCACAGAGAACAGAAGAGGGTGTCAGATCCCCTGGAACTGAAGTTACGGATGGTTGTTAGCCGCCATGTAGGTGCAGGGAACTGAACCCAGGGCTTCTGGAAGAGCAGCCAGTGCTTTTAATGGCTGAGTCATCTCTCCAGCCCTTAATCATGCTTTTAAAAAATAACTTAAATTATTTATTTGTTGGGAATTTTATGCATGAGTACTGTATTTACATAATTTCCACCCCTTCTTCCCCTCTAACTTTTCCTACATCCTACCTCTACTCCATCTCAATTTTGTGACTTCTTTAATTATTGCTAGATATATATGCATGTGTGTATGTGTGTGTGTGTGTGTGTGTGTGTCTGTGTGTATACTGAGTCCACTTAGTGCTGCTCCCATGCATATATGTTTAGGGTTGACCACTTGGGATTAGAGATAACCTATCAGGGAGCTCATCCCTAGAGAACATTGATTCTCCCTACCTCAGTATCCACTGATTGCCTGTAGCTCTTCTAGAGGTGGGTCCTTGTCAGTTGTCCCCCATCCATTTTGGCACGTCAACAGTTGTCATTATCACACGTATTTAAATTTTTTTATCTTATTGTGATTTTTTTATTCTGCTGGCGATTGAACCCAGGGCCTCACAAATACTAGACAAGTGTTCTACCTCTGAAGTTCACCTCCAGTCCATTCTTAGATGTTAGATGGAGGCCACCCTGAAAGTCAGGCATAGTGACTCATGCCTGTAATCCCAGCATTCCAGTGGCTGAGGTAGGAAGATCACGAGGAAAGAACAACTAAGAAGACAGTGTGTGAACTGTTTATTCTATAAAATATTTTATTGCCTGCAAAATACTTCCACTATACAGAAAATACTGAGCAAAATAGCTATACTTAGCAAGAGGTAGATTTAACAAATCTTAGCACATCTCTTATTTTAGATGGTGAAGAAAACAAGCTCTAGTTACAGCCTCCTCCCACTGTCCCTGGTCATCACCTTCTCTCTCTTTGTAGGTCTTGCTGTTCTTCTCTGGCCCATCTCCTTCTCATCCGAATTCTGCTCTAAAGAAGATCGTGTGCAGTGATAAACATAATCAGTATTCTTGGTGTTTGAAATTTTCTGTGAATGGTGTCCTTCTGTCTGTCATCCTGTCACTTGGTGCATCCCTCACATAGCTTTTCCTAACACTCATGTGTTCCAGTTCTGACCTAGGACACCAACATGCATACCTTTCTTATTCTCTTATTGGAGTTGTGTTAAGTGTTTTGATATATATATATATATATATATAATTATTTTTTTGCTCTTTTTGAGACAGGGTCTCCCTGTAGCCCCAGATGTCCTGGAACTCACTATGTAGACCAGGCTGGCCTTGAACTCACAGAGATCTGCCTGCCTCTGCCTCCTGAGTGCTGGGATTAAAGGCATGCACCATGACGCCCGGCTTTGCTATATTTTTAAAAGATGTAAAAAATTACTTTTGTTTTTCTTGTTTGTGCTGACTTCCTAGGTTATGAACTTCCTAAAGTTTTCACCTTTTAACTTTTTTTTTTTTTTTTGTCTTTTTGAAGCAGGGTCTCCCTGTAGCCCCAGCTGTCCTAGAACTCACTATGTAGACCAGCCTGGCCTTGAACTCACAGAGATCCACCTGCCTCTGCCTCCCAAGTGCTGGGACTACAGGCGTGCACTACCACGCCTGGCTACCTTTTAACTTTTAAAAAATTTTCATTTATTATTATTTTTTTATGTGCATGACTGTATTGCCTGCATGTATATAAGTGCACTCATGTTATGCAATGCCTGTGAAGGTCAGAAGAGGGTGTTGGATCCTCCAGAACTGGAGTTAGGATGGTTGTTAGCTACCACGTGGGTGCTGGGAAATAAAGCCAACAGTCAGTGCTCTTAACCGCTGAGCCATCTCTCCAGCCCCTTTTAACTTTTAAAAACTGACTCCCTCAGCTTTTTCCTAGTCCTCCTTTAAATTAAATTACTAATGCTTAAGGCTAAAAGCTTTAACTATTACATATCGTCTTAACATATTTTCAAAGGTTTTGATACGCTGCATATATTCTGTCATGTAGTTCCAAAATTCAAATTTTGCTTTGTGATTTTATCTTATAATTATTAGTTACTTTCTCAGTTTTTAGTTTTTTAGTTTCCCAACTCAAACTATTAAATTTTTTTTTTTTTGGTCTTTTTAAGACAAGGTCTCCCTGTAGCCCCAGCTGTCCTGGAACTCACTATGTAGACCAGGCTGGCCTTGAACTCACAGAGATCTGCCTGCCTCTGCCTCCCGAGTGCTGGGATTAAAGGCGTGCGCCACCACACCTGGCTCAAACTATTACTTTTTAAAGGGGAAGATACACTGTTTTCTTAATTCCTGAGCAACTGAAGTCCAATTTGGAAAGTGCGTCCCAAACCTCTATCTTATAGGGTGCTGCCTATGTTTTCTTCTAACAGTTTCAGTGTTTCAGGTTTCACATTGAGGTCTTGGATCCATTTGGAGCTGACTTTTGTGCATGGTGATAGAGGTCTAAATTCATTCTTCTATACATGGAGATCCAGTTTTGCCAGCACCGTTTGTTGAAGATGCTGTCTTCCCTCCAGTGTGTATTCTTGGTACCTTTGTCAAATATCAGGTGGCTGTAATTTTGTGCACTTGTGTTTGGGTCTTCTATTTTGTTCCATTGATCTGCACGTCTGTTTTTGTCTCAATACCATGCTAATTCAGAATATCATCTAGTGGGGTATGGTAGTACCTGTAATCACAGCACTGGGAGACTGAGGCAGGAGGATGAGTTTGAGGTCAGCCCAGGCTACATAGCAAAACTGTCTCAAGAAAAAAATGCAGGGTCTGAAGAGATGGTTCAGTGGTTGGAAGCATTTGCTGTACTTCCAGAGGACCTAGTTTTGGTTACCAGCATCTACATGTGGCTAACAACCATCTGTAATGCCAGTTCCAGGTATCTAACACCCTCTTCTGACCACCGTGGGCACTGCTTGCACATGCTGTGCTTATACACATGCAGGCAAAACATACACATATAAGAAAATAAATAAATAAATATTTTTTAAAAGATAGAAAAATGCGTATGTACTTAAAATGCCAGTATATTAATTGTCTTGGATTTGAGAAAGAAATGCAGAGTTCATGCCCAAATTCAATGGCAGAGGTAGGATTGATACCACATATGGGATGAGGATCTCAGGCTTGAGGGCCCATGTGTTCCCAGGGCTCTGTGTTAGTATATCTTCTACATAGTGTAGTGTGTTTGCTGTAATGTAAATCTGTTTCTTATGCAGGTAGTTGTGTCACGATAAGAATCTTCAAACCTTCCTACTGTGAAACTTTTCCAGGGGAATGCACATGTTAAAAGAGCTACACATGGTCATATGGTTTGGGGTGGAATACAAATAAGTACAACTTAAAAGAAAGTGATTTAGGGCAGTGGAGAAATGGCACAGCAGTTAAGAGTGCTTGATACTTTTCCAGAAGACTGGAGTTTGGTTCCCAGCACTCACCCTGGGAAGCTCATAATGCTGTAACTACAGCTCCAGGGTATCTGACATCTCTTCTGCATGAGTACTGTATTAACATACTGTGTGACACATGTGGGCATCCCCACACATGTGTCACACACACACACACATGCACACACACATAAATAAAAATAATAAACATTTTTTAAAAGAAAGTGATTTGTTCAGAATTTTCAATCACATTTTGAAATATAAACACTCTTTGACTCCAGCAATTGTGCTCTTAATAGTAGTAAAGCACTTAATCATCAGCGGAAAATTGGTTATGTGGTTTGGTACACAATCACAGTGGAGCCATCACTAAGAAAGTGAATTATGGGAAGAACTTCCAAATGATGCATTAAATGAAGGAAACAGTCTGCAAAAATGCATGCTGCCATGCATAACAAAAAGAATGTATAGGGGCTGGGTGTGGTGCGAGCCTTTAATTCCAACACTCAGGAGGCAGAGGCAGGGGGATTTCTGTGAGTTCCAGGCCAGCCTGATCTACATAGCTAGTTCTAGGCCAGTCAGAGCTACATAGCAAAACTCTATTTCAAAAAATCTCAAAAAACCAAAAACAACAAAACAATCTATATATGCATATTTGAAAATATTTAGAATATCTATAGAAGAATATATGAGAAATTGGAGATAATTTTCCCAAATTTTTGGCAAATGAGAGGAGCAAAAGAGATTTATTCCTTTTTTCACACTAAATAGTTCGACTTTGTATTAATTTCCAAATATATAGAGTGATTTTAGATATTTTTATTGGTTATTTCTAATTTATTTCTATTGTGATCAGAAAATATGTTGCATAAAATTAAGTTTATTGAACTTAGTTTTAAGCCCTAACATTTCACTCATTTTAATGATTATTCTGTGTACTGGGGATTGTGGACCAACAATGCTAATTTAAGCAAAGGTGATTAAAAGTATAGTTTGTGAGTTTGTCCTATCACAACTGATTTATTTTTTTCCATTCATCACATTAATTACTAAGACTAAGGATGAATTTTTCAGATAATTGTGGGTTTCTTGATTTCACCCTTTAGTTCTGTAGTTTTTGCTTCAAGCATTTTGAAGTTAGATGCATAAACGTCTAAGATTTTGTTTTCTTGATTAATTGGCTACTTTAAAATTATAGTGTGTCTTTTTTCCTTTCTGAAGTCTATCTGATATCATAGACCCACAATAGATCTGTTATTGCATGAAATATTTTTTCCACCCTTTGCTTTCAAACTCTCAGTATCTTCACATTTCTTCTGTCTTGTGTACCCTGACACAGCATATAATTAGGTTTTGATTTAAATTTGGGGGGGCTTATTTATTTTTATTTTATGTGCATGAGTGTTTTGCTGTATGTGTACAAGTGCATCACATAGGTGCAATGCCCATACAGGCCAGAAGACGGCATCAGATCTCCTGGAACTGGAGTCAGGGACAGTTGTTAGCTGCCATGTGGGTACTGAAAGTCAAACCTGGTCCTCTGCAAGACCAGCCAGTGTTCTAACTGCTGAGTCATCTCTCCAGCCCTGGTTTTGAATTTTTAAAAATCAAGTCTGATAATCTCTGTATTTTAGTTAGCATAGTTTGGTATATTTACGTTTAGTGCAATTACTGATGTGCTTGTATACACATCTATCATTTGTGATTTGCTTTTTACTTCTGTTGTTTTTGTTTTCATTCTTTGTTCATCTTTTCCTCTTCTAAGAGAGAATGTCAGCTTCAAAATAGGAATGAGAAATAGGAATGCAGACTGTATGGGCTGTATGACTTCATTCTATCCCTTTAACATTTCCTGAAAGTGTATGGTTGTAACTTGCCCACCTTCCCAGAATAGCCCAGTTGGAACACAAAGTAGCCAGTTCCTTTTTGTCTATTCTGTCTTATTTTGTACTGCATGGATTCAAAAGTCAATGGAACCTTATCAATGGCATTGCATATTAATACTATAGCTTTTGGTTTTCTGAATTTGTGTGAGTGTGTGTGTGTGTGTGTGTGTGTGTGTGTGTGTGTATGTATAAAATGGGAAAAAGCACATGATTCTCTCTGCAGTCTGAAGGTTTTAGCCTGAATCATATGCAGAGTTTTAATCAAAACTAGTCTCTCTCATAGTGGTAAAGCATCATCTGGGCTCTCTGAGAGATGTCACTATCCTGGTTACTGTAGCAAAGGGAGAGGAAACAACCCTGAGTCCTTCAGTTTTTATTGGCTCAAATATTTTGAAAGTTTCAAGAGGAAGTGAACTCACTAGCATATTGACTTGCTTTGCATGTTTTACCCTTAAGATTCTCTGGGCTTCTTTCAGTTTGAAAATGTATATTCTTCAATAGTCACTGATAGTTTACTTGTTCTGGGAAATGTCTAAAGAAAATAATTGCTTGGTTGAAAAATATAAAAGAGAAAAACAAGAAGAAAACTCACTGGAGTAATTTGCATTCTTTTCAGCTCTGCATCCCAGAAACACAAGTGACTGCTGTTGAAGACACACAAGGAAGGGATTTTTCTCCAGTAGCAATAACAACAAAAATGCCTTAAACTGCAAGAAATTAAACATATTATAATTAAAGGAACATTGTGAACAAACCCCAGCTGTTCATGCGACTGCTGCTGTTTTCTTCTGTTTATAATAGCTACAGAAAGGAACTGCCTCAGTAGAATCAAATTTCAGCATGCCATGTCAGTTCTGAGCAGAGGTGTACTCCAGTTGGCTCAAGTAATGCCACGCTCACTGTGAAAGCGAAGAGTGAGGTTCTGTTTAAACAGACAGTAACAACTTAGCTAAGATCCTAGAAATAAGTATAAGTATGAATGTTTGCTCTGATAACTGATTGACTAGAAAATGCTACAAAGAAATTTAATGATATTTCGGCAAGGGACACAGCTTAGTGGGTTTGCATTGCAGACACAAACCCCTAGCTCAACCCCTAATGCACCCCTTCCAAAAATTAATAACATCTTCTTTTAAATAAATTTAGGCCCAAATTATCTTTAAATCGCACCAACAATACAGTTATTTTACAAAAATTGGACACTTTAGATCAGCAAAGAATATGAAATAAGAGCTTGCATATAACTGGCTCTTATTCATCATTCCAAAACAATTGCCAACAAATTAAAATACCAGTGATAAATAAGCCGTGTTAAATTTAGAAACAATGCCAACTACATCATATGAACGTCATGGAATTCCTGCTATACACACTACAGGAACTGCTGGTCTCTTGCATTTCTGACAGGGCACTGCAATGTTTTGGGAAGCAGTAGAAAAGTGCAGCCCAACAGTCATGGGACCACTGCCAAGCATACAATCTATCACTGATTCAAGCATCATTACTCAACACAAAACTGTACAGACATTATTTTTAGACATGTATATTAAATTTGACCAGTTACAAAGACTACCTTAATGAAAATCAACCCGTTTTCCTCTACTGTTTTTAATACAAAAATTATTATTTTTGGTGTTTTATTATTATGTGCGTGTTATGAAATGTATAGGAATAATAAATGTGAAAAGTTCAAGTTGAGCTGAATTCATTCCTAACATGTTAACACAAACTCAGTGGGGGGCTTAAAACAACACCACAGTTTTTCACATTCGAGGAGGCTAGGTGTCTTGAGCAAGTTGCGCTGGACCCAAATGGTAGCGTCTGAGGGCAGCAACCCCCTGAGGGTTCCACAGAGACACCCATCTCCATGGTTTGTCTACCCTCTAGACACTCCTTACTCGACCTACAGTCATGCCACTTTCCCTACCCTGGACCCAATTGTCCTTTCTTATATGTACCTCTTATGAGACACTTGCGACTGTGTTTAGGGAACATCTGTTTACCCAGGATCACTTCTCCATCTCAAGACCCTACAGATAAGGTTGCCCTATCTGTAGAGCCCCTTTATCACCTGAAGTGACATATTACCAGGTAATTGGAGGGTATATCATCCTCTGCATAAGACCTCCTTCATTTACCCCACTACCTCCCCACCCCTCTACCAAGAGCAAAGCACTGCATATATTTAGGGTTCTACCTAAAGACCTTGAATATACTACAAACACATATTCACACATGCTTGTAGGTTATCTCCCAATGTGCACAGAGACATCACTTTGTTTCTTTATCATAATAAAGCAGTTGTGCCTGTGAGAAATAGGTACTAGTCTCATTTCTCAAATGACTTAGGATAGTCAATGAGAAGTAAACTTCCATTTTTAACTAAGCCCAAAGCAGTGGATACACTTGGGAAGACAACCCCAATTCTGAAGCCTAGAGGTTGTGGGAAATATTAAAATATTAAATTGCAATGCTGGGGCACACATCCCAAGTTTTCTTTTCACTCTTTTGTCCAATAAATAGATAACTTTAACATTTTTAGAAATTTTTTAAAGCATAAGAATTTATATTTTATGTGTTATGAATGTTTTGCTTGCGTGTATGTAAGTGCACACATGTATGCAATGCCTATGGAGGCCAGAAGAGGCATTGAATCTCCTGGAACTTTAAAATTAGATATGTTTGTCAATTGCAAAATTATTCCCTTTACGCTTTTAACAAAAAGTAAATAATGTCGGATCTTGGTATCCACTGTAGCATAGAAACACGCTAGCTGGGAGTAAGCTGTGAGGCCTGGATGCTAAGAATATTTTGTGCCTTTGAGAGTTTCTCTTTATTTTTTATGCTATAAATTTACTATAAAAGTACACAAAGCTAAACCTTTTCCTTTTCCAAATAGAAATGCATCATATAACAGAAGGAATGGTGGTGTGCTTGACACACATGTAGGTTAATCAGGAGCTGGTTGTTTAAATGTAGAAGCAGCCATTCCAATGATAACACTGATCAGGAAATACATTTTCAGTCTTGTAGTTGATAAGACATGATTCTTCTTGATTTGGACAAAATAACCAGAGCAAACATATCAGAACAAAATGTAGCTTGTTAAATATCATTATCATGAGAAACTTGAAGGGAAATGAAGTTTTGAATGATGGGGTGTTATGGCTGATGTGTGAGGGGCTGTATGACAGGTACAGTCTAAGGTCGAGGAAACTGCAAAGCTCAGCGTCTGCCTGCCATTCTTTGCAGTGGGGCTATTGCTAACGAATTGCTTTCTGCAGAAATCAGCAACAAAAATCTCAGGTGGTCCATGAAGCCTGTCAGGTGAGGGACTGGGGTCAGTCTGAGACCATGCAGCTCTGAGCAGTCCCACTTCCTCCTTCCCCCTCTTTATCATTCCTCTGGACTGGGTTCTTTCCCCCAGACATTTTGATTTAATTCATCTTGGTCATTTTCAATGCTCATCAAGTAATTTTAACTCCAGAGTCCTCTCCCAAAGATGTCACCTGACAAAGGAGGGAGGTTAACTCTAGTATTACAGGACCTGGATCTTCCCTTCCTTGGGCTCATCCTTGATCACTTTTCCCCCTCACTTGGCGTGGTAGGTCTAGGCCAGATGCCACTGCAGGCTGTGAGCCTTTCTCTCTCTACCACACATTGTTAGGTAATCCTGGGAGAGTGTGGGTCCTCTGGAAAAGTGATGAACTATGTATGTACCCTAGTTTCCTCACAGAAGGCAAGCCAAAGATCTTTGGAATTATTATAACAAACAGAGAAAGATGCTTACATAAATTTAGTAATATATATTAAAAGGCACAATGAAGGATCACAGTATATAATGAAGCACAAAATAAAAAGAACGCAATAAAATATTAGATATGAAAAGTTAATTAACTAAAATAAGAAATGTGTAAGATAGAGCAGGGGTGGCGACAGAGCTCAGAGTGGGTCCTTCGCATGTGTGAGACCCTGAGCTCCAGCCTCTGCTCCAAAACAAAATGAAACCCAAAGAATAGATGTAGAAGAAGAAACAACTCAGAAGAAAAGAAGAGAAGGCAAAGAAACAAAATATAAATGAAAGAGTAAGAGAGGGCTGGCGAGATGGATCAGTAGTAATGACACTTGCCACCAAGCCTAACCACCTGAGTTCAATCCTTGGCACCCACATGGTAGAAACAGAGAACTGACTCCCAAACATTGTCCTCTGACCTCCACGTGCACCCTGGCATGTGCACCCATGCATGAGGATGGAAGGAAAGAAAGAAGGAAGGAAGGAAAAGAAAAAAGAGGTTGGAGGCTAGACATACAAATGCCAACTTCTGTAAATGATTACAGGAGAGAAAAATAGCTATGAACAAAGAAAATATTTGAATAAATATAATTATTTTAGTGTTTTTATAACAGAAATGGAAAATTTAAATTTTCCATTATTTTGAAATTGAAGACATCTAAACTTAAAAAATAAAAAATCTCATGGCTTAAAGATAAATCATGACTAAAATGTGAGTAGCTTGACACCTGCTTTTTACATTGAGGTAAAAAAGCACAACGTGGAATTTGATATCTTCGCCATCTTTAACGTTCTGTTCGGTTATGTTAAATGTATTCACTTTATTGTCAAGTCCCTAGAATTTTCATCTTCATATCTGAGACTCTGTGCCCATCAAACAGCAATTCCCCTTTCTGTACTCCTGCAGCCCCCAGTGACCATCATCCTACTTCCAGCTTCTATAAATCTGTTTACTTAGCTATGCTATGTACACGGGATCATCCCTATCTGTTCTTGTGTGACCAGCCTGTTCCACTGAGCACATTATCTTCAAGGTCAGCCTGTGTTGTAGTGTGTCAGGATTTCCTTCCTCTAAAGCCCGGCAGTGCAGACCACAATGTCTTCATTCACTTAACTGCTGGTGCACATCTGGCTTGCCTCCACTTCTTGGTTGTTGTGAATAATACTGTTGTGAGTATTAGAACTTTTTCTTTTCTCAGTTAAAGAACATGCAGAATTAATTAATGTTCTTAACTTGGTGTCAGATAAAAGTATCTTTAGACATCAAAGGATGCTTAATAGAAAATTCAGGGTGGTTGATAATTTGGGAATAGTGTTCGAAGGACAGGAAATGAAATGCATGGGTGTTATTATGGAGATTAGGGTTCTCCAGCTGGCTGGGCACTTGCCAGTCTTCATATATAATGACAAATATTTACGAGAACAGATGTACAAGGAAAGCTATGCTTGAGCCAGTGATGATGTGTATCAAAGCCAGAGACACTTATTTACCTAAGGACAAAAGAGGGCTCTGAATGACCCCAGTGATGACTCTGTGTGACCCAGTGATGACAGGAGGGCTCTGCATGACCCAGTAATGATGATGTATCACACACCAGTGGCTGTCACTCACCTAAGGGTCATTATGGAGCAGTTGTGGTAACTGATGCATAATATGCATATGCTTCTGTGTCATTAGACAGGTGGTAAGTAATGTGTGAATCACTAGAATTCTTAGTATATCATTTTGTACTATGTTTTAAGTGGCTTTTATAGTGTCATAAATAAACTGTACATATGTAAACAATCTTATCAGACCTTGGATATATATGTATTTATTTCTATATTTATATATCCATAAAATCCTCAGTACAATCATGACAACAAACACAACCACGGTCACCTAAAGTGCTTTCTTATCCCCCTATAGTCTCTTCCTTCTGATCTTCCCTGTTGCTCCAGGTAGCCAACAATAAGTTTTGTGTTCCTATGGAATAGCCTTTATCATCTACAATTTTTTTTTGTCTTTTTGAAGCAGAGTCTCCCTGTAGCCCCAGTTGTCCTGGAACTCACTATGTAGACCAGGCTGGCCTTGAACTCACAGAAATCCGCCTGCCTCTGCCTCCCAAGTGCTGGGACTACAGGTGTGCGATACCACGCCCGGCTATCATCTACAATTTAAAAAATATTTTATCATTTTTATTTTATACACATGGGTGCATTGCCTGCATGTATGTAAGTGCACCCCTGTCATGCAGTGCCCAAGGAGAGCATAAGAGGCCTTCAGATTTCCCTGGAACTGGAGTTACAGACGATTGTTAGCTCCCATGTGGGTGCTGGGGATTGAATTCCAGTCCTCTGCAAGAGCAACTAGTGCTCTTAACTGCGGAGCCTAGTCCCTATTGTCTATAATTTTTATAAATGGAATTGCGCTATTCTCTCTGGCTTCCTTACCTGAGAATAATTAGTATTCATCTATGTTGCTACATGTATTAATAAGCCATTTTAGATAGATGGGGGATAGATGATAGGTAGATAGATAGATAGATGATAGATAACAGATAGATGACAGATGATAGCTAAATGAATCAAAGATGGATATATGATAGATCTCTGATAAATTGATGATAAATACATCATAGATATATGATATATTTAGATATTGATAGAGGATAGAGGATTTATATATAGATGAAATTCATAAGCATTGAATTGTACACATAGCACATTAATGGAAAGAAACACATCATCAAAAAAAGAAGGCAAGAAGTCTGTGCACAGTGGCACACACCTTCAATCCCAGCACTCAGGAGAGAGTGGCAGGTGGATCGCTGTGAGACCGAGGCCAACCTGGTCTACATAGTAAGTTCCAGGCCAGGGAAACTAAAACCCTGTCTCACCCCCCCCCCCAAAAAAAAACAAAACAAAACAACAACAACAACAACAAAAAAGGAAGAATGAAGTTAGGAGAAAAGGTTATAGAATACAGAAAAGACACTGCACTTTCCAGGTAGAAGATAAAGACCTTCAGAACATTTATCATTCAGGAGTTGCATGCCCTGCTCACCATAGACAAGATCCAGGATGAATCAGGGAAGCTGAAGATGCCCATGTCCTACAGTTCTGTGACTATGCTGCTTGTTTCCGCCTTTGAAAACTTCTGTCAGGGTAAACCAGGAATCATGTGCAAGTCTGATATCAAAGTTACATTAGCTATAAATATTTTAGAAGGTTTAGAAAGAAACATATGATGTTCACTGACAGGAAAAAGATTTAAAACAGTGCAATCAGTTCTTAAGATTCAGTAATAAACATTTTTTAGCTATACCTGAATGTATCAACATACATGCCAGTCTCAAAAGGTTTTCATGTTATTTTGTTTAGAGTATATTTGAAACGATAGATTGTTAGTGTTAAATGGGAATTTGATATGAGGGAAAAGGAAAGTTCAACCCTGAACTCAGGACCAATTCAGCAAAGCACTTAGAGACGAGAGAGGATGTTCCCATCTTCTTATCTGGGTGCTAAATATAGAGAATGCAAGGATTCTAAGACAGTGCAGTTGGTTTCTGCTCACTGGTGCTCTGCCTGTGATTATGCTGTGGAAATCTCGAAAAAGGGATTTTACAGATACAGTTAAGGCCACTAATCAGCTGAGTTTGAGTTACTGGAGGTGGAGCTCCCTGGGTGGGCCCACGCTCTCAGTAAGAGCAGAACACTTTCTCTAGCAAGTCACAGGAAAGAAAGTGCTCTAGTTTCATTTCTGTTGTTGTTATAAAGTACCTTGATAAAAAGCAATTTAGAGGAGAAACAGTTTTATTTCAGCTTATAATCCTAGGTTATAGTCCATCATTGTGGGGAAGTCAAGGCAGGAACTTCAAAGAGCTAGCACACCATATCCAAAGTCAAGAGCAGAGAGAAATGAGTGCATGCATGCTCATTTGCTTGCTCTGATCAGCTTGATTTCTCCCCTTTTATAGAATCAGCCCCCCCCTGCCTAGGGAATGGTGTTTCCCACAGTGGGCTAGGTCTTCCCACATCAAGTAATTAAGACAATCCCCCACAGTCATGCCCATAGGTCAACGCAGAGTAGGCAATCTCTCACTGAGACTCTCTTCCAAGGTGATCCTAGGTTGTGTCAAGTTGACAGTTAAAGTTAACCAGCACAGGAAGTCTAAGATTCAAAGAAAGAAGGATTAGGCATGGTATTGCTAGCTTGAAGGCCAGATGCCTAGGGGTGAGGAATCCTAGGATTGCAACATGAAGAGGGAGTTTAGAAGCTTCCTGCAGAGTAGGCTAGCAGAGCTTCTGATGAGAATTCATCCTGATCAGCACCTTGATTTTCACCTTGTGATAACTTCCAGGGAAAAACCTCTGTTCTACCAGGAAGGTCATCTGATCCACAGAAAAGTGAGCTAATAAATAAGTGTGATGTTAAGTGAGTAAATTTGTGATAATGTGCTATATAAAGTCAGGAACCTAATATACATGGGAATTTATGTTATTGTAGTTGTAGCTTTTACATATGTTATGAATATTCTTTAGTGTGATTTTAGTATTTAATAAGCTTTTTCTTTAAAATGAGAACAAGGCAGACTCCAGTGAGAATTCTAAACAATCCAGATGTGAAAGCAGGCAGGGGCAGGTAGGAGGAGGAGTGTGAAGATTTGACCTACCCAATCTTAACGATGGATCTTTTTTTAAAAAATTAATTTTTTATTGAGTTTTTGTAATTTCATACAAAAGTTCTTAATCAAATTTAGAAGGAGGTTGAAGATTTTACCTACCCAATCTTAACGATGGATCTTTTTTTAAAAAATTAATTTTTATTGAGTTTTTGTAATTTCATACAAAAGTTCTTAATCAAATTTAGACCCTCTCCCCCATCCATGCCTCCCCCATCCCCCGACTGGACCTCATGCATTCTGCCATACATGTTAAGTCCTATCCAGTCAAGCATTTGTACCCAGATGTCCTTCAGTGTAGATTCATCCACTGGAGTCTAGTCAGCCCGTCTAGAGGTCATAAGTAAGGCATACTCTCCCTCACCCAGTAGTAATCAGTCTCCAATAGTTCTCAGTCTAGTACTGCCTGCCACCCATTCTCTCCTCCCCTCTGAGCTCTAGTTTAATAAAGTTGGCATGGGTCCTGTGCTCAATGCCACCATTGCCACAAGTTCACATGTGCAAGCTTCCAGTGGCCTGACAGCCTCTGCTTCCCTGTCTAACAATGGCTCTTAAAGGTACCTCATGAGTTATGATCCGTCTGAGACCTTTTTATAACAATTATGTATTAAACTACATAAGGTTTCTAAACAAAGATGATAACATTGGTTCAAGAATGCAGACTACTGCCTATGAAGGCCCAGATTTGGGGAAATGATTCAGAACTGTTTATTCTGTGTAATGATGTTATTATTGTACTAAACATAGAGTTTGTAAAGTGACTCTGTATGTTAGTTTAGAAGTGTAAATATTTCTCTTATGGAATCCTTATGCATACTGGCCATGAATATTTTGTTTTATGGTATTCTTGAATTAAATCTGTTACAATCAAAGTAGGCATTTGAACTTGGCAGCTATTAATATACTGAATCCACTGGGCATGGACTTGCTACTAATAATAACAGCAAAATAATACAGACGTAAGGCCCCGGAGCCTTAAGACCACTCCACTGACTCCAGAAACATTCTAACAGATGTGTGATAAATGGCGCCAAGTAAATAAGACCTAATGCCAGCAAGCAGCCACAAGATGGCATTTGAACACTGATGCATTTCAAGTTTGAGACACCATGGTAACTCACATTCATGCCTGAATTAGTCTCTTTCCCACTGATTTCCCTTCAGATCACCATTACGATCACCAGGTTTATTTCCTCTGTAGTCTATAAGTAATGCAATGATTTATCAACTTCATTTCTCTCACGATAATTAACCTTGTGTGTTAACTTGACTGAGCCATAGGATGCTCAGATATGTAGTCAAACATTTTGCAGGGGTTGTTTTTGAATGAGATTAATTTTTAAATTGCTGAACTGAGGAAAACACTGTCCTCCATAACACAGATGGGCCTCACGCAATCAATTGAAGGCCTGAACACAACAAAGGCTGACCTCCCCTGAGTAACAGTGATCTTCCTGTTTGAGTGGTCTTCTGACTAACTTTATGACAGCCTGCTGACCTTCAGACTCAAACTAGAACATTGAGTCTGCAGGTTTGGGAATTCCCAGCCTCAGAAATCGCTAGAGCCAATTCCTCATAATAAAATAAATCTATTTACATACATATACTACACACTGACACACACACAGACACATACACACCCACACATGCACACTGATATACTACACACACAATCACATACACAGACACAGACACACAGACACACACACACACACACCCCTCTTTCTCTGTAAAAACATAACTCATACATCTCTCAATCTGTCCATCCATACACTGACTCTCTTCACTCTAATGAAAGTTCTATAAGTACAGTAACTTTGCCTCCTTTGTTGTTATACCCCCAGTGTCTACACTTGCCCTTCCTAATTGTGCAATTATTTAATCAATAAAAAACACCTTGCTGCAATGGAAGAGGGGATGCTTAAGGGTGTTCATAAGGTGGCACTGAAGGAAACATATCCATCAACCTTAAACAACATCCACTTGGGTGAGGAGTGAAATGGGGTCATATTTCATATGGAAAAGAGACTTGCAGAAACATTTTAAGACAGTCAAGACATGCCTCTGCTAATGAAAGGATGTTAATGTAAGTGCTGAAAGGGTGGGGTGATTCATCAGTTTAAAATATTGTTTATAGATACTTGTAAGTGGCATGTGTTGACTTAAAAGGCTGAAACTCTTACACGGAGGTTTGGCCAGCAACGAAGTATGCAATCATATGTTTTGTTACCCTAGAGCTCTGCAGGCCATCCACAACACTCAGCTGCACGCCTCTTGAAGAACTGGGGATGTAGCTCCCTGGTAGAGCACTTGCCCAGTATGCACAGGCCTTGGCTTTGATTCCCGCTGTTACCACAGAAAGAGAAGAAAGGAAGAGAACACACTGTCAATTATTAGAAAGAGACAGAAGGCACAGAAATAAAAGGGTAGACCACAGGGGAAGTTTTTAAATGTTTCACTGTGGTTGTCAGAACTATGACTGTGAGCCAAGGCAGTCTGCTGTTATGTCAGTGAGCTGCAGTCTGTCGCCAATCACCATGTCTCATGTTGTACATGTTCAAGCTACACAAAACCCAGTATCCCCATCTCCTAAGGGAACTGCTCAGACTTAGAGTGAGGTGTTCCCTATGCCAACCTGAGGATCTGAGGTGGGTGATTAAGATGGGTGACTGGTACATGACTGCCTCTCCCCAGTTGTCTGATCATTGAGATGGAGACATATATTTAGTTAAAATTTGGGAGTTACTGTGACCCAAGAGTGAATAGGAACATGTGTCTATCAGTCTATTTAATTATCTGACAATCCAGCGTGTTTCTCTTCCTTGACACATCAACCATTTCTGTGTCATCACATATAGATTTATCTCAATCTGTTTATCATCATAATTTAAAGGAATGATTGGTCCCCATTTTTTCATGATGTTTAATGCTTTCATCATACCACTGAATTAAATTCGGTAATATATTTATTTGTTTATTTTTGGTCTTTTTGAGAAAGGGTCTTCCTATAGGCACAGTTGGCCTGGAACTCGCTATGGAGACCAGGGCTACACAAGCACTATACCATTGAACTATATTCCTTCCCCCTTGCTTTTATTTACACTAAGAACTCAAAATCTACTGTCAACAAATATAATGAATCTAAAGCATCTTAACTACACTGTCCATCCCCAGTGTTTGTTCCTGTAACTGAAAGTTTGTGACCCTGACCAGTACCTCCTACTCCCTCCCCACCCCACTTCAGCCCCCCAGGAACTATTTGACTGTTTATGAGTTCACCAACATAGACATGAGATCATACAGCATTTGTCCGTCACTAGCTTATTTTACTTTGCATGTTCTCCAGTTTTGTCTGTGTTGTGGAACCATATCAAGATTTCCTTCCACTTAATGACCAAATAATTTTCCACGTTTTTATTACTCGTCTTTCTTTAGTCAATGGGTTTGGATTCTTGCATTGTTTCCATAGCTTGACTATCGTGCGTGACACTACAAAGAGCAAGGATGTGCCTAGGACCCTTCGTCTTCCTATTTTAATTTTCTTTGGTTATACACCTAGAGGTGGGAACGCTGGCTCGTGCGGTAGTTTCATTTTCAATGCTTTGAGGAAATCACATGACCTCCTACAACTAAGGGGTGGTTGCCTTCTCTCCACAGCCTTGCCGGGATTTTTCAGCTCCTTTTGGATAGCAGTCTTAGTAGGTGTAAAGTGATAGCGCTTTGTGATTCTGGTTTGAATTTCCCGGACGGTAGTGACACTGGGCACGTTTTCATGTTTCTGTCGGTGCTCTTTACGTGTTCTCTTGTGCAATATGTCTTCAGGTCATTTGCCCATCCCAGTACTGATCATTTTATTTTTGCTACTGAGTGTTTAGCTTCCCATGTCTGTGCCTTCTTGGAGGTTTGTCAAAGACAACTTACTGTACGTGGTGCCAGTGCTTGAAGTTCTGGTTCTTACGGCTTTGGAGTGCAGTTTGAGTCAGAGACTATTAAGACTCCAGACTCCAGCTGCCCCTCTACTTAACATTACTATGACAAGTGGGAGCCTTTGTTGTTTCATCAGAATTTTAGAATTAAAAAAAAAATAGGGGTGAGGTGGGGGAAGATCTGGGAGATGGGGAGTGAATATGGTCAAAATAACTTGTATGAAATTCTCAAAAAACATTTCTGCAGAAAGTTGCCTTCAGGATTTTGATAGTTGTGATGGTGAATCTTGATTGTTAATTTGATCGGATCTGGAATCAAGGAAGGGAAAGGCTGCTGTGAGTGCAGAGGAGGGCATTCTGGAAGGATTAACAGAGGGGGTGAGGACTCTGAGTGGGAAACTGGGATATGAAGGCTCCTCAAACAGACTTGGCAGCTTGGGCTGCACCTTTGCAGAGGTGCCACAAAAAACGTTTTCCTAAGTGCCTCCCTCTGTGGGGTGCAGTGTGCATAGCTACTGTCATCCTTTCCTTAAAATTTGACTTCCTATGCATGATGTTTTCCAAGAGAGTTGTTGGTCCCAAGCTGTCTCTGACCACTGACAGACGAACCAGCATCCTGGTGACCTGGGCCAAGATTCCCTTTGTCCTCTCCTTGTCTCAGACCACAACACTTTTAGCTTTGGGCTTCGGCTGCAGGATGCCCTTGGTTCTGATAACCTGGTTCTGTCTGACATTGCCCTGAGAGTTGTTCTCCTTGCCCACTTCCTGATGCTGGTGGATATGAAGACCTACATGACCACTTTACATTCCGTGCAACTCCTTTTTCTTTTTCTTTTTATCTTTTATATGTATGAGTGTATTGCCTGCATATATCTAAGTACACCTGTGTCGTGCAGTGCCCACGGAGGTCAGAAAAGGGCATTGGATTCTCACAGAGCTGGAGTTACAGTTGTTAGCCATATGTGGGTGTTGGGAATTGAACCCAGATCTTCTGCAAGAACAGCTAGTGCTTTTAACTGCTGAGTCAACTCTTCAGCCCCCCTCCCTTTTTAAAAAGAAAGTCTAACTCAGCATCTGATCCAGAAGGAACCACAGCCTTCCAGAGCCTTCAGCCCAGCCTGTGGCTACTGAGCAGCCCGTGCCCGCAGCCTGCTTATGATGAAATTATCAGACAATGTGGGAGAGGGTAAAGAGCAAACTTTAATTTTCTAACCCAGAAGCATAACATCTTCATATTATAAATTAAGAATTTTAGATTTTTATGCCTTTGGACTTGAATCTTCAGATTTTAATATTTGAGGAGAAAGTTATAATGGCTATGTTCAAATCTGAGACGACTATAGTTTACCATTTTCTATGTAAATAATGAAGTATTTAACATAAACACATTCTCAGAGTAGTTTCACATCTCTGAATAAACTCTGGCAACATGACTGTATATGGCTGAGTTGGAAAATGGAAACAGAAGTGAAATTGTCATTCTTGAGCATTGACTGGCCCAAAGAAAAGCACTGGTGTAAACATCATTAATAAACTATTCCAGACCAAAGTGCAGGGCACAGATCCTGGTTATTTTACCAAGCTAGCATCATCTCAAAATCTATAAAGATAGCAGATCAATATATATAAATATACATATCAGTATATACGGAAACAGAGATAGAGACAGACACACAGACAGACACACACACACACAGAACTGGTTCCTTTTATTTGTGGCAGTCCTGTTCTCTGAAGTGTCCACAGACACTGGGCAGTTCTGAGCCACTGCTCCTAAGGGAACGGGGGTGCGATTGCTCCTGGAGCCTCTGGTCTCAGCTTCTGTGGCTGGTCAACACCTAACCTTGTTTAGAAACACCATACTTAATGATGTTTCTGATCCAATAACATTAAATTAAATAACAAAAAAGCACAAAGGTGCAAGAAAATGGCAGTAAATATACCGCAGATAGACACGACAAGCTTTGTTGACTTCATCTGAGAACACAGCCTTTGTGATTCTATTTTTTTTTAATTTTTCCATTCTGCACACATGTGAATGGCTGCACAGTGAGCTCTGACGACTTACAAATACATTCTAGTGAGCAGGTGACTTCACACATATAAATCTTCACATAAGAAGATGGGTCATATGGCAGAATTTCATTCCTATTTGCAACACAACCCTGACTGTGGACTGAAACCTCAAATAAGATGGTCATAAAATAGTATTAAAGGACACCAAACAGGGCAGAGTATGTGGTGACTTACCATGGTTCTTTTTCTTTCTTTTTTTTGTCTTTTTGAGACAGGGTATCCCTGTAGCCCAGCTGGCCTGGAACTCACTATATAGACCAGGCCTCGAACTCACAAAGATCTGCCTGCCTCTGCCTCTGCCTCCGCCTCCCAAGTGTTGGGATTAAAGGCATGCACTACCATGCCTGGCTTACCATGGTTCTTGAGGGAACATTTGACATGTTGTTCCAATCAGAATGGACAATGACAGCTTGATAAAAAATTTCTCTGTCTCTCTCTCTGCCTCTCTCTTTCTCTGTCTCTCTGTCTCTCTGTCTCTCTCTCTCTCTCTCTCTCTCTCTCTCTCTCCTCTCTCTCTCTCTCTGTTGTAAGCGTCTGTGTCCAGTTGTGTGCACCTGACCTGTATTAGTTACTTTCCTGTTACTGTGATAAAACACCACGACCAAGGCAACTTATAGAAGGAAGAGTTTATTTGGCTTAGGGTTCCAGAGGGTAAGAGTCTATAGTGGTGGGCAGAATGGCAGAGGTGGCTAGAGCAAGAAACTGAGCCCTCACATCTTCAAGCAGGCACAGGAAGCAGAGAGAGCCAGACTGGAAATGAGCAAGCTATATACTCTGGAAGCCTGCCCCCAGTGACGTGCTTCCTCAGCATGGCCACATCTCCCAAAGATTCCATGACTCAGGGACTAGAGAAGTGGCTCAGTGGTTAAGAGTACTGGCTTATCTTGGAGAGGACCATTTGTAACTGTAATTCCAAGGGATCTGGCCTCTGTGGGCACTGCACACACATGATGCACAAACACTTATACAAACAAATAATAAAAATAAAATTTTAAAAAAGATTCCATGATCCTCCCCCAAACATGCCACCAACTGACCAAATGTTCAAATACTTGGAGCCTATGGGACATTCTCCTTCAAACCACCTCATTCATGCAGAGGCCAGATGATGAAGTCTGGTGTCCTCTCTCTCACTCTCCACCTGAGTTCAGGGTCTCTCCCTGAAGTCAGAACTTAGCACTCCTCCTATCTCTACCTCCCCTCTTTCCACAGTGCTAGGGTTGTGATAGAGTCCAGGTCTGCAGTGACCCTTCCCCAGTGCAGTAAAATCTCATAAGACAGGCCCTGGGGGACCCTTGAAAAACAGGAATTGAGTCAGCAGCTGCACTGGCCATGAAGAAATTGTTTCAACACAGGATGTTTCCCTCAGATAAGTTTAGAAGACAGACAGCCCCCTGCACCCATGACCAGAGACCCAATTGCTGCAAGAGCTGTCTGCTGTCTCAGCACAAGCAGCTTCCTCCATAAGTTTCACAATGTGTAGACTCTTGCTTCACTCTGAAACTGTTTGAATTATTTTTCCTGCCTTCTGCATTCCCTAACTCCCTATTATAAAAGCCACCAGCCAGCAGCCTGCAGGTCGGTAGCCATTTCTCAACCCCGAGTTGAGGGCTACCCCCTTGACTTTCCATTTTCAATAAACTCTACTTTGTCAGAGTCCTTCTGTGTGTCTGGGCACTTCCTTCCCTGTTTACCTAACAGGTTGTAGGCAGGCACCACCATGCTCAACTTTTACTTTCGTGCTGAGAATCTGAACTCAGGTTCACATGTTTGCACAGCAATCACTCTTCTCCACTGAACCATCTCCCCAACCCAGGAGTAGCTTTTTGATAGAGAAGTTTTTTTTATCAGAGTTTCTATGTAAAAATAGATGTGCACAGATTGCTCATAATTTTAGCAAAAAGGAGAAATTTTAATTTTCTACAAAAGTATCATGAGCAAAATAATGTAGCCCAGATATATGTAGGAATGAAAAAGAGAGTTTAGAAACATCTGTGTGGTTTTGCCATCAGACCACAGTGGAATACAACTCAGTCCCAACCTTATATCATATATACAAAAACATAAGCTAAGATAGAGGCAGAAAGTTTTTGATCTTCTAAATTGCAGATATTTTAAAAGAAAAGACCATTAAAACATAGGCCATTTGTGTTTTATGACCTTGGGTGGTATAAACCTGTAGGAAACCTGGAATCCATTCGAAGGTGACTATCTAAAAATTAAATCCTCTGCAGTTCAGAGACAAAAGAAAAGCTAAAAGACAAACAGGTCTGAGAACTAACATTTCTGAACACATGTGTCAGACCAAGTGTTAATTTTATTCAGCTTCTACAAATTCAAACAGAAAGAACAAAAGAGGGCAAGGGAGTGACTAAGAATCCACAGATGAGAAAATGCAGAGAAATGAGCAGAAAGTTCACAAACGACTCAGCCACACTCACAGAAATGCAGAGGAAAATAGCAGTAAGACGATTTTATGTCTATCAGAACAGCAAAGAAAATGAAAACTAAAAGCAATAGCCAGGGCTCCCTGAGCTGGGGGGAAATGAGCCCTGCTACTAGTGGTTTTCAGCCTTGCTGATACAATTTTTTAAAAATAGCTCGATATCTAGGTTGTTTCCATGTCCTGGCTATAGGGCAGCAATGACCATGCAAGTATCTCTATAGTAAGATATAGAGTCCTTTGGGTATATGTCCAAGAGTGGTATGGCTGGATCGTGTAGTAGATCTATTTTTAGCTTTTTGAGGAATCTCACACTGATTTGTTTCCATAGAGGCTGCACCAGTTTGCACTTCCACAGGCAGTGGATAAGAGCTTTCCTTTCCTAACATCCTTGTCAGGATTTGTCATAGTTTGGCTTTCGGATCTTAGCCATTCTGACTTTAAGGTCTGCTTCACAAGCTGGAACCTGGCACTGTTATCGGGGCCGAGAACCTATGGCTAGACAGGTCATAGACCACGGGGAGAGCCTACTATTATTATTCTGCTATATGGACATAGTATTAAACTGGTTCCTACTAACTTATTGTTACAACCATAGATTAGTGATCCTTTCAACTCTAACCAGAGAAGTTTCTTCTTGCAGAAGATGGCAGTTAACACAAGGTTCATGACTGGCTAATGTGCAGAGAATAAGAGACTGTGGAGTGCTCAGTCCTAAATGGGACAGCTATATCATACTCTATGCTCTCAAGGCTCAAAGATCATTGTAGAAGAAGGGCAGGAAGATTATAAGAGCCAGAGGTGGTGAATGGATAAGGAAACATTATTGTCTGGGCATCACAGGGTAGTTGCACATATATACCCACAGCGTGCATGACAGTATGCACAAGACCTGTGCAAGCCCAAGCCAGACAAAAACCTAACATGGATGAGGGAGATGGGCAAGCAAGGCTCCAGCCCTAGCTAAGGAATAGGTAATTGATAGTTGCTAGGAGAGGGAGAGTCCATTTTCTTTAGAGTGTGAAGCCTGGTCAGCTGACCAGACTCCAAGGAATAGACCTATACCCCAGAACATTTGGGGGAATACAGATTAGACTCCATTGGCCTTAAAAAGGAAATAATAGAGGACACGAAGGGGGGTACAGGTGTGGGGGTAGAAATGACTGGGGGTTTGACTGTGATCAAATGCATTGTATGAAATTCTTGAGGAACGAATAATAAAATAAAACAAAATAACACAGCAATTTTTACCCCCAGGTTAGTGCTGCCCTCAACCTTGAGAAGAGAAGCGTCTCTCTGCAGTAGGCACCAGTTAATGCAGAGACTCAGAACTGGTCAAAATACTGGAAATAAGTGACCGTTGAATGCTCAGCTCTAAATGGACCCTCTATATCGCCCTTCTCTAGGCTCAGGGAACATCACAGAGGGGAATGGAGAATGAAAGAGCCTGGAGATGGAGAGGAGTGCTGTGAAATGCTGTTTTCTGGACTTGACAGGACACTCATGGATTCAGAGCTACTGTGGTCACCTGCACAAGTCCTGTACCAGGTGGAGCCAACAAGAGCAGTCAGTATTCCAACAGGAAGCACTAATCGGACTCAGTGGACGGCAAAAAGAAGAATAGAACATGAAGGTGGAAGGGGGACATGTTGGGGGGTATCTAAGGGGCAGTGGGGGTGAATATGATCATGAAACAGTATGCATATATGTCACTGCCAAATTATAAATAAGTATTCTTTAAAAAACAACATGGCAACATTTACTAAAATGTTAAATGTATAGGATTAACCATCAACAGTAACTGTAGGAATCTCTCCCCCCAAACTGCAAGTGCACAAACACACTCACACAAATGTTGTGTTGGTTAATTTTGCCTACTTGACACAAATAAAAGTCATCTGGGAAGACGGAACCTCAGGTGAGGAATTTCTTTCCACACATTGGCCTGTGGGCATGTCTGTGGCAAATTTTCTTAACTGTTCATTGATAAAGGTGGGTCCAGCCCATTGTGGGCCTTGTCGTTCCTCAGCAGGTGGCCTGGGCTGTGTAAGAGTAGTTGAGGGGTTGGAGAAATGGCACAGCTCAGCAGTCAAGAGAACTGATTGCTTTTGAAGAGGACTGAGGTTCAGTTCCCAGCACCCACATGGCAGCTAATAACCATCTATAACTCCAGTTCCAGGGGAATCTGACACCCTCTTCTGACCTCTATGGGTATTGCATGACATGGGTGCACTTACATACATGTAGGCAACACACTCATAATTTTTTATTTTTTTTAAAAAAGAAAGAAAAGCAGTTGAGTAAGCCACAGGGAGGGAGCCAAGAAGCAACATTCTTCCAGTTTCGGCTTCAAGTTCCTGCCTTAGGTTCCCTTGATAGAGTGTAAGCTGTAGGAGTTTTTCCCCTCAAGTTGCTTTTGGCCATGATGTTTATCATAGCAACAAAAGGCAAACTAAAACACATGCATACATACATACATGCACACAATTTTCCATTGTGCCTCGGTTTATAATAGAAAAAATAAAAACAGCTTGAATTTTCACCATATAATCAAGAAAACCATGCCACCATGGAATAGTCTGTACCCGTGAAAAAGAATGCCCACTAATACTCACCTTTGATGTGGTGGCTTTTGACCAAGATTATGCCTCAACACCTTGTGAGCCGTTGTTCTACATTTCTCTAGAAATCCCTTCGGCTTTGCAGTGCTGGCTGAACTCCATGCAGGATAATATTACAGAAAAACTGTGTTTGTGATCCTGCATTTAGTAGCAAAACAGGTGTCCCTCTCAGGGGCCACCCACACGGTCCTGCTTATGCACTTAGCGGGTTCACAGTTTCTTCTTCTCTCCCACTGAGAGGCAGAGGAAATGGCATCATCCTTTTACCGAACCGGTTTAGGTTTCACTGGCCCTGATGTGCATGGCCCCAGACCCTTAGAAATATGACCACTTGGATGAAATCATGTTAGAAAGGGTTTGTTTGTTTTTTAAAATGATTTAAGAAAGCCCTTAGGGGAGGAGGTAGGTGGGGATAAAAAAACACTATATGGGTTTTCCAATAACATCTTGAACTTATAACTGTGAAATATTGTCCTTGAGCCACTAATGAAACTCACATTGTGCTTGTGGCCTTGTGCAGAGGGGGATGGCTGCATCCTCTGTCCAGGGGCTCTGTCTTCTTCTTTACATTCTTGTTTCTGCATTTGAAGACAACTCCAGAGCTCCCTTGCTTATGAGGATGCTTCTCCTGTGGTGAACTGCTTTAGAAAGCCCACCAGTGCCTGACTACACATGTTCCATGCTTGTCACCACCACCTGTGCAGCTGGTGCTTTCTGGTGGCCGCTGGCTCCAGGTTGAGTCTGTGAAAATGCCCCTAGAACCTGATCCATTAAACCTCAGCCCACTGTAACAGCAGCCCTACAAATAAGTGCAGTACACAGGGCCCAGAAGAAGTTAGAATGGTTAGAAATAGCATATTCTAAACTGGTCAGCTATGGAGACCCTCCCTCCATCCCTTTTACAGACTGAAAGGAAAGAATTCAAGGAAGTTACCAGGTACTTTAAGTTCCTCATGGTTCTGATTGATCTGGGAGTCCCTCAGCCAAAGCCTCTCTGAGCGTGGTCTTTGAATAAGCAGCACCAAGTTGTACCTGAGAACTTCCTAAAAAGTGAAGAGTTCAGGGTTGGAGAGATGGCTCAGCAGTTAAGAGCATGTACTGCTCTTGCAAAAGATCCAAGTTCCATTTTTAGCATCCACATGGGGAGGCTCACAACTGCCTAAAATTCACACCATTGACCTCTGAGGGCACCTACACTCATGTGGACAACTCGCCCCCCCAACTAAAACCAATAAAAATAATTTTTCTTTCTTTTGTTTTCCGGAGCTGAGGACCAAACCTAGGGCCTTGCACTTGCTAGGCAAGCACTCTACCACTGAGCTAACTCCCCAACCCCAATCTTATTTATTAATTTTTTTTTAAAAAAACAAAACAAAACAAAACAACAAAAATATTTCCCAGAAGTTCCAGTTTGGTCTGGAAAGGCACCAGGAAGTTGGATTTAAAAAGCTTCCAGGAAATTTGTGTATTCTCTAATAAGAGCCACTAAAGTAGCTCAATGCACCTGCCCCAAGTGGTCTTTGCAGTGCCAGTGCAGTGGGGCTGGCAGGCACACCCGGGATTGCTAGCTAGCTGAGATTTGGACTTCGAGTCTCTAATCCATCCAAGATGGGTTGACTGGAAGGCAGAACCATTCCTACTGATCAGTTCAAGAACTGGGACCTCCAGTGCTGGGGAACTGAAGCTGATGATGTCTTATTTCCCTGCCTGGGTAAGCAGATTGATGATTCGGACCATCTGGAGAATCTCAAACTTTCCTTGGGCTGAGGAGACTTGGATTTTTGTTCCCATGGGTTTTCCTTTAACTGCAGTAAGTGTGAGATATGGACATCTGGCAGGATCACGAGGGAACAGACAAGAGTGGCTGGTGGCTGTTCTTGGGCAGAGAAGCGGATTTTTATCTTCTGAAACTGTGGGAAACTATGCTCCTCCACAGATTCACTGACACTGACCATTAGGATTTGACTGTGAAACATCTCTCAGAGCTCAAATTTGAATGTGTAGTACACAGCTAGTGGCATTATTTGGGCAGGTTGTGGGGACTTTGGAGATGGGTCTGGCTGGAGAAAGTGGGTCATACTGCTGGAAGGTAATACAGTCTCTCTCTCTCTCTCTCTCTCTCTCTCTCTCTCTCTCTCTCTCTCTTCCCTTTTTTCCTCCCTCCAGAGAAAAACTAAAAGCTAATACTATTATAATCCACAATAACATGAATAACTCTCTGCCATGGCCATGACACTCCCCCTATCAGGATGTTCTGTCCAAGCACATGGGACCATGGACTAAACCCTCTGAAACCATGATTCACGCTAAATCTTTCCTCCTTTTAAGGATGTAGACTTCCTTGAACACACACTTCCTTTGTGTGATGGTTAGTTTCAGTTGTCAACTTGACACAACACAAAATCATTTGGAAAGAGAGTCTCAATGAAGGATTGTCTGTAGTTGGCATGTGTGTGGGGGAATGTCTGATTATGTTAATTGATGTGGGAAGACTCACCCACGGTGGGTGGCATCACTCTTGGCTTTGAATCCTAGACTGTGTATGTGTAGAGGGTGCCAAGCATGGAAGCATGCATACATTCGTTCTCTCTGCTCTTGACTATGGTGGGAGTGACTGCTCTAAGTGCCTGCTGCCTTGGCTTCCCTGCAGTGATGACCTGTAACCAGGAATTGTGGGCTGAAAGAAACCCTTTCTCCACGAAAGCTTCTTTCTTCAGGGTATTTTTATCACAGCAACTGGAAATGAAACCAGGATGGTTTACAAGGGAGATGTATTCTAATTTGAATTCTAAGAACTTACCAAAGGTATTTTCTAGGAAGACAAAATTTAAAATATTTAGTTTGCAAGAAAACAGTGGGTATGGTGGGGGCAAGAAGTCTTGTAATATGCTGGTAATTCCTGAAGCTGTGTGATAGTTGTATGAGGGTTTAAATATTTTCTTTGTAGTGTGCAGTTAAAAATATAAAAAAATTAGGGTGGAGCAATAGCTCAGTAGTTAACAGCACAGGCTGCTCTTGCAGAGGACCCAGGTTCAAGTCCCAGCATCTACACGTTGGCTAACAATCACCCATAACTCCAGTTCTAATGGATCCGATGCCCTCTTCTAACTTCACCATCACTATGTGCACATGGTGTGCTCTTACATATATGCAGGCAAAACACTCATACACATAATTTTTAAATTTTTAAAAAAATATTTTATTATTTTTATTTTATGTGTATTTGTGTATTGCCTGGATATAGGTAAGTGCACCCGTGTCATGCAATGCCTGCAGAGGATAGAAGAGGCCATTGGATCCCCTGGAACTGGAGTTACAGACAGTTGTTAGCTGCCATGTAGGTGCTGGGATTTGAACCCGGGTCTTCTGCAAGAACAACCAGTGTTCTTAACCACTGAGCCATCTCCCCAGCCCCAATTTTTAAATTTTTTTAAAATATGAAAATTTATTTTTAATTGTCTAGTTTTCTTCTATCCATTTATATTTGGTATCTGTTAACAAGGGAAGCTAGCCTGCCAATTGAATACTCAAGATGCCTAGGCTGGGCATAGTGGCTCACACTTCTACTCCCAGCACTAGGGAGCCTAGGGTGGGAAGATGACAAGCCAGAGGCCAGTGTCCAGGCCAGGGATACAAGACAACTCTTTCTCAAAAAGAAAAGAGAGTCTTGTGATGGATAAGATTTGATTTCTAAGTTTTGTAGTTGGAAAAAGAAAGCTTTCCAGCTCTACTTGGAATTTATAGCCAATTCTGTTTTCAGTGGGGACCTGTATCAGCAATAGAACATGTGATCATAAACTTTAGTGGCATAAGGGAGAAAACTTTTATTCTGAGTTGTGACTCTGCTGGTCAGTGTGTTTGTGTGTTGGGGGGCGGGTTAGGTATCTGCTGCTTGTGTGAAGCTTTGTGCTGACTATAGCAGCTGTAATCATTGCAACTGTTCAAGTGTACCACACCGTTCTCATTTTCCTGGGATTTCTGAGCTAAGAGAGTCATGACAGGCTCAAGAGAGAGAGAGTCAGCTCTGCTTGCATCATGTTGCTTACATACTGTGCGACCAAGCAGGTCAAAACAGGGTCAAGGGAGCCAGGCGTGGTATTGCACACCTTTAATCCCAGCAAGGCTGTTTGAGACCAGCCTGGTCTCCATTAATGAATCCAGGCCCGCTGTGGCTACAGGGAGACCTTGTCTCAAAAAAAAAACAACAAAAAAACAAAAACAAAAAAACAACAACATCAAACCAGGGTCAAGGGGAGAGAATCCTCTCCCCACTCCAAGAGGACTATAAAGTCAAGTGGCAGAGAGAATTAATATATTGTGATTGTGATGTAGCAAGTTCACCTGAATTGAAACTTTCCATCTGTACGAGGCTCTGAGGGCTCAGGAAGTAAGCAAAACTTACAAGGTTCAGGAAGTATACAGCTCACAAGTCTCAGGAAGTTCCTTAAACTTACGAAATTCACAAGCCCCCCCCCCCCCCCCCCCCCCCCCCCCCCCCCCCCCCCCCCCCCCCCCCCCCCCCCCCCCCCCCCCCCCCCCCCCCCCCCCCGCCCCCATGGTTATAGAATCAGTAAGAACTGTGGAGTCTCTCCAACTTGCTGAGCTGCCTGCAAATTGCACAGAGAACTACAGAGATGGAGCTTTCATCAGTCTCACCCAGACTGAAGTAGGCTTTTCAGGGGTGTGGCTTCCCCTTAGTTGTCCTCACTCCTGTAACTCCAATTAACTCACCAGTTTGCCAAGTTGAACTTTGATGGAATCGTTACTTTGGTTTGTCATTGTTTTCCCATTTGGGGTGAGCAGATGTTTGTTCTCTTCTTCCCCAGAATTGACACAACAGGATTGCTAATAATCTATTGGTCCTAGGGTGAGTCCATTGTTTTTTCACTTCCAGTGAGTTGCTACTTCCCGTGGGTGTTGGAAGCCACCAGGCTCTGTTTCAGGCAGAAGGGCCCACAGGAATCCTGTTTCCCCAACCCAGATGCTCCTGACTTCAGTTGCCCTTGGTTTTGGCAGGACTGTTTCCAGTGCTGACTCTCAAATCTCCTAAAATTGTGTGTCAATGGTTAGATGGTCATAGCACAAAATTCAAAGCTGTCAGATCGGATGCAGACATATCAAGCCACATTAAAAAGTGTGGGGATAGATGTTAAGTTCACCAGATCTGTTCTTTCAGGAGGCTATCCAAAGTCTGAATGAGCCAGCTGCGTTAGGTAAATCAGGTGAATTGGGAGAAATTACCGAGACACAGACGAGAACTCTGGCAGGGCAGGGTTTATTTGGAGACCATGCGGGATGGCTCTCAGTCCAGGAGTGAGGAAGCCACCAGGTTGCAAGCTGCCGGCTGGAGGTATTTATAGGGAGTAGGGGTAGGGAATGCAGAGGGCAGATGCAGCTGCCTGGTTAATTTCCATTTTTGAAGGGCACATGTTGGGAAAACAGTTTTGGTGGGAGGTAGGAGTCCATACACTCTGAAACTTATCATGGGGAGGTAGCTGGAGCTGAGACAGCTCTTGCAACAATCAGGACATGGGTGCAAGGGCCTGTTTACCTTCTAAATTTATCTAGGGGGAAACAGACTATATTGAAACTGACTCAACTCTTGTTTTGGAGAGGTCCCAGGGCCTCTCTCAGAGGCTTTACTGTACTGGGCAAGAGTCACTGCAGGCCTGGACTCTAACACTAACAAGTGGATGTTCATCTTGGCAGAGACTAGGAGAGGTCCACTGTGTCCTACACAAAAGCTGCTGTTCTACATAGTCATGTAGGAAAAGGCCCAGAACTTTAAATCTGTAATTAAAATGGAAGGTCAAATATTTTCTTCCCTCCCTCCTTCCCCCCTTTCCCTCCCTCCCTTCTCTCCCTCCCTCCTTCCCTCCCTCCCTTCCCTTCCTCTCCCTTTCCTGCCTTTCCTCCCCTATTCCCCTTTCACTCTCCTTTCTCTTCCTCCGTCTTTCTCCCTTCCTCTTCTCTCTCTCATCATGCCTTTTCCTCCCCTCTTCTCCTTCCCTCATCACTCCCTCCCTCTGTTCCTTCTTCCTTTCCTTTTTAGACAATCTTCCAGTTAGTGAAACAATTTTTTAATTACTAGGAGGCATATTCTGGATCTCCCTGGGAAGGGGGAACATAACAAGTTTTCTTTAGGAATTTACAGTTATAAGTTTTCCATGGCTGATAAATTATTTCTTTTGAATTTAGATGGCCACAAAGATGGAGGTTAAAATGTAAAAACAGTCACAGCTCTTCTTGAATGGAGAAGATGTAGCCTTCTTTGTCTGTTCATTTAGGGGAAAGGTGGATTATAAAATGGCCCCTGTTCCCCTCCTCTTCCTGGGTCTGCAAGAGGCTCACTGTGACTTGGAAGCAACTTCCCAACAAGCAACAAGAAGAGATCCTTTGAATTGGGGCCAGTCTTGTGTTCTGGTCAGCCAATATAATGTTCTAGAATGCTCTAGCTCCTATCTAAGTTTGTATAGATTTTGTGTGCTTCTTTTAAGAACCCTGCTCTACAGTCATGCAGCCTACCTGAAGTTAAAGCACATGGGGCAGAGATGGATCATCCCAGATACTGCCCAGATATTACCAACTGACCACATGACCCCTGAAGAAAGCTTTTATCTAAAGCTCTCAGATCCGAAGTGTCTAGGTGAGCAGTAGAGCTTGTGAGAAAGTATACTCATTCTTTTTTTTTGTATTAGAAATATGTTATTAAAATTTGGACTTTATACTACACACTATACAAAGTTGTAGATACACATAAGCAATAATTCACTCAGACCTTGGTATATTGTAAGATAGAAGAAAACTGGACTGTAACTTTGAAAATGAAAACCCATCAGTCTACTAGGTGCAGTCCAGCACTTCACACATAGATGCTTCACGAGATATAATTCAACTATTCATCAAAACAAAAGTGTATTACTGCATAAGCTGAAATATGCAATGAGTACAAATGTTTTTACTTCTCACTTTATAAAGATTAAGTGGTGTAATGATTAAATTCTTCAGTTAGTGCTATGCAGTAGCAGTCAGATTTACAATTGGAATCATTTTGTTTTAAGAATATTGCAAATAAATAGCTATCTTGAATTTTGAAAGAAGCTTACAAATTTTACTTCCCTAGTTTCTGAAGGATTTTCAACACTAAATGAACATATGCTACAGGACAGGAAATATAGGATCACATGACTTGAGACACAAAGTTTGAAGTGTACGAAGTAAGTTTTGGCACAGAAGTCAGAACATCTGTCAACTCTATGAAGAAAAATATATATCTCAAGCATAAAAATATAAGGGGAATTACTATATACTAAATTTGAATGGTCTTGCATGGAAAAATGTTTCTCTATAAAAAAGTACAACCCAAGACAGCAATAAGCGAAGAGCACGTCTTTGCACAAACAAAATGTAATTGAAATACAAAGTATATTAACTAATGTATGTTCTGTAAGTGAATTTATACTATAAAACCAAAGGAGTTAGCTGGGTATGATAGCACATTGCTTAGGATCATGAGTTCAGGTTGGGGTTCTGGGCTACATGAGCTCTTGTCTCAAAAAAAAAAAAAAAGGAAAAAAAAAATGCTGAGAAGCCCAGCAACAGATTGCACAGTGTGTAAACCTCAAATACAGATCATCTGCCACTTTTCAAAAATGCCTTACTAAGCCATGTGTTCAGGAGTAATGAATGGAAGTTTCCTCACTATGAGAAAAACACCAGTTTCTCCAAAATAATTAGTAACAATACAATTCCATTCATAACACAAATATACTGCATTGAATGTCTTTGAAAATTTGTGTGCAATTGACAAGATTGTCCACAAATTAATGAAAATGTAGAATGAAGAAAAACATGTTCTACAAAGTGACGAGCTATATAGAAAAAAGAAGCCATTCAGAAGTAGAGGAATGATAAAAGGAATATCTGAGTCAGCTGAAGGCTTTTTTCCCAAACAGGAGTTGTGGAAATTCTTACCTTCATTGACCTGGCCCCATATTGTCAGACCAACAATACAATGATTTTCATGAGCACATATTACAGACAAAAGAAAAGAGATTTGGAGAGGATTCCCATCCCTGGTGACGTCACTGAGGCACAAATTAAGGCATAGGCTGCAGACTCTTTTTTTCATGGCTTTGGACTTACCTGCATTGAAGACCTTATCCTGTCTTCATCTGACTAACTAGATATTGCCTCAGAAGCAGTTCATACTGAAAATAACCATAAAGAAGGTCACGGTCTTCATGATAACAGTAAGTCATTTGCCAAATTAAAATGCTGACATATCTTTTGAAGATACACAGTTCAAGGGTACCCCAACAGTAAGAGGAACCACTGACTCCCCAAACAAAAGATCTTCTTGGCCTTTGAGGATTATCTGGGGATGGCTCTAGCCTGCAAAGCTCTGAGCCCCCTTTCTTCACAGCTGTGGTTTGGGGGATCTTTGTCAAACACCAACACACACACATTGTGAGGGCTAATAACTGGACTCTAAGAAACATCTTGCTCATCTCCCTCCTCCTCTATTTCCTCTGTTCTTTATTCTCTGTTGTCCTTCCCAGCACAGCCACCTGTACCTTTCAGCAAATAATATTTGGACTTGTATTCACCATGGTTGTTTCCAGTGCTTTGTCAAAAACTGTTAATGTATTCCTGGCATTTAAAGTTATGAAGCCAGGAAGAACAGTGTGGTAGTTTCTAGGATTAGGAACCCTGAATTCTGTCAGTCCTGTCTGCTCCATGAGCCCATTAGTTTCTGTGTGGTATTTCTGGGAACCACACCACCATTTATATACATTGCTGACCAACCTGATCCTGGCAAGGATGTGTGCAACAAGGGTTCATCCATTGCCTTCTACTGTGCCTTCTGATACCTGGGTGCTCCTGCCCTGGTGAGCTTCACTGTGTTTTTCCTGGCCAGAAATCTGTCACATTCAGTGAAGCCAAGTTCCTGACATTGAGCATGCTGGTATTCTGTGGTGTCTGGGTCACCTCCCTCTCAGTCTACCACAGCAGCAAAGGGAAGCTCATGGTGGCTGTGGAGATTTTCTCCTTCTTGGCCTCTAGTGCAGGGCTCTTAGTCTGTTTGCAAGTCCTGTATTATTCTCATAAGATCTCATATGAACAGTTTGCATGGAAATCATAGAAAATAGGATAGATAAAAGGGCCATTTTGATGAGTTATATCATTAAGTACACCTCATATTTATAAGAATTCAAATAAAAAGACAATTTAATCTTGGATTTGGATGGTATAGAGTCTTAAACTTCTATAACTATTTGTCAGACATTCCTTCTTTTTCTCAAATACATATTGCAAAACTACCATAGCAACTCGAGTCTTACACGTAGCCCACTTCAGAATAGAAGCTACTCCTGAAAATTCTCACTTTGAATTAATTTCTGCATTCGACCCAGCAACTTACAAGCATCATAAATTCAAAATCTGATGTCTAAATTATACATGTGATAAATATTTTTCTCTCAATACTTTACTTTTGGAGATTTATAATGTTTAATTATCAGCTTTGTATTACTAATATATTTGATAATATCATTTACATTTTTCACAAATGAAAAGCATTAATTGGCCAAGATAGTTTCTTTTTCTTTTTTCTTTTAAAAGTTCATACATATATATGTGTTTTGAACAAATCCACACCCCATTCCCTCCCTCCAAATTCTTCTAGCATCACCTCTACCACTGTTAACCCTCCAACTTCATGTCTTCTTCTTTAAACCCACTGAGTCCACTTGATCTTACCTGTATGTGCATGTGTCTAGGACCATCTACCAGAGCATGGGTAGCCTCTCAGGGGCCACATGATGCCAGAAAAAAACGGACTCTCCTCCCTCAGCAGCTGCCAGTTGTCATAACTCCTCAGCAAGGGTGAGACTTCATGATGCCTTCCCCCATCCATGTTTGGATTTTGACTGGCTTGAGTTTGTGTAAGTCTCGTGTTTTCAGCCACTATGAGGTCACATGTGCAACACTGCTGTCATGCCTGAAAAGACCGTTTTGCTGGAAATGTCTGCTACCTTCAGCTCTTGCAGTCTTAGGACTCTTCATCCTTTATAATCCCGAGTCTTAATGGAGGGAGACGTGATGTAAGTGTACCGATCTGAGCTGAGCACTCCAAAGTCTCTTATTCTCTGCATGTTGACCACTTATGGGTCTTTATAACAATTGCCATCTGCTACAAAAAAGCTTCTCTGTTGAGTTCTGAGAGGTGCACTAACCTATGGTTTTTAAAGATGAGATCTTAGAGTGCAGCTTATTACTGTGTCCATTTAACAGAATAATAATAATAGGTTTTCCTGTAGTTCCATGTCCTAGCCAACTATGGAGTTTGGGGCCCAGGTAATGGTACCAGGAATGAGCTCCAGTTTGGGGGATAGGGTTTAATTTTCAATCTGAAAATGTTCATTCCTGTACCTTCTTGCCACTGTTATACCAGTGGGCATATCTAACCCAGTAGTCATTATTTTAGTTTTAAGGGTTCACAGCTAGGTAAGACTGTGATTACTTTTCTCCACTAGTACTGTGCATAAAATCTTCCATCGCTGTGACAGCTAGCCAGTAGGGATGAGGATTCCAGTTTGGTACCAACTTGATTTTGCCATGTACTGTGAATCAAATGTTTGGTGTGTTCAGCAATTGGGTCTTACTAAGTTCTGGAGGTAACCAAGATAAATGGTGATAGCTTATGGTGTTCACTGAGCTTTTTTTATTTGATATCCTATTGTGTCTGGGGGTTACATTATCCCTCTATAAGCTAAGTCCATTGAAACACCTAATACATGTGTGCATGTATATACTTTAGGAAGAGTCAACATAGTAGGCTTCCATATGGCCTTTTCAAAGGTCTTTAATGTTAGCTATCCCTCCCCATGCTTCCTGGATACCCTGCCTTTCTGTTCCTCACCCATTAAACCTTCCCTGTTCCGTTTTCTCTTTCCCCTTTCGTTCTATCTGCATTCTATCCCACTTCCTCCTTATGGCCCATTACTAGCTTCCTGACTTCTACAGGTACTCTGATTTAAACACACATACCTAAAGATTCACAGCTAGCCTCCAAAACCGAGAGAACATGTGGCATTTCTTTTTCTGCATCTGCAACTGAGATGTGCTAAGCAAGAAGTGGGAGGAGTGAGGGAACTCAAGGAAAAATGAATCTGCCAAAAATGGGGAATGATTCTCTCTTCTTGGTGGGATTATGAGACACTACTATAGGGGACATCAGTAAAAAGAAATGGATTAGCTAACTTTCACATACTTCTGGATTTTATCTTTTAGGCAGGGTCTCCCTGTAGCCACAGCTGACCTCGAACTCACTATATAGACTGCTTTCCTATGCCTTCCGAGTACTGAGATTAAAGGCATGCACCACCACATCCAGTACCTTTGGAGTCTTTGATGACGATGTATTGCTATAATAGCAGGTACGGGTTTCACAGTCATCTTTTTGTATCCACAGGGCATTGTTGTCAGGGCCCCTTATGGATATCAAATTCTATGGATGCTCAAATTCTTTATATAAAATGAAATTGTTTACATATAACTCATGCAGTACCTTAAATCATCTCCAATTAATTGACAAATATGATATTAATCTATCTTCTGTTGCTATAATGCAGTGCCTGAACCTGAATAACTTACAAAGAAAATAAGTTTATTTAGCTCACAGTATAGAAGGTTCAAATCCAAAAACCACGGTGCTGTTTCTGGTGACGCTTTTGTGGAAGATAACATTCCAGTGGGAGTGTGTATGAAAAGGAGACATCACTTGGTGAGGCAAGAGTAGGAGGAGAAACCAGTCTTTCTTATTTATTACAACCTTCTTCTTGCCTTAATACCTTCTGGGGTCAGCACCTCTAGATGACCTCCCTCTAGGCCCCATCTCTCCTCCCCTCACCTCTGCCCATTCCCTTCCCTCCCTTCCTCTCCCCTCCCCTTCTCTCCCCTCCCTCCTTTCCCCTTCTCCCCTCCCCTCCCCTCCCCTCCCCTCCCCTCTCCTCTCTGCTCCTCTCCTCCCTCTTTTTGGTCTTTTTGAGACAGGGTCTCCCTGTAGCCTCAGCTGACCTGGAACTCACTATGTAGACCAGGCTGACCTTGAACTCACAGATATCCACCTGCCTCTGTCTCCCAAGTGCTGGAATTAAAGGCCTGAACCACCATGCATCATAAATTGACTCCCACAAGTGGGGAAAGCTGATTTCGCTCTATGAGAAGCAAAGGTCTGCTCTTCCCTGCTCCATCCTCTGCTCCACCTGCCTTGAGGAATTCAGACGCACACTGCCAGCACGTTTAAAGTACCACAGACTTTTGAAGTACTTTCAATGCCCTCTCTTCCTTTGCCGTAAACATATAAATTATTCAGTAGGAAAGAAATGCCAATTTATAGGCAAGAACAATTGGAAAATAAAAATTGCAAGGTGACTCCAGAAGTCCATCACACGTCCATCGACTTATTGTCCAGTGTGACGGACACAATAGATAAGCAAACCACTGAACATATCTTCTCAGTTCCAGAATCTTCCTGGAGTAGCTCATTCCTTTCACCATTTTGAGGCTTTTTGCTTGGAGGAGTGACAACAATAGAGTGAGTTTGCTTTCAACACCGCTGGATGTAAAGATAGCACTCGGCTCTGTAGACGGCTCTCATTCATGTGCTGCAAAGTTCAGGGCTCAGGAAATACCACTTCTAGCATCCCCTCCAACTGCAATGCTGTGGTGATGCTCTCCCTGTCTGCAAGGCAATGAGCATGCACTCTGATGTCCACACTTTGAATAGTGCGAACAATGGTGCGTGTATTTATATACATTTATTTTTGTTATCCTGGTAAAGTACTTGAGGCACTTGAAATGGTTTGTGTCTACTGTAAATTCTCTCTAGGTGGGTCCACAGTGTGCTGTAAATCAGATTTTCATTTCTTTCTTTTTCCTTTGGCTGGCATTTGGTTTTAATGTGCCAAATATCTTTGGATGACACAAAATGGACCATGGTAGGAGAGATTTGTTTTCTTCTTTTCTTTCCCACTCTTCCAAAGAACCAGTTCACTGCAGGAAGTCAAAGCTTCCTGTGTTATCCTTTGGGTTATCCCCACAGCGGTCAAACCTTTGTCTGGCCAGAAGCGTGGTAGAGGCTCTCCTCAGCCTGGCAGCCGGCTCTCAGTCTCTCCTTCCCCGTGAAGAAATAAATAAAGCTGACACGTGGACTGCGTGTGTGCCTCCTTGCCTGTAGGTTTGTGCTTATGTGAGCTTATTTGTTTTTGTTGTAATGCGAAAAGATTTATGACCCTGAATTATGAATTCTGACTCTCTTGGCGCTACATAGATGCTCTTAGATTGCTTTTTTTTCTTTATAATTTTCTGATGCCTTTGGTAAGTTTTCTTTTTACACCTTCAAGGGCAACAAGGGTTCCTTTTAAAGAGCGTCTGCCCAGAGCCATCTCCAACAAAGGCTGTGCTCATGCAGTCGAGCTCAGTTGGGGCTGGGGATTGATGGAGAGATGGTATCCTTGGCTGCTCCTCGATGTGCTTTTCCTTGGCATGTTTCTGTTGCAGAGAATTGAAATGAATATATAAAAATGTGTTTCTGAATAAAAGCTGGCAAGCAGAATATCAGCCTGACAGTAAAGTTTTCGAGATATTTCAAGAAGACAAAGATTCTTCCTTATTTGACATTTTGCAAAGGTAACGGTGGAGAGTTTGGGATTTGGCTGGGATCACGGTATTGGTCTGTAAGTGAGAAATTGCTTACTTTTGTGAAACAGGAAAACTTCAAGTAACAACTCACCTAAATGACCATCGGACCATGCAGCCCTTTGTCCTCCTCCTCTGATGCCCAGCTTATGACTTTTCTTCTTTATTAAACAAAAAGAGGTCTGATGGGGACAACTGTAGAACTTGGAAAAGGGCCAGACCCTGACTGTCCTATGGAAGCATAAGAGCTCACTCTGGAGGGAGGGGTGCAATGAACTTGAACATCATCTGAAAGTCCAGGCACATCCTGCAACCTGTGTGGAATTCTTGGCTTCTTCCCTCCTGCTTCCTTACCTCAGATCAAGCCTCCAGGGTCCAGTGCTTAGGGTTCAGGGTAATGCTGGTGATGATGCTAGAATCTGGCTTCTTGCGCCATGGAGCAGGTGCCTGGGTTAGGCAACAATGTACCATGTTAGCTGTGACCTCCTGGAGGACTGAATATAGGTATCTTTTATAATCAAACAATGGTGACAGAAAAAAAGAAATGGTTTAATTGGTAAAATATTTGAAAACGTTATCATTTCTACTTTAAAACAAACCTGGGTATATCATGCAGAGGGGTTACCCCCAGATGTTGGGTTTGTGTCACCAAGTCTGGATTCCAAGTTTCTGAAGGATGGCTTTAAACAGCAGGACTTCTGCATAACTTGTTCCACAGTTCATCCCCAGATGAAGCAGCTGCTGTGAAGAGCTCATTGAGGCGCCTTGCTGCTCAGGCTGGATGATCGGCCGTTGTGTTTTCAGCCCGTGACATGCTTAGTTCTAATGACAGAGTTTTAAGTGTTCCTCTGTAGAGGTCAGTGGTCTCTTAATTGGTTTTGATTTATTTGCTTTTATGTGTATGAGTGTTTTACCTGCTTGAATGGAAATGCACCTGTGTTGTGCAATGCCTACGGAGGCCAGAAAAGGGTATTGCATCCCTTGGAACTGGAGTTAGAATGGTTGTTAGCTGCCATGTGGGGGCTGGGAGCCAAACCCTCGACAAGAACAGTGAGTGCGCTTAACCACTGAACCATCTGTCCAGCTACCAGTGATTTCTTTTAAGTGTCGGGGAAGTTACACCACTGTCCTTATTGATTCTGATAATTTCTCATGAGCTGAGAACAAAGCCCAGACCTGATGGTGGCCTGCCCTGCTCCCATGGTTTGCCTTTCCTTTCCTTCCAGCCTCCTCTGCTGCCTCTGTCCATGTGTCCCATCAACCCTCCCTCACAGGCATGCTTACTTGTCCCCTGGGGAGTGTTCATTGCCTTCAATGTCCCCCCACCAGCATGTTTGCATAAAGAACTTACATTTCAGGTCTGTCACTCCTGTTGCAGTGAAGCATCTCCCCTCAGCCTCAGGGAGACTTCTCTGAAAATACCTCCTGATGGTTTCCTATTCCTACTCTAGGGCTGTATTCAGAAACATGTCACTTTTTAAAAAAACTTTCTTCATAAAACTTAGCAGTACCTGAAATTATCTTGCTCATTTAATTGTTAGTAATTAATTTCTTTCCTCCACCTCCTTTCTGGACCTAGAATTTAACCACCAGGAGAGCAGAATCTTTTCTGCACACTCTCCTCGCCCTGTGGGATAGCTTCTCTTCTGTTACACAGGAGGAGCACAGCCATGTCAGTGCTTCTACACCATGACACATACCTAAGAGAAGCAACCAACAGGAAAAGAGGAAGGATTTACTTTGGATTGTGGTTTTGAGCAATATAGTCCGTATTCCATGAGTGTCTGGCTCCATTGCTGTTGAGGTAGAAATGATGATGACCAGATGTATGTGACAGAGCAAGTTTCTCACCCAGGGAGCAGAGCAAGACAGGTGGAAGGGACCAGGGACAGGTAGAGCCCCCAAGAACAAGCCCTCATGACCCACTTCCCCCAGTTAGGTCCCATCTCCTCAAGTCTCCATCAACTCCCAAAATAGCACCATCAGCTGGATACCAAGGCTTTAACACATGCGCCTGTGGGGAGTGCTTCCTACTCAAGCCTTGTGGTTAGTGTTGTCACCTTGACAGAATCTGGCATCACCTGGGAGATGGGTCTCCAAGCTTGCCTGCGGGGGAGTTGTCTTGACTGTGCTAACTGAAGTAAAAAGTTCTGCCCACTGTGGGTGATTCAGTTCCCTGGCTGGGATCCTGGGATCCACATAGTGTAAGTGGATGAATGATGTCCTTCCCTGTTTCATGATTGTGGATTTGATGGGACAGCTGCTTCAAGCTCCTGCTGCCTTGATGTCCCTACCATGATGGACTGTACCCTTGCACTTGAGCAAAATAAATCCTTTCTGCCTAAATTGGTTTTCATCACAGGAACAGCAACAGGAAAAGAAACTAAGACAAACCTTAACATAGGGCTTGTGTTGATGAATGGATGCATGAATGAAGGAGCCAGGCACTACACTAGGGACTAGAAATCAACAGTGAGCAAAGGCTAGCCCTCGCCTAAACTAATACATACCTACTTTCCTGTCCTTTGCAAGCCAGTGGAGGAGACAGGAGGGCAAATGTCCACTCCACATAGTGTTCCACAGTTGGTGCCACAAAGAAAAATCTCCAGTGTATGGTATAGTCAGGGGGACCCACAGAGGCTTTCCTGGAAAGGCAGCATTCAAAAATATCTGAAGTGTAAGAGAATGCTTCCACTTGGTAAGTTGGTATTGGTTTGTTATTGGCCTGTTAAGAAGTTAACACCGACAAAAGGGAAATCAGGTGAAGATTACACCTCACAGAGCGGAGCCTCCCCCAGCCATGAGCTCTTTTAATCCTCTCACTGGCTTCCTTCTTTTAAGCTCATTGTTCCTCTCCTGTTTGTTTTCCAAGAAACATTATGAACCTGTCCTCAAACAAGCTGATTTCCCCCATATCCATGCTTGCTTTTGGACCCTTGAACTGTTTCCAACATTGCTAATTTTTTTTCTGTTTGTTTGTTTGTTTGTTTGTTTGAGGCAGGGACTTCCTGTAGCCCCAGCTGGCCTGGAACTCACTATGTAGACCAAGTTTGGCCTCAATATCACAGCAATCCACCTGCCTCTGCCTCTCCTGAGGGCTGGGATCAAAGGTGTGCTCTACTATGCTTGGCCAGATATTTCCCCCCTGTTTTGATCTTATGCCAAACTCTAATGATTAGATCCTAGCCAGGAGGTACATTTTTGTATTTCCTGAAATTCTGTGTATACTTCAAAGGATACTTCTTCAATTAGAGCCATTCCTAAAAAAGGTAATTGCAAAAGCCATTTAAAGATCAGCAGGTTTGTTGGCACCTTTAGACTTTTGTGGTAAATTGACAATTTATCATTGTGTGTTTCTGGTATACGAAGTAACACTATGATTATGAATATGGTGTGGAACAATTAAAGATCATCTCAACTAGGAGCTCGTCCACGGTAAGATCATTTGGAATGTTCTCATTTTAGCAATTCTGAAATGTGCGGTACAGTTTTTATTAACTACATTCACCACACCGGGTGAGAGATTTTTAAACGAGCTTCTGTTTGTGTACCTTTGACCACTGTCTCCCCATTTCCCTGTCTCCTGACCTCCATAGCCACCATTCTCCTGAACTGTGATTCCTTGTTGTCCAGTCTATGTAGAGGTGAATACATGCTGGCTTTCTGAGCCCAGCTTAGTTCACTTAGCACAATACACTGCAGCTCTTCTGTGCTGTCATGAATGACATAATTTCCTTCTTTTGAAGTCTGAGTCATATCCCATTGGTTTTATGTACCACTTTTTCTTGATCCTTTTTTTTTTTTAAAAAAAAATTATTTTTATGATTTAACTATATGTTTGTGTGTGTCAGTGTGGGGGTATGTGCATGTAAGAGCAGGTGCCCAAGGAGGCCAGAAGAGGGTGTTGGATCCCCTGTAGCTGGAGTTAGAGGCAATTCTGAGCCACCCAACATGAGTGCTGGGTTCTCTCCAAGAGCACTATGTGCTCATAACCATTGGGTCATCTCTCCAGTTCAAATCCTCCATTTGTGATGGATTCTTACATTAATCCTATTATTTTGCTCTTATAAATACTGTGACAGTGAACATGGGAATACAGCTATCTTTTCAGAAAACTGATTTCATGTCTTTGAAATAAGTGTTCGGACATGGTATTATTGCCCAATCATGTGATAATTCTATTTTTAGGTTTCTGAAGAGTATCACTTCTCTATAATGGCTGGACTAATTTTGTTCATACATAGTAAGCAGGCTCCTTGTTCCCACATCCTCACCAACACTTGTTAGCCCTTTTCTTTTTATAACAACTATTCTGGCAGGTGTGAGATAGTATCCCTCTGTGATTTTAATATTCATTCTCTGGTTGTCATGGATACTGAGCTTACGTTCATGCACGTGTCAGCCACTGAGATATCTTACATCGAGAAGAGTTTGTTTAGGTCTCTTTCCAATGTCTTGATTGGTTTTTGCTTTGTTTTACTGCTTTTGAGTTGTTTTGGGTCTGTGTACATTCTGGGTATTAAGCTCTATGAATGTGTGATTTTCAAGTATTTTCTCCCAGTCTACAGGTTGCCCCTGCATCTTATCTCATTGGCTTTGAAGATCCTGGGCCCCGTTTTTCTTCCTCCTCAGAGCATAGTTACATTCCAAGCAGGAAAATTTGCTTTAGGTATCAGATGTTCCCACCTGGGAAAATCCTCACCCCATTCTGCCATTGTCGGGAGATCTTGTTTTCATCAGTTTCTCTGTGTCAAGGAGAATGAAGTAAACAGGTAACTGTTTCTGCCCCCTGTGCCTCACGGGCCTATACATTTAAGGAAAAGACTTCTTGTCCCAGATCACAGGAGACTTTGAGATGGCCTTAATGGATGCTTACATTGAATCTATCATTTGACTCTTATGAACACTGTGACAGTGTGCTGGATAGCTTTAGCTGTCAACTTGACACACCTGGTTAGAGGGAACCTCAGCTGAGGAACTGTCTCCCTTGGATTGGCCTGTGGCCATATCTGTGGGGCATTTTCTTGATTGTTGAGTTTTGTGGGAGAGCCCAGCCCATTGTGGGCAGTGCCATCCCTGGGCAGTTGGTCCTGTATTGTATAAGAAAGCAGGCTGATCACAGGCCAGGAGAGTAAGCCAGTAAGCAGCTGGTCTGTGCTCCAGCTCCTGCCTTCAGGCTCCTACCTTGGCCTCCCTTGATGATGAACTGTGCTGTAAGCCAAATAAACCCTTTTCTCCCCACATTGGTTTTGGTCATTGTTTTCATCACAGCAATTGAAGGCAAACTAAGACAGAGAGGGAACATAAGAGTGCAGCTACCTCTTCAGCAAACTGATTTCAAATAGTTCAAGTAAGTGCTCAGACATGGTATTGGGTAGTCATGTGATAATTCTGTTTTTAGGTTTTTGAAGAGTCTCCATTCATTTTTCTGTAATGGCTGGACTAATTTTTTTGGAAAATGCCTGGAGCAAGAGCTCAAGTTCTACTGCTTGACTGCACGCACAACTTGTTCATCTGTTTCTCAGCGTTGTTTTGCCAGCTGACAGTGCTAGTGGGCAGAGGATGGACACAGGAGTCCTGTGTCTGAGAAAAGTGCTGCATATCAAGGACCATGAGTGCCAAGCTCTGAGGAGTCCAGTGCCTCTCACATCAAAAGTACAATGGCCTTATGACTCTTGAGGAACCGTGAGGTTATATGAGAGATGCTCACTCCTCTAGCACTTACAGGCTGTGGCCTTAGGACAACTCCTTGAATATAAAGTTGATGTTAATCTAAAAGTTACAAATTTTGGTGTAAAAAGGTCAGTCTTCTAGGAATTAATTATTACAAACTAAAGTCTCCCACTTTGGAGGTAAGTGTGCTTAGAACTCAAGAAGAAGAAAATCTAGGATGAACATTTTTTTCCTAAGGAAATCTCGTAAATAAAGTTTGGTTTTTGCTTTAAATAAAAATTGAAATGGAAAGAAAAACAAAAGAGTTGTGGAAGGAGTTCCTTTTAGAAGGATGGTTATAATTTTGGAATTTTTTTCTGGCAATTTCTTTTTAACTCTTGTCCTGTGTGCTTAAAATTAAGCAGAACAAAGCATATTCTTTGTGTTTTTCTGGTATAGGTTGTATAATGATCTGTGAAGAACTCAACGTGTATGTCAACAAGAGAAATGGTTGAAAATTTTCTTGCTGTCCCAGTTTCTTTAGATCAAAATCTGAATTCTCTATGAAATGACAGTTGTGGCCCTCATCCCGCCAATGGAAGCCAGCTCATTTAGCAACCATACCTCAAATCAAGATGAAGTTAGTCAAAGTAGATTAGTCCTTCACTCTTTGCTTCAGAAATTTACAACATACTAAAAATCAGGAGTTTTGAATGAGTTTTAAAGTTTCCACTGAAGGTCTCCCACATGTAAGGTTTATCAGTCTATGCTTCTTGTTAGAGCTACTCAGGATGTTTTAGCTTTGCTTGTTAAATTTATTTACATGGCCCAAGGTCAAATGGTGTTGTTTTGGATTTTGTTCAACAGAAACGTCACCGAACTTCATTGTTTTTAATAGCAAAAGATGCATTTCACCAAGGTGGGAGAGGACGAACTTCACTTCTAATGGGTTTGCTCAGCAGCGTTCTCCAGGCATTCAAATCTGCTGGGAAGATATAAAACCCTGACTCTGTACCTGGAAGCCCCGCACCATGCCCCCAACCCCATCCTCTTCACCGCCC
>NW_008353342.1:5472543-5517157 GCF_000622305.1 Nannospalax galili
CTCCCCGCCCCAAGTTCCTAATCAGAGCCAGCCTGGTTCTCACATTGTCCTGCTAGGGAGAAGGTCAAGTGTGGCATTCTTTCCAACAGAGGCAATGGGCAGAAGCTTCGCTTGCTTTGGGATTATGGGATCCAGCAGTCTGCAGGTCATCGATGGTAATCAGAGGAGAAAATTGAACCGAACAGACTCCTTCCACTTAGGGAGACTGCTGTAGGAGATTATTTACAGTGCAGCTCTGTTTGAGCTCAGTTTTACAGAGTTGGAGCAAAGCTGTAAAATAAGCTGGATACAGTCATCCAACATCTGAAAGGGCAAGGGAGAGCAGAGTCAGAGGAAAGGGAGAGGGAGGAGAAAGCACGCATTCCAAAACCTGTCTAATTTATTCCTTTCCTCTCTGACTCTGTCCCCTTGGCTCTTATGTCGTTTGCTAATGGCCAAAATGGTAGCCACGTCTGCTGTTCTAGAATTAAGGCTTCGACTTAGGCAGCCATTTTCTCTTGGATCATGATGTCCACAGTCACATTCTATTAACTGAGCAGCACATGCAAAGTAATAACTGTAAGCCCAGAAATGTGCAGAGGAATTTTCTCCAGCTTTCTTAACGAGCTTTGCAAAGCTCCTCTGTCAAGGAGAGTGGGGAATGTATAATTTCAAACACATTTTTAATAGTTTCTCTTGGCTCTCTCTGAAGAAGAGGGAGGTATGCTGACGCGGCTGTAGGAAAGGCAGCAACTTTACAAGAGTAATGTTAAACAAATCACCCAGGTGTTGGTAGCACTTGGAGAGTAGGGGAGCTCCGGGAAGCTGTGGCTCATCGGCAGAGAGCACAGTGGATACCGTGTGGCTCTGGGAGTTAGACGCGTGTGCCACGTGGTGGGTACAGTGAAGACAGGCGACATTGAAACCTGCTGGCCAGCTGCTTCTCCACAGCATCCTCCTTACAATGACCCTTTCCCTCTTACAATCAAGATTTTGAAAGAAGAAGAAAAAAGGAAGCAAGTTGCAGCAGGTGTTAGGCCACCAACATTACAGGTGTGCACCGAAGTTTCCAGGTTCTTGTATCCTAGGACAAAGAAATAGACCAAGGATACATGGTTAGACATAGAACTGGAGATATTTTATTAAGGGAAAGCAATCCGGAGAATGGGAGTAGGCTAGTGAGCAGGGAAAGGCAAGTGTGCCAAAGCCTTGGACAACAAGGCTCCTGAACACTTGTAGGTCATTTACAATAGCACCCTCCTCTCCACAGTTGCCAGTCTTTTCTTCAGCAAGCTCTGTTTGATACTTGTAGCCCAGGTGGGGAAGGTTTTCCAGTCTTCCTCTGCCAATTAGCTCTTTTTATATGTTAATCTTGGGGTCTTTCTCTCTAGTCTCTACTCTCTTGCCCACAGCTAGACCAATCATTTAGGAAGCCTGGCACTCTTGGGCCATACATAGCAGCTGAGAAACTGGGTATATCTCAGACTCTTAGACACAACGAAGAGGACACAGAAGGTTTGGAGACCTTACAGCTAGCAGGAGGTACATGACTTCTGAGTTTTGAGAGATATGTCACTATGTGCTAGCCAAGGCCACACCGTTTTGTAAACAGTGATAATTTCTGAAACTAAAGTAATTTGTTCTCCAGAAATAAAGTAACTTATTTTTCTAGATTTTGAGATCCCACCATATTGAACCCCAGTCAAGGTTGGCCCTGAGAGATGTTTATCTATCTCCTGACATTTTAAAAAATATTTTATTTATTATTTTTATTTTATGCATCTGAATGTTATACCTGCATGTAGGTAAGTGCACCCGTGTCGTGCAATGCCTGCGGAGGACAGAAGAGGCTGTCAGAGCCCCTGGAACTGGAGTTAGAGACAGTTGTTAGCTGCCATGTGGGTCTGGGATTCAAACCTGGGTCCTCTGCAAGAGTAGTGTTCTTTACCTCTGAGCCATCTCTCCAGCCCCTCCTCTGACATTTTTTTTTTTTTTTTTTTTCGTCTTTTTGAAGTAAGGTCTCCCTGGAGCCCCAGCTGTCCTGGAACTCGCTATGTAGACCAGGCTGGCCTTGAACTCACAGAGATCTGCCTGCCTCTGCCTCCTGAGTGTGGGGATTAAAGGCGTGCGCCACCATGCCCAGCATTTTTTAAGTCACCACTGACTTTATTTCCATAGCTACTCCTTGAATTGGCCAATCAAGGGCCAAAAGAAAGATTTTCAGTTCTCTTCCTGCTTTCCCTTTTTGTGCCTTTATTTTAATGATCCCAGCGTGTAAGTGGACTGTGGGCTCTGATTATTTTTTTATATAATTTTTATTTTAAAATATATTTTATTATTTTTATTTTATGTATATGAGTGTATTGCTTGAATGTATGTAAGTGTACTTGGGTGGTGCAATGCCCAGAGATCAGAAGAGGGCATCAGATCCCCTGGACCTGGAGTTTTGGATGGTTGTTAGCCACCTCCAAGCCATCTTTCCAGCCCTGAGTTCTGATTCTCATACCATAGACCCCTTCTGTAGGCCTTTGCTGGAATAGAGCCTTGGCTGTCATTAAATCGCTCATTCCCTTTCCTTTCCTTCTTGCTGACCTTACACTATGGTCAATGTAATACAGTTTTAATTCAATGAATCAACCAAAGCAATTATGTTTTTCAAATTAGCAAATGTCATATTTATTGAAAAAGTCTGCTTTTTTCCAATAACGCAACACAAGACGTTATCTCAGTATGTTATGTGTGTGTAAGGAACTGCATCAGGGATCCTTGAGGCAGGGGCTATAAAAGGCACTGTCTGCCTCATGACACATGAGGAGATGTCTCCAGAAATGACAGACCAGTGGCTGAGAAACTCGGGGCCCCATGTGGGAGCTTAGCATTATTTCCACTACATTCTGCGGTCCATTCAACCTGCTTCCCATGGGCCTACCCTGCCTCGAGGGAGGTCTGCCTCAGCCATGAGTCCCTTCCACCCAGAGTTTGCAGTGGAAGCTGCTTCTTCTCTCCCAAACTCCAGCTGCCTTGCAGCTAGAGAGGAATCCTTGGAAAGGAAAATGCTAAGTAGGGTCTGGCTTCTGGACAAGTAGGTTAATGGTGGTGAGAGGCTGGTTGGAGCTGCTGGTGAGTTAGTTCCCTGTAGTACCATTTCCCCCAGCCCCAGGAGCTTGTGCCCCCAGTCTCCTTTGGGCCATCTATTTCTTTCCTGACAAAAACATCTGGTTGTTTCAAAGCTGAAATTGTCATGCATTTCAGCTCAGGCAGGAATGTCGAAAGCTGTTCTGAGGAACACAGCTCCTCTGGGTGCCAAGCCGGTTGGGCTGGAATGAACAACTGTTGTTATAAATCTCCACTCTTGCCTTCCTCAACAGCCCCAGAAGGTACAAAATAGAATGTTTCATGAGACCAGCCAGACAGATGGAATCAGACCTACCCAGAGAAGTCTTGGCCCATAGACTGTGGAAACACCCCTTTCTCTCCTCCCTTCCCCAAGTCTTTCTCTTACTGACCATTTCTAGGACTTCTGGCAAGAGAACAGATCAGGGCCTCTGTGTTCACAACAAATCCTTCTGTGCCCTTAAGTGGGAAGATATTTTATGGCTGAGCAACCCACTTCTCTGAGTGATTCACAAAACAAAACAAAAAACCAAAAAAAAAAAAAAAAAAACCAAAAAAACCCCCAAAAAACAAAGCACAACAACTTAAAGATCCTAGCTAAAAAAGGGATTTTTTTTTTTTTTTTTTTGTTTTTTTTTTTTTTTTTTGAGACAGGATATTCCTGTAGCCACAGATGGCCAGGAACTTGCTATGTAGACCAGGCTGGTCTCGATCTGCTTGAAGATGTCCAACGGAGAAAGAGATTTTTAAAAAGTGACCCAAGACTTGGAAGAAAAAAGATTTAAAATAATAATAAAGTGATTCAAGACCTAGTGAGAGAAAGGAATTTTTTAAAATGGTTATCCAAGACCCAGGGAGAGAACAGGAGTAAAAAAAGGAGTGATCTTGGGGATTGGAGAGATGGCTCTACTGTTAAGAGCACTGGCTGCTCTTGTAGAGGACCCAGGTTCGATTCCCAGCACCCACATGGTGGCTAACAACCATCTGTAACTCCAGTTCCAGGGGAATCTGACTCCCTCTTCTGACCTCTGTGGGCATTGCATGACATGGGTGCATTTGCATACATGTAGGCAATACACTCATACACATAAAAAAATAAAAATAATTTTAAAAATGAAAAAGAGTGATCTGAGGTCCAAATGCCAGGAGAAGTCATGGAAATGATTTGGGGTGCCAGGTCACTGCACCCCAACCTCCGAATTCCCCACAAGAGGGCATCCTCAGTTACTGCCCAATATCTCAAACCGATTATTTTAGTATTCTTGTGCACAGAGTGGCACCTACTCCAGATTCCATGCATAGAATCCTGACCATCTGGGCTTTGTCTTGTATTCTGTTGACTATTTTCCTGGGACTGTGCATTCCTACAAGCTTGTCTAAGCTCTGAGTGCTCTGGATGAAACGTTGTCTCTTTTTTTCTGCAGTGTCTGTCAGCAGATGCCTTTGTTCTTGCCTCCACGCCAAGCTCCACACTTCCCCAGGCAGTCGGTGGTATTTTTAGGCAGCTGTGCTGTTAGGGGTTCTGTTTTCCTGTTTTCTGACGTCTCCCTCTGTAACAACTTTCTCATCTTCTTGTCAACATAAAAACCAGCTCTCACCTCAAAATGAAATAGTTTATTCTGGAGCCAAATACGAGTGACCATGGCTCTGGAACACAGATTCAGGTCGCCTCGAAAACCATGTTTCAATAAGGTAACAATTTCATGAAGTTTTTATACTAACAGGAAAAGAAAGTCATAAATCAACACATTTTTGTGGGTATATCAGGTTCTTGGATTACAGCAAAGTGGGGAAACCTCTGTTTCAGGTCTTCCATGCTGTCTGGTGGAAACTAGTGATCTGTTAATACATTCCCAAAGGTTTCACCTGTTAGTAACAAGGATGTCAGGCCTGACACAAAAGTGGACAAAGAATGAGATTTAGTGGGGACTAAAGGCAGCCCAGGATAAATTGTAATTGGGCTCTGGACTTGCAACATTCCAAACTCTCCAGTCACCGAAGAGCTAATCATCAGTCAGCCTTTAGAGAAGGTTTAATGTAGGGCGGGGCTTCTTTTCAGGGAACTATAGTTCACACTCTCAATAGATCCAATTTTTCTGTCATTTCTCATGTTTTTCAGAACTTTCCCATTCTGGGCTCATGTTCTTCTGTGTGTTCTGGTTATTCACAGTCTGCGAACTTTTTCACATCAGCTTATACCAGCCTGATGCCCTTTGTGTTGCTTATTTTCTGACTTACTTTTGGAATGTTAGACATGAAATGATATTTTGTCCCCATTAAAGTTTGTTCTGTGGACGACAGACGGTAGCCGGATCTTCAGTATTTTGAACCTTGAGCCTATATTCTAGAGAATTGGCTGTCTCTTTGCTTTCTTCTCTTCAAGACATTGTTGGTGTCTTCTGTCTTTGAAAATATTCACTAATAAAAGGTTGAACTTCACAAACCTTCTCCTACATGTTACAAGACTACTTACTGATAGGTTAAAAAAAAAGCACCAGGACACAGACAAGAACTCCTGTGGGATCGAGTTTATTGGCAGAGAAAAATGCATGGGACAATTCCCCTTTCAGGATACAGGAGCTGTCGGTTTATAGGCTGTTGGCTGGGTGCTTTTATAGGGGGTTTTGGGGGATGCAGAAGGCAGGAAGATTTTTTAAAAGAGTTAGGTGGGGGCTTATCAGGAGAGAACAGCCTCTGTCAAACCACCTCCTTCTGTCCCCTTCCGTCAGCCAGGATCTGGGTCATGGGATAAGGGGCCTGTTTATCTTCTAAGATTATCAAAGGGAAAGCAAGCTGTGCTGAAACAGCTCTTATAGTAATTGTGTCTCCGGTCAAAGGTGCAGAGAGTCTGTTTATCTTGTCTGCAGATGGTCAGGGTGCTCATTAACTCAGTTCCTGTATTTTCAGAGGGCTTGTAAAACCACGAGGTCCTGTTGCACTGGAGAGGGGGTTGCTACAGATCTGAACCCTAACACTAATTATTTTTCAGTCTTAAATGTTCACCAACTCCAAACCCAGCCCAAGTTTCACTATGATTTCAGTTGTTTGAACATGAAACCTTTCCCATAGACTCATGTGTTTGAACACTTGAGCCCCAGCTAGGAGTGTTATTTTAGAACCTTTGGAAGGTGGGGCCTGGCTGGAGCAGGTGGATTGCTGGGGATGGGCTGTTAGGTTTTCTAGAACAGCCCCACTTCCTGCCTGCTCTGGGCTGTTTGAGTGTATATGGATGTGAGCAGCTGCTTCAGGCTGGTGCTGCTGACTTCTACCACAGTGGGCTGCATTCGTGCCTGAGTTGTGAGCCCAAACAAACACTTCCTTACATTACTTTCCCCAGGTATCTTGTAACTAATGCACATTCTATGAAAATGTGGTTAGATATATTTGCCACATGCTTTGCTGAATCTATTGCATGGCATGTGGTTTCTTCCTAGCCATGTGAAGACAGTCAGAATTGGAGGGAAGGCTGGTGTGTGTAGTAGACTAACACAGCAGTATGAATGAAAGTTCCCAGAAAAACTGCATCTTGAAACTGAACCTTCTGCAAAGGCTGATCTACTGATTAGAACTCCAGTGATTGTGGAGCGCTTGGAATGTTGCAGGTCCGGAGCTTAATTGTGTGTTGGGCCATCTTTAGCTTCCTAAATAGCCATCCCTTGTCCATCTCTGTTTCTGACTGAAAATCCTGAGACTAACAGAGAAAAACCTTTGGAACGTATTAACTTAGCAGACTACCAGCTTCCATCAACCCAAGGGCTAAGAAGCCTGCCAGACGGCATCTAAGGTCTATAGTAGAATTCCCCCTGCTTTGCTATAACCCGTGTCTCTGATGTTGCCACCAACGTATTTGAAAAGTGTCTTGATTTATGGCTTTCTTTGTTCTGCTACTATAAAAATTTTATGAAAGTGTTACGACATTGTAATGTGTAATTTGAGGTAACCTAAATCTGTGTTCCTGGGCCATGGTCACTCATATTTGGCTCCAGAATAAGCTATCTCTTATCCCCCTTTAAGATGAGAGCTGTTTCTGTATTGACAGCAGCATGTATAACAGTTTTCTAAATAAAAAAGAAATGTCTTGAATTTTATTGCTGGCATCTCCCCCAATGCCCTCTGGAACCTCTTTTGTCTTGTTTCAAAGAATCAAGATGCCTTTTGTTGACCATCAAAGAATTTATCTGAACTCACTGCCTCAGCTCCTCTTGGGCTGTTCACAAAAACTCCATTTTAACAGTAGCTTTCCACTTTGTTTCTTGGCTTGAGATCAGGTCTTGTATGCATCAGGCAAGTGCTGGACCCCTGCTAAGTTCCTAGCCCTCTCCACATTTATCATTATGCCCCTGAGCATCCATGACCAAGCCTCCCAAACCCCACACTCCAACATGGGCACACACAAGCATGTCTGCCCCATTGGGGTGCTTGCTGTGCCAAGGCCTGGATTTTGTCAGCCAGATCAGGGAGCAAAGAGGACAAGGAGGGATGGGGAGAGATTAGTCTCAATGGTACCAAGTTGCAGTGGAATAGGAGAAAAGTTCTGGTATAGAAACTCACTGCAGTGCACACTTCTAAAAAAACAGTAAAAGATGTTAAACATTTTTACCACAAAGATATTGTAAATATCTGGGTAGTTATGTTTACTCTGATTCAAACATTAATTGTGTATAGAAACATCATGTTGCTCCATAATTTTTTATATAGGAAGGAAGGAAGGGAAGGAGGGAGGTTCCTAGAGAGGGAGGGGAAAGATGACTCGAAGGAATTTTTACCTTCAGTGCTACTTATTTATTTAAACTATGCTAATCCAAGTTAGAGTAGTCAGGTTTAAAAACCTTTCTTCCAGCTCCTGTGTGTGTGTGTGTGTGTGTGTGTGTGTGTGTGTTTGTGCATGGAGGCCAGAGGACAACCTCAGGTGTCATTCCTCTGGGACCTCCTCCCCACTTTTTTTTTTAAGACAAGGTCTCTCACTTTGCTGGAACACACTAAATAGGCTGGCATGCCTGGCCAAGGAGCCCACCTCCCTGGTGCTGGGATTACAAGCAAGGCCACCTTGCCAGCTTTTTGTAACATGAGTTCTGGGGATTGAACACAGGTCCTTGTGCTTGTAGGTCAAGCATGCCTGCCCCCACCTCTTTCTTTCACTTTGCCTTTCCCAGTCCTTCTCCTTATGGGAAAGAGAGTCTGTTATGCATTCATTCAACAGAGTCACTAAGCACTTACTGTGTGCTGAAGTGAAACAACTCTTGGCCACGTGAGGTCCAGCGAGGGAGCTGGGGAATCACATAACAGTTAAACAACAGTGTGCATGGGGACACAGGAAGGACTGTAAAAACTCAGCCTGGAGGTCACGGCAATAGGTACAGAAGATGACACAGGAGGGGTGGTCACCAGAGGACACCTGTTGCTGGGGACAAGAACGAGGTCCCCAAAGGTCTTCTGGGTGCTCCCAAGGTCATGAAGGTCTGTCTGCACGTGGGAAACCCAGCTCCACTCAGACATGGGGCCTCCTCAGTCTTTGTTTGCCTACAGATGTTTACCCAACTACAGGGTCTTTTATGCTCTGTGGGGACATGTCTGTAGTGCTTCCATCCCATCACTGCAGTTGCCAGCCCTCCCTGCGGAGTTCCCCTTCCTCTTCAAAACATCAGCTGTGCCCAGAAACGCAGAAGCTCTGGCTATAATTAGAATTTCTGACTTCTCTCCCAAGGGCAGTGGATTTAAGATACTGGGATGGGAAATATGTTTTTGAGGACCATCGCAGAGGCTGTTTATGTGGCCAGCAGATCAATGCTGCATACCGTGCTTTCCCAGGTCTGAATGGTCAAGATGCCCTGCCTGGTATGGCTTGCCTCGTCCTACAGAGGCCCAGGGCCCTCAGAGCTCAAGAGCCAGGGGAAGGTTAAAGCTACTTGATGGGAGGGATTTGCTCAGGCTTGTCCTTCCTTGCTCCCTCCTGCCTTGGAAGAGGCTGCTGTGGTCTCTGAGCCAAGCCCAACTCCCTCCCTCATCCCTGTCCCAGGCCCTCCTGGACAAGCCCACTTCTCTCCTCTTTTCCTTTCCTTTCCCTTCCCTTTGCTTTCCTTTCTTCCCTTCCTCTCTCTCTCTCTCTCTCTCTCTCTCTCTCTCTCTCTCGACAGACTTTCACTGTGTAGCCCAGGCTGGCCCAAAAGTTCTAGTGGTTTGGGAAGCTTAGTGTTCCAAGATACTACTAGGGTTGAGGATGTGACTCACAATTATGATGGTCATTATTGTTGGTTGGTTGAGGCAGTGTCTCCTCTTGTAGCCCAGGCTAGTCTAGAATCTCTATACTTCTGCCTCAGCCTCTCAGTTCTGGCATCAGAAGTGTGAGCCACCATGCCCCACTAACAAACAAGGCACCTTGCCTGCTGTGGCCAGCCAGTCCATCTTCCCTTCTTCCTCCTAGTCTGTCCCTGAGCACTCCTGCCCTGCAGAAACACCTTGGCTGACAGGGACAGACCCTGCACAGAAACTGGAGCCCAAGCGCCAAGGGACACATCTGCAGCCATGGACCGTTTCCCGTTTGCATTCTCCTTAAACATTTGACAAGAATTAAACTTTCCCCCAGGGGCACCAATTTCACATATTGAAACCAAACTTTTTCCTCCTTCCAGTCTCCCCCTGCCCGGGTCTCGATTCAAAGGAATGCTTTCCTCTGAAGTGGAGCCACTTGTCCTCACAAGCGTGGTAAACACAGGCTGCGCAGTCGGCCCCCGGTTTAAATTAGGGGCTGCGGCTGGCCCCATGTTTACTGTTCTGAATGCATTTCAGACCTGTCACAAGTCATATCCTACTGTGGCACCCAGGCTGGCCAAGGCAAAATCTGTTTTCCCTGGAAAAATAATAAAATGCGGAGCCGGGTGCTTTTAAAGTGACTTCTGTTTCGGTGAGGAAATGATTAGCTATTAAGTCTTCAAGGTGGAGGAAGAGGATGCCAGGCAGAGGACAGGAAGGAGGAAGGAGGTGCAGAAAAGAGCCCAGGTTAGGTGTTCCCACTGCACTGCACTCAATGACAGGGGCCACCAGGCCTTCAAGGTGTTTCTCAAAGCCTGACAGCATAGAAACCCCCCAGATATGGCAGAACTTAGCTGTCAACAAAGAAGCAGCCCTCTCCCTCCACCCTCCTGTCAGCATTGTGGCCAGTTATGCATGCTCACTGCCTGCCTTCTTTCAGTCAGGCACACAGGCATGAGTAGACCCAATATGCATCTGTAATGAAGCCAGGCAGCCACTGGATGTCAGCAGTTGGTGTCATTTTAAAACCACTAGGATGGGGCCCAAGAACAGCCCAGGCATCTTAAGGCCAGTCAGTCTCCAGGAAAACAAAATTGGAAATGAGGGGCCTGGAGCTGGGGAGAGGAGGGCTGAGAGTTCACCGAACAGAGATGTGTGGCCATAAATATGCATGTCTGGCAAGGCAGGTTTTAAACTGCATGCTAATGCGCGCACACAGGGTGCATTGTGGCGTGTTTGTAACCATCTCCAAAAGGGTGGCCAGCCCAAATACACATTTGAAATTTTCATTGGAAATACACGCACAATTAACAAAAATGAAAGCGTCTCCCAGAAGAATTAGACTTGCACTTCGGCAGTGAATAATCTGGCTCATTTTTATTTGTTCAGCATCTTGATGCTTTGGCAGTGGCAGAAGTCTAGAGGTTTGCAGACACATTTGCTCTGTGGAGATTTCCAGATTCAAGCTGTGGCTGGGTAGGACAGACAGCGGGACTTTCTCTAGGCCATGCCCCGTGAGAACCCAGTTATCTAGTCTGGAAAGGGATCTACTCACTTTATTTTAAACTTGTTAAATTATATATCCAGAGATTCCCTCAGACTGAATACATTTGTGGATCAGGTGTTAGGTCACAGGAGTGTTCCCAAAGTATCACTTATGTTCTGTGTTCCCATAGTTCATTGTACTTTAAGTTACATTTTTTCTTATCACTAAAGATGATGATTTTTCTCATGCCAGAACTTTGGGACAAAGTGAACCCATATCCTCATTGCCAGAATGTACTGGGCGTCCAGTGCCTTCCCCAAGCAAAGCCCCCATACTGAGCCTGCACCCCTCCCAGGCATACCATTGTTACTCAGTCTCCCCCCAGCCTCTCTTATTCTCTCTCTGTCAATCCCAGTAAAACTTTGGTCTCATTCATTCATTCATTCATTCATTCATATGAGTTGAAGGTCAATTAATGGCAGGATCTCAACCCTGGATCAATTTCAGCACTCTATAGGGAGATATAGAATATAGGACAAATAATAAAGCAAATGGTAATGGCTTCAAAGGGAAGCACTGAGAGTGGTCAGAAGAGGTGAGGGACAGAGGCTGAACTGACTTATCCAGAGCTGTCTAGATGGAGGGTGGGTGGAAAATAATCAAATTAAAGGCACTGAAAGGAACATGTGCAAAAGTAGGTGTTGGGCACATGTTCCCCCATAGTAGGGAAAAAGTGTGTGATAGTTTTTTGTTTCTGTGGCAAAAGACCTGAGGCAATCAACTTATCAGGAAGAAAGGTTTCAGCTCACAGTTCAGATATCTCAATCCATGCTATTGCTTTTGGCCAGCAGTGAGACAAAACATTGCAAAGACCATGTGGTAGAACAAAACTTCCTACCTTATTGTGGCTAGGTAGGAGAGAGGTGGCAGACTCCAGTATCCTTTCCATGGGCACACATGACAAGTGACTTAACTTCCTTCCTTTAGGCCCCATCTCCTCACATTTCCACGCTTTTCCATTTGTGCCATAGACTGGTGACCAAGCCTTCAACGTGTGGCTTTGGGAGGCATGAAGGGTCCAAATGATCACTTAGTAGGCAGGGAAGCTGGAGGGATTTGCTGGGATCAGACTGAGAAGCACCTGTCTACTTGTGTTCTGGGTAACTTGTGTTCTGGGTTACCCAGAATCATGATTCTGGGTAACAAATGCTACCCTATTTAATCCATGTCAACAATACCCAAAGCGAGAGAGAGAGTTTGGGAGATTATTGTATCAGTGCCAGTGGAGAAGATGGTTGAGGGTTAGAGTCCTGAAGCACAAGACATGGAGAGGGAGGAACCAGACGACTGGGTGATTTTATTGACTGTGTCCATTCACTATTTATGACTTCTAAGATTTAAACTTGAAACTCCGCTGGTGGCCTGACAGGTTCCAGGAATGTAGAACTCCGCAGGAGCTGGAAGAAGAGGATGGGAGCAAGCCCCAGCTGGGTGTCAGTCTCCGGAAAGCAGAGCTCTGTTGTGTTGAGTGGTGCCCCAGCAAATGGCCCAGGTTGAAGCAGGGGTTAAGGCAGGGGTAGGGCGGTGCTGGATTTAGGCTGGTAGGAGCATCCTGGTAGCAATCAGGTTCTCTGCCAGGGCACTGCCTTTGACTAAGAGGCGGATTTGTCTCCTGTAGGGTTAAGGAATGTTACAGTCTTGTGAATTACATTTTAAAAAATGTTTTATCAACACCTCTAAAGTAAAACTCCAGTCAACAGATGCCACATGTGTTTCCCATGTGTGTTGCAACCGTAGAAAGCAACCAAACAACTCAGCATTGAAATTGTCAGAATATAATCAAAAAGTCCACTAATGGCTTCAGCATGGATCCTGTTGAGCCCTCCCTGGAATCATCATAAGGGCCCAGCAGGGAGCACCGCCCGCAGCAGGGAGCCAACACCCCCTCCACCACCACCAACCAACAACATGGCTTCACTGTGTTTTTTAACAACTGCAAAAGCTTATCTTTCACAGCAACATCTTCTCTTTTCAGACTGTTTGTTTCATAAAGGTCATTACAGCTATACAAGAGTACAGTGCCATGCAAAGAAATTCCTGAAATGGGGGCAGACGTTCATGTTGGAGCAGCAGGTTGGGGGTGGCGAGAAGATAAGAATCTAGCAAAAGAATGGGTGTTTTAAGCAGCTGAAAGCACCGGTGATGGGATGGCGGGTCAGTGCTGGAATCTAGCACCCTGGCCTTATTGCCAAGAGATGGGAAACAGTAACAAGATGAATTTGAGGAAGTTCTGAGCCCAAGAGGAAAAATTAAGAGATTGGAACAGTCACAAAGAAAAGCATCATTGATTTTTAAAAATAACTTTTATTGTGGGTTTGATTTTTCTTGCATCTCATTTCAGTTCATTTTAAGCATTTGCATAGTCTGGGAGGTGTAGAAAGAAGAAAATGAAAACACTGAAAGAGAAATAGAGAGTTCTCAAATAGAACAGGGAATTATCTACAGGGATACAAGAGCCTTGTGCCATGGAGTGGTGAATGTTTATATTTGGTTTTTAAATGAAATGCGGTAAGCACCATTTACTATTCAGAAACCCAAATTTATAAAACAGATTTTTGTTGTCATTGTTGTTAGAGGGAAGAGGAGGTGGAAATGGGTTGGGTAAGAGTTTACTCATATTGCAAAAAAATTCTTTATTTTGTAAAATAAATTCACTTCAAACAAAACCCTGTTGGTGTATTTAATTACCAAAAGAAATCAATTTTAAACAGTTTTACGAATCAAGTCTGTGTCATATGGTAGAACTGTTTTGACATTTTAAAATAAAAACAGATTGGGGCGAATATTCAAATATATTTACACCCCTTGAATAAAGTTTAGTTCACAAAAAAGACAATGGCTTCAGAGGGCGATGGCAGGGTCAGTGGGAGGACAAAGACTGAGGGGCAGTGGGCAGAAAGGGAGGGGACCGTCCACCAAAAAGCAGGACATTAACATCATCCAAGCTGTGAGTTTTACTAGGAGTCCCTCCTTTACTCAAAGTTGGCAAACAGATTTCCACTTCAAGATGCAAGTGACTTCCGGGCCTTCAGCAAGCAGGTATTTCCTCTTCTCCTCCAAACTCCTATTGAAATAATCAAACAAATATGCAACAGAGAGAGGTCTGCATCAGTGTTTACCTGGTTTTCATAAAACAAATATTCCAGCTGGGAAGGAGCCCAGGTAGAGGGAGAGCTGGCTGTTCTCCTGGGAAGACCAACAAGACTGACATGGAAGGTGGTACCTTACTGAAGAGCTACTGGCAGTTGATAGTTTCTGGGGGAGGGACAATCATTCTCTTTTGAGGACGTGGTCATTGATAGTGTTCCCATGCTCCAGTGGATGACCCCACACTCATGCACATATGGGTGGCAGTAACTGGAGTTAGTGGGTTATAATAAAAAAACACATAGAGTTTAGAGGATATGATGGCAGGGAGTTGAATGGAGGAAACGAAGGCTACATATGATATTTCACTGTATATATGAGTGAAATTCTCAAGAATAAGGGCAAAATTTTAAACAGTAAAGTGAGTCATGTATATCTAGACACATAGATTATGTTAACAGTAGTTTGGAGTTGGGGGAGATGAGGTGAAGGACTGTTTGATGCCTTATTTTATATGATGGAAGGGGAGCTGAAGGGGAGATGGTGAATGTGTATAACAGCATTGAGGATCAAATCCACAGTCTTGTGCATGCTAGGTAACCTCATACCTTGGTCTTTTGAGACAAGATCTCTCTATGTAGCCCAGGCTGGCCTCCTGGATTACAGGAATGTGCCACCATGCCTGGTTAGGCACTAACATTCTTAGTAGTGGCATTAGTATGTGTGGGTGCATGTTCATGTGGGTGTAGATGTGTGTATATATATGTGTGCACATGTTTGTAGGTGCCTGTAGGAACTAGAGGTCAATCTTTGGTGCCATTTTCCACGTGCTACTCACCTTGATTTTTAAGATGGGGTCTCATAATGGCCTGGAGCACATTGAGTAAGCTAGGCTGGCTGGTCAGCAAGTCCCAGGGATCTCGCTGTTTCTACCTCTCCAGTGCTGGGATTACAAGTGTGTGTTACCATGCCCAGCTTTTTATGTGGATTCTGGGGGTGGGGGACTTGAACTCAGGTTCTCATGCTTGTATGATAAGTACTTTATGGACTCCTAAATATTACTGAAAGGTAGCCTACTATAAAAACAAAGTAGAAGAAAATTGAATGTAAATCATGTTAGCAAGAATGAAGCCTTTGCATTGGTTCTTTTTAGCGTATAGACAAAGTTGAGGGGACATAGTGAAATCTAAAGTCAGAGGCAGATCGTTTGGTGCTGCTAAGCATAAGGTCGAGAAAACACAAGCATCTTTTGACATGGTATGCTGATCAGATTTGAGGTGTGCAGAGGTGAATAGAGTTAGACAGTAGTGGAGATGGCAAATGAAGCCTCTGCAAAAGTTGAGGGCCAAAGAAAGGAGTCAAGTTGGCACCAAGAGAAACCTCAAGATGTCTCTGAGGCCAGCACTATCTGTGAACACTGGAGGGAGCGGCTCCCCTTGCTTGATATTGCCTTTCCCTGCTTCTGTGATTCACACTTCCTTCATGACCGCAGGCCTTCAGTCAGGCTTCACAGAAGGCTTGGAGATAATGAAAAATTTGGTGTAAGGTTTGGGGTGATCTGGGTGTTGCAGGGGCAGAAAGGAAAAGGGAATTATGAGTATATCTAGCCCAGCATGAAGCTGAGGGTATCACTGGCTCTGGAAGTGCTGGTGGATCATGGAGGGTGGAAGGCTGCCAGAAGCAAAGCTCAGGAAAGCTTAAGACCCCCAAACTTGCCAGAGTTTGGTAAGGATTTTCCATTGGATATAGTTGGCAGACTCAATCAGGTTTCGTTTTGTTTTGAGATATCAGAGGGTTGAATATTTACACTATCACAGCTCAAAAGATAGATCTTTTCAAGAGCAAAATGAAAAAAGTAGCCATAAAGCATTAAGCTAGAGCTTTTAAAAGTTAAACAGAAAAAAAAAAAAAGTTAAACAGGGGCTGGGGAGAAGCTCAGCTTGTAAAGTGCTTGTCATGCAAGTCTGAGACTCCCTAGAATCTACATAAAGAAGCCAGGGATGGCAGTGCATGCTTATAATCCCAGAGCTGGGAAGGCAGAGAGGATCCCTGGGACTCACTGGTCAGCAGGTCTAACTGAATCAGCAGGCTCCGGGCTCAGAGAGAGACCCTGTCTCAGAAAACAAGGGGGACAGCAATTCAGGAACACACCACACACACACACACACACACACACACACACACACACACACTCATGGATGGTAGACGGCACCTGAGAAATGACACTAAAGGTTGTTCTCCACACATACACATGTGCATGCACACCCACCCATACAGGCCAACCTTCACATAGACACACACACACACACACACACACACACGGGAACATGCAACACATGCACACACATTCCCTATAGGCACACATGAACACACATGGGAATATGTGCATCCACATGGGGGTTACCAGAGAGGCAACCTCCCCGACTCAAGCCTTTGGCTGTCAGCTGCTTCAGACTACAAGAGCAGCAGATTCACTCTGAGGCAAGCCACATCCCACTGCTGATCCAGGTGGGGTACGAAGGCCAAGAACAGGCCCAGCGGAGCTGATGCAGGACAGTTTGGATGGGTCCTTCCAGCTCTGGAGCTTCTTGTGGGCTTGGGTGACACTGTGTGCCCGACACACCTCTACAACATCTTCTACCAAGTCCTTCTTTCTTCCTTGTCACACAGGAACTGATCCTGAGGGTATAACCCGCACTAAATACCCAAACACTAAGCTCTGTGTCAGTCTGCTTCCAGGTGCCCTCTACACCCTGTCCTGCTCCTGTGGAGTCACTGTGAGCAGGGATGGTGGCAGATGTTTGTCTTTTTCAAAACTCAATTGAGCGGTGACATTTTTGTAAATCAAAATAGTATGACAAACATAAAATAAACTTGTCTGCCCTTCTCTCTTGAAAGAGGACAAAAGATGGCTGAGATAGGTCCGTTCTGCACCTCTGGGACCCATGGGACCCTTGGAGCTTTTCAACATGCACCATTTGTTTTCAATGGGAAATTACTCAAAATGTAATAAGGAAATATTTTGTTGAGTAAATAGATTCATTTACATTTTGTGGCCTGGACAGCTGAAAAGAATCTAGGCCTTTCAGCTCCCCAAGCTGCAGTCACTACTGAAAGAGAAGGATTTCTCTGTTCACCACTATTTCTGTCTTTCCAAGGGGGTTCTTCCTCTTCCTTTTGAAATTAGATATTTTAAGACACTTGGAATGCAGAGAGGGAACAGAGACTTGATTCCACTGATGGGGAAGAAAATCATTAACGCTCTGTGGTCCCTCCTGCCCTTCCCGCACTCTCTGTCTCAGAGGCCGGGGTTTTACGTTGCAAAATCGGGGCAATGGTGCCTCAAGATGTCACTGGACAAGTGAGACATGGAGTTTACATTGGAGAGGATAATGGTTTTTGTGGGAGGAGAAATGGAGAGGGCTAGGCAGACCAAGGGAGAGTCGAGAGAAGTGGGAACCAGGAGGATGCAGAGTCGAGAGCTGGGAATGAGGCAGCCGGCCAGCAGGGATTTCTGTGGTGAGCCTGGAAGAGCCCAGAAAGTATTTGAGATGACTGGTGCGCACTGAAAGTGTGGTTCCCTCCACATTTCCTGGCAGTGGCTCCCGTCTCAATAAACGCTGGAACTGATTTCATTTATGCTTTCAGCAGTGTGATTCTTTGAATCAAAACGTATGTGCTGAGGCCAGGCCAAGTGTGATCCAGCCATTTTGGTTATGCCACAAGCACCAAGGCTGTGGCCCTTGGCCCTTCTCTCGCCTTGCTCTCACCTCTGCCTGTCACTTGGCCCAAGTGTGACACCTCTCCTACTCTTTGCTTACACTGCCTTTCTTGGCAATACACTGCCTTCCACTGATTCCTTGAATCCCACAACACAGATGAGAAGACATTTGGTAAATATCCATAGGGGGCTGGAGAGATGACTCAGTGAGAGAGCTTGCTGCTCTTGCTGTGATAAGTTCAGCTACCAGCAACAAGCATCAATAACCCCAAGCTCCAAGGAATCTGATGACCTCTTCTGCTCTCCCTAGGCATCTATGCTATGTGGCACATACACATACATACGGATACAGACAGACACAGACAGACAGATACACACACACAAACACACACACACAATCTTTAAAAAATGCATTTAATTTCCTCTTTCCCTTCCTTTCTTCTTTCTCTTTCTTTTTAACATCTGGCTTGCTGCATAGTCCATACTGGCCTTGAATTTGCCATCCTCTTGCTTCAGCCTTTAGAGTGCTGGAATTATAGGTATGTGTCGCCACACGTGGCAAACTAGCAGTTGAAAATGCTCTGTGAAGGCTAATCTTGATTTCCAGTTTGACTGGATCTGGAATCAACTAAAATGCAAGCCTCTAGGCGCTCCTGTGAGGGACATTCTTGATTGAATTATTAAATTGGGAAGATTCATCCTAAATGTCGGCATCACCTTCCGGTGGCAGCCCAGATGGAAGGGCAGGGAAGAAGGAAGCTCTGCATTTTGTCTGCTTGCCTTCACTCTCCCTGGCAAGGCCATCTGTCCTGTTACTGCAGCACTCCCTCACAGATGTTAGAACCTAGATTCGTCAGACTTCTAACATAGACTGAAGATCAGCAATTCCCCAGGACCCTCCAGGCCTTCAGCACCAGATTGGGTCTGCTGACAAGTAAAGAATCATGGACTGAGAAATTACTGGATTCTTGGTGTCAGACCACCATTGTTGGACTTTCTGGACCACGTCCTGTAAGCTAATCTATCAAATCCCCCTTTAATGTCTATTTATTCTATCAGTTCTCTTTCTTTAGAGAACCCTGACTAATACACATTGTGGTACCAGGAGTAGGGTGCTTCTGCCTGGGGACAACACACATTCCATTGAACTGGAAGCTAAGGTTTCTCTGTGGCCACTTTGGACTTCTGAAGCCCTTAAGTCAACAAGCTAAGGAAGGAATAACAATGTTAAGGAGGGGTGGTTGATCCAGACTATGGGCGTGGGGGCGGGGCAGTATTGGACTTCTTTCCCACACTGGAGAAGGAAGATGATATCTAGAGTGCAGGAGATCCTTTGAGGAGGCTTAGGGTCACCATGTCCCATGATGAAGGTCCTTAAGAAACTGCAAAAACTTAATCCAGGCAGAATGACAAAGGGCATAGACCCTTCAAGAATGAAGGTATGGGTCACCCCTCCATGAAAAGAACCAAGGCTCACTGACATGCATGCTGAGGAGAAGAGAAAATGCAGAATGGGTAGTAGAGGAAGATAAATACCAGTAAAGTCCACGAGACCAGTTACAAATATGAGGGTTGTAACTGGCACGAGTGTTTCGGTCCTATTTTATCAAGAACATATGCAAAGCAGACAGAAAAGAAATTCTTCTACCACATTATTATCAATTTGCCAAACACACATGCACTCCACATTCTCACACTCACACATGTATACACACATGCATGTTTGCTTTTCTACTTTGTTTTCTGCTGCTGTGATAAAACACTGACCAAAAACAACTTGGAGAGGGAAGAGTTTATTTGGCTTACAGATCACAGTCCATCATCAAGGCAAGCAACAGCAAGCATTCGGCAGGAGCCTGGAAGAAAGAATTGGGGACTCTTGGTGGAATGCTGCTTACTGGCTTGCTTCCCCTGGCTTGCTCAGCTACTTCTATATACATCCCAGGTCTACCTGCCCAAGGGTGGTACCACTCATAGTGGGCTGGGACCTCCTATACCAATTAGCAATCAAGAGAATGCCCCATAGACATGGCCACAGGCCAATCTGATGGAGGGAAATCCTTAGGATGCCACCTAGGGTCTTTTCTCGGGTCAATTTCTTCACCAGGTAAAGAATTACCTGGTGAGAAGTTTGCAGTCACAGCACAGAGCCAAGATTTATTTAAGCAAAAGTAACATTCCACACAACACACAAAGAGACTCCCTGCAAAAGGAGGGGGTCCAGAGCTGGAGCACCATCTACCCCCTGGAGTCTGGGCTTTTATATTCTATAGGGTAGGAGGTAGGACAAGACTGGGCTCCCCTTTCCTCCTTTGGATTGGTCATGGCAGGATGCATGTTGTTGGTTGACTCACTCATTTGAAAGCAGGAACCTGATTGGGTAAAGCAAGGGTGGGAAGTTCGAAATTCCTGCCAGAGGGAGCTGGATGACTGGAGTGGGGTGGGTAGGTTTGGGGTACTGATGGGGGGCAGTGGGGTATTGGGGATGTGAAAGCCTGCCAGAAGGGCCAACTTTGGGCAAGAACCCAAAGTAGGCCATCTTGGATAAAAGTGAAAATAAATGGAAAGCAGTAGGCTGTGGCCTCTTCCCTGACTATCTGCCTCATTTAGAACTATCTCCTAGTCTCCCGTACTCAGCTGTGGTTTCCTCTTCCCTGTGTCAAGTTGACAAAAACTAACCAGCACACATGCTCACAAGCCCCCCACCTCCCATTCTTGTACACACACACACACACACACACACACACACCACACACACTCACTGTCATCGAGGAGTGGTGAATGCTGGGAATGAAAACAACAACGATCTGGATGGGAATCATCAGGGTGGAGGAAGACAACTGCAGTTTTAGATGAGCTGGGGAGGGAAGACGCCTTCGCTGAGAGCGTGGTATCGGATCGGACGCCTGAAGAAAGCAAGGGGAACACACTACAGACGCTCCCAGGGGAAGCTGTGTGCTGAAAAGGGTCTCCCAGAGGAGCTGAGCTAGACTGAGCCAGCCCCAGCGTGGGTTCACTGGGGTCCCGAGGGAGGCAGCATAGTGAGGACTTTTTCTTGGACTTTTACTTCTTGTGATGTGGGAAGCTACTGGAGGGATTCAGCATAGAAGGGCCATGAAGAGATTTAGATTTTGTTTTATTTACTGTATGTGTGTGTTTATGATGTGTGTGGAGATCAAAGGTCAACTTATTGGAGTCAGTTCTCTCCTTCCACTTGTACGTGGGTTCCAGAAGCCAAACTCAGGTTGCCATGCCTGTGAAGCAAACACTTTTACCTGCTGAACCATCTCACTGGTCTAGTGATTTAAGTTTTAAACACCATCACTCTGGCTCCTTGGGTTTGAGCATCAACTAGAAAGGGGAGGAGGTTGGAGAGATGCGGAGATAAGAAACCAGACTTTGGCTTTTTTTTTTTTTTTTTGTTTTTTTTAGACAGGGTCTCCCTGTAGCCCCAGCTGTCTTGAAACTCACTGTGTAGACCAGGCTGGCCTCGAACTTACAAGGATCCACCTGCCTCTGCCTCCTAAGTGCTGGGATTAAAGGCGTGTGCCACCACGCCCGGCTTCTCTGGCTTATTTTTAAGGGAAAGCTAATGAAACTTGCTGACCATTTAGATAGAAGATAAGAAAGAATTAGAGAAGCCAAGATGATTGTAGGTTTTGGATAGGATAGAGCTGCCATCAGCCAAGAAAGGGAAGACAGAAAAAGAGCAGGCTGGCCTGCATGACCAGCAAGTCAGTGTTGAGCCAGCGACGTTTGATGAATCAACCAGATGTAGAGATTATATAGATGAGCTAAAGGTGCTTTGGACCACAGGAATAGACCATGGAGTGTGGCAGTTAAAACTGTAAGCAAAGTACTGCTCACCAAAGGAGACTTTGTAGTTACACAAGAGAAGTAATGCCTGGGAATTGGGGGCACCAACATCTGGGTGCTTCAGAAAATGAAACTAAAAGATGTGGCTAGAAAGATACTGTCCTTAAGGCACAGTGGAGAAGACAGTACAGAAAAGGCAGCAAGTTTGGACAGAAACTCGTTTGACAGGCTAAGTAAAGTAGAAACTAAGCTCTGACTGTTGGACTTAGCAAGGTGAAGTTCATCCGTCACATGGGCAAACAAAACTTCAGGAAGGCCAGGGGTATGTGGGAATGAGTTTTATAAATGGACATAATCTGGACTAATGACTTTTATTTAACCCCAGCAAAACCATGTGCTTGTGTGTCTTATGACCTGGATACCTGATCTTGTTTCCTTGACAACTTCAATTTGGTACTCCACCCTAAAAGATAATGAATGAATGTGGGTATGCTTGAGAATTAACCTATCAAAGCACTGAAAGCAGGTGCTCCATCTCTGTTGCACACAGTGGAGATTGGGAAGGATGGAGATGTTGGGTGAATGAGCTATTCTTGAACTAGGGATGAAAAGGCCAGAGGGTCTGCCAAGATTAGGGTAGAACCAAGCTTGTACTTCCCCAGCAGAAGGTGGAGAAACTATTTTGAATAAAATTACGGGTGGGCCAGGCTCAAGGACACAATTCCATCAGCACAGTTCCAGGAGACGGTGTTCCAAGAGATCGAGAGAGGAAAGGCTGTTTGTTCAGGTGATTATAATGTTGGCGTAGTAATACTGCGTGGGTAGAAATTCTGCCGACTTGCTACTTGGACATGAGGTGACACTGAGAGAAGAATTAATTCCAAAGGGAAGAATGCTGGCAGAGCATTTTCTTCTGACACAAGAAAAGGTGACGTGTCGCACATAAGTAGAGGACTGACTTCAGGCAAAGGTTTTAGCAAAAATCCAGAAACCAGAGATGCTTGCAGATGGTTCTGGTGGCTGGAAGTGGAGGAAGGAAGATCCTTCTGGTTGCTTCGGTTTTCTTGGTGAGATAATGAAGGTCATTAGCTAGGAGGGAGGATGTGAAGGAAGCGTGAAGAGGTTTTCTAGAGTGAAAAGATTGAAGAAAAAGCGCAGTGAAGACGCAGCAGAGCCCACTGCAGCTAAGGGGTCATGGGTTCAAACAAAACCTAATCACTAGCACGTGGCTGTACCTTTGCAAACCGATCTCCTGATGCCTGCCCAGTGCTTGCTCAGCCCTACCCTAACCAACACCCTGTTCACCCCTGTTCATTTCATCTACCCATGCATACTGGATGGCTTCTGCCTTTGTGCTAACTATATATTTACATACTTATTTTGAAACAGGGCCTCTGTGTAGTTCAGGCTGATCTCAAACTCATGATCTTCTGCCGCAGCCTCCTGAGTGCTAGGATTACAGGTGTATGCCACTACATCTGCTGGCTTCTTTCCTCCACCCCCTTCCCTTTTCCCTCTCCTCTCCTCCTCCCTGGTTTTTCACTCCCCTTGTGTTGATATTCCTGACAGTGTTGGACTGTTCCCTTAGGCTCTGTTTACTTTTTTCCCAACTTTTTTTTTCTTTGTATATCTCGCACTCAATATTTCAGTTTTCTGTGAGTTCACCGCTTCTTTCGCCTGTTCAGATCTGCTTTGGGGCTTCTCTAGTGTATGTTGATTTTAGCGACTGTAATCTCCAATTCCAGAATTCTTTTTGTTTTGTGTTTTTAAGCTTTGTCTCTTTACTGCATCATTTTCCTGACTCTGCCCATAACTTACTTTGCTCTTTGATAATTTTTAAGGCAGATGTTTTCATGTTTGTCTAGTGAGTTTACCATCTGGTATTCCTCATAGACATTTACTTTCCTTTTTTGTGTTTTTTTCCGTCGAGGGGGCCACCCTGCCTGCTTCTCTGTATGCCTTGTGATTTGCTGTTATTTAAAACTGGACATACAAATCATAATGTGGTGACTCTGGAAATCAGATTTGACCTCTTCCTCAGAGTTTACTATTCCTTCTAACTTTTAAATTTTATTTTGTTTTTAAATTATTAGGACGTGTCTGTGCTGGTGACCAGGCTGCACGGTATAAATTTAGGGCCTCCTCAGATATTCCTGAGCCTGGCTCATTCTCTGGGCCTGTGCAATGACTTTCTAAATGTGCCACAGTATATCTTAATCCTTAAACATACAGGTCCCCAAAGGAAAGCAAGCAAGTGGGAAACAAAAGGGGGGACAGATTCTATTTCCTTCCATACCCTGGAAGCTGTCTGCTGGTGGATGGTGCTTGCAGCATCTACCTCTACCTGCAACTCTGCCACCAGAAACAGCTGTCAATTACACAGCACAAATCCGGACTCACAAAGGGCATCTCTCTGGGCTACCCATGATTCCACAAGTTACTCCAGAAATGCTGGTGAAGCTGAGTGGTCCAGGGCTGAGGCCAAGGCCTGGAGGATGGAGCTCTCTGCTAGGATCCACAAAAGGAACAGAGAACTGCAGGGCAAACCCCTAGAGTTCCAAGAGAGGATTCCACCAGTGTAGTTGTGTGGGGAGATGGATGCTTGGCCCTAATACTCTGCTACGTGCCCTGATCATTCCCACTGTGCGTTCTCTATAACGCTCTTGCTGACAGTAGTGTCACAAAACATTATGCTTGATTACTGTCTGACTGAGCAAGGAAACCATTTGTGTCACAAAACTCAGTGGCCTTTTCATTTCTCTTGGATACAGAGACAGTGAGTCCATGAAGGACCATCAGAGCCTCACTTACTGTCAACGAGAGAGTTCCTTGTTGAAGTGGTAAGAGTTCTTGAGCTTTGAATGCCTGTTTCCTTCCTTTTTTCCTGCTGTTTGGAAAATAACAGTGTTGACACAGCACTCCTTTAATTTTAATGTTTAAGACTTTTTTCATTCTTAACATTTTCTTTTCACTCTTAAATCTAGACCAGATCAGAAAAACTATTTCTGTGCTAAAGAACCACACAGTAAATATTTTGGCTTTGCAGGCCATATGGTCACTATCTTCAAGTACTTAACTCTGCTGTTGTAGCAGTTAGCATTAGAGAATATGTCAGCATGGCTGTGTTCCAATAAAGCTTCATTTGGGACCAGCAAGATGGCTCAGCATGTAAAGGCGCTTGTCACACAAGCCTGACAACGTGCGTTTGATCCCCAGAATCCACATAAAGGTAGAAGGAAAGACCTGACTACACAGAGCTGTTCTCTGACCTCTATATGTGTGCAGTGGCATGTCCTCTCAAACACACACATGCACACACAATAATAATAAATAAAATAAAATTATTTTAACAACTTCATTTGGGGATGCTAAAATTTGAATGTCATATGACTTTTACATATCAAGCAATATCTCTGTCTTTTTCATCCAAAAACCATAAAAATCAAACTTAGCTCATGAATTTTACAAAAATAAGTGGCACACTGCATTGGGATCATAGTTGACTGACTCTTGACATAAATAACTAAAAAAAAAAATCGTTGGGCTAGGGAGATGGCTCAGTGGTTAAGAACACTGGCTGCTCTTGAGGAAGACCCAGGTTCGAATCCCAGCACCCCCGTGGCAGCTAACAACTGTCTAACTCCAATTCCAGGGGATCCGATGGCCTCTTCTGACCTCCATGACATTGCACGACATGGGTGCACTTAAGTATATGCAGGCAATACACTCACACACATAAAATAAAAATAATAAATAAAATATTTAAAAATTGTTGACTTAAAATTCAAATAGTTTATTGATTTATTTTTATTTTTTATGTGTATGAATTTTGCCTGCATGTATGTAATTGTACCGTGTGTGCAATGCTTACAGAGGCCAGAAGAAGGTGTCAAAGCCCCTGGAACTGGAGTTATGGATGGTTGTTAGCTGCTGTGTAGGTGCTGGGAACTGAACTTGGGCTGTCTGGAAGAGCAGCCAGGGCTCTTGACTGCTGAACCGTCTCTCCAGCCCCCCTGACATAAACAATTTTAAAGGAACAATTATAGTTTAAAATACTAAGTCTTACTGGACATGGTGACTCGTACCTTTAATCCTAGTACTTGGGAGGCAGAGGCAGCCAAATCTCTGTGAGACTGAGGTAAGCCTCATCTACATAGCCAATTTTAGTAGTTGGGGCTACAGGCAGATCCCGTCTCAAGAAACCAAAATAAAACAAGACAAAAACAACAGCAACAGAAGAAAAAAAAAACAAAAAAACCCAAAAAACAAAAACAAGTGTTGATTCATGGCCCTTTTCAGTTTCTGAGATCTGAGCACTCTCCTCTGCTGACAGGTTGTCCTGGGTGTGGAGTGATGCCTCAGTGTTATACTGTAGTATATTCTATCTGATCCTTCACTGTACAGACACAGTGGAGTAGGAGAGTTGGAAGAACAAAGGTAACAGCAACTTAGGAAAAAATAATTAGGAAGCAACAGGTCCTGATCATCAGGCCTTTCTACCTGTGAGTTCTACATCTCTGGGTCCAACAACCCAGAATCAAAAATATTCAGAAAAATGGCATCTGTACTTATACATTTTTCTTGTTAGTATTTTCTAAATCATACAGTAAAGCATCTATTTACATAGAATTTACTTTGTATTAGGGATTGTAAATCATCTATAAATGGTTTAAGGTATACAGAAATATGTGTAGGTTATATGCAAGTAGTTCATTATTTTATATAAAGGATTTTGGTTCTGAAACCTGTCTCCTATGGAAACCAAGAGACAGCTGTATTTACTACCTTCATTTTAAATATAATTTCTAGTTATAAATTTGTGTAGTTTAGTTTTTAGTGGTAGCTGTATTTATCAAGTGTCTCACAAAATTTCTGGAGTCAAATGACTTTTTCTTCTAAACAGTGTGAAGCCACCTTGGGTACACCCTGACCTTGGGACTCCAAATGTGCAGTGCTAATGGAATGCAGCCGTGCACAAGAATGCTCTTATTTCTGGCATGCAGATACTCTCTGAGGTCCAACACTTTATCTTCCACTAAGTCTTTCCTGACCCCCAAGGAGAGCTATTTTTTGAGTTCTGACCATCTTATTGACATCCCTTTTCTGTCCCAAGTCAGGCCTAGGAATTTTTCTTCTATAGAATCTTGGAATTCAAAACGAGAGATGACCATTTATTTTCGGCTTTGGTTGCATTGCAAAGATGCTGTGTATTTCAGAGCCTCTGGGGCAGTGAGACAGTAAAACAGAACAAGAGAAGAGCCCATCAGATGCTCGTGGATAATGATGGCTTTGGGTAGACTGACATGGAGTGACTGCTTTGGTTTATCAAGTCCCGCTTTGGGGGGGGGGCTATAATGCTCGATCGTCCTTGAATTCTTTAGATATATTTTGAATGCAGCACCTTCTGTGACATACACCCCAAGGAACTTACCTAACGAGTCCTTCCAACCACAGCCATCCTGTCTTTCCATAAGCTCTCTCTGTGTTTCACCTGGCACTCTATTATACCTTAGATGACAGTTGTTTGTATGCACATTTTATCTCTTCAATGGTTGTTCAAGGTATACTGCTAATTTTTGGAAATCTTTACATTGGCTTTGGTAGAATAGAGCCAAACGTAGAAAAATACAGCTTATAGATACTGAAGACAAATTTAGGATATTACCTCTTTCCTGCAGGATTTTATGCATGAATTTGGAAAGACAAGACACAATACACAAGGAGAGTTTACAGAGAGGTGCAATGATACAGTTTACCTACTCACAAAACTGCAAGGGGATCCCAGAAAGGTTAAGTTCATAGTGAATGCTCCGTAATTATTTGTGGAACGAAGAAAAGAGTCATTGAAGAAAGTGCTCAGGGCTCAGAAATAGCACAGCTTCCCCCTGCATGGAGTCTCAGAGATGGGGAAATCTGCAGCTGCCCATGCCTACAGCAATGACTTGAAAACCGTCCCAGAGGACCACATAGAATCTTCTGGATCCACACAGGGGCAAGCAGCTTAGCGCTCATTGTGAATCAGGTAATGCTCTCAACCTTCAGAAAATGACAATGATTTAATTCTCACAACAGTGGAGCACGCATTGCAAGTCAAGAGTCTTTGTCCAAAAGAGTTAGAACAGCAAGTGTTTTGGATTTGTTGGATTCTGAAAAAAATTATTTTGGACTCTCTCTGTCTCTGTGTCTCCCCCGCCCGCCCAGTTTATATAGTAATATCTTGGGGGTGAGACTTGCGATGGTCAGCATTGACTGTCATCTTGGCAGGATGTAGAATCCCTGGGAATCCCTGTGAGGGATTATCTATATTAGGTTAACCATGGCAGTGTCCCATGAGTTGGCATTCTAGACTGAATAAAAAGGGAAAAGTAATCTGAGCGCCAGCATTTTCCCTCTCTGCCTCCTGACTGCAGACGCACCATGACCAGCCACCTCAAGCTCCTGCTGCCGCCATCCCTGCCATAGTGAACTGTACTTTTGAATTGGGAGCCAAAATAAACCTTGTCTCTCTCAGATAAAATGTCAGGGCATTTTATCACAACAACAAGTCTAAACAAAAAATTCATTTATGTTCCATATATTCTGTATCTTCACAGCCTGAACGGTAATACATGTAATATTTCTAATGATTTTGCACAAGAAACATTGCCACAGTATGGAATTTCCCACTTGTGGTATCATGTCAGTACTCAAAGAGTTTCAATTTTTGGAACATTTTGGATTTCAGATTAGGGGTGTTCCACCCACATTGCTAACAGCTGCTTGAAAGATGAGGGAACCAGGGAGCAATAGACTCTTTCTGAAGGCGTATTGGCTGGACAGCGGCAGAATGGGTGCTCTTAAACACCATACAGTGCTGTTCCTCCCCGCTGTATGCCAGGCAGTCTGGTGGCTGTGCAACTTTCCACTCTTACCCTCGTCACCACAGGAAACAGGAGAAGAAGTTCAGAAAAGAAGACAAGAGTCCCCTTCAACACTATCAGAGAGCTCCCAGGCTGCATCTGAAGAAAGTACCTGTAAACTTAAGACATTTTTTTCTGACCCATTTTAATGACATTCTTTGTATATAATAAATATTGAGATCAATTTTGGATGCGATTACTTGTCACAGAAGACTAAACATTTATTTCAAAGAAAAACAGTACACTCTGAAGCACAAGTGTGAGCTTGTGGGTCCCCACTGACATTTTCCTTGCCCAAGGGATGGCTTTATTCTACTGGGAAGTGGGGTGAGTGTTATTAAATGTCTTCCTTGTGGTCTGTTTATTACTGTTTGGAAAAAGATGTTATAAATACACAATTTTGGGCCAAGTTATTTTCTCATCCACACTGTCTCCAAATCTTTGTGCAAGTCCTGGCTTTGTAGCAGGACCACTAGGGACTCTACAATGTGTCTTTCCTCTGCTCTAGTGCTTGGTTGAGTTCATCCAATGGAAGGCACTAGGAGGAGACCAGAGTAATGAAATATCTGACCAGCACCTCCTCTACTCCATCAGTGCAAGCCATGGCTGCCTTCTATCACAGTGGCATGCTGTTTGAATGGTCACCTTTTAGGTTTTTTTTTTTACTGGCCTTCCCCAGCCTTCTTCCTAAGGGTCTTCTTACTTCTCATAGAATCTGAGCCCTAAACAATACTTGCTGATTCTCTTAACCTCGTTTTTTAGATAATTATGCTATTACATTCTTTTCAGGGGACCTTTTGTGGTCTGTGGGCTCTAGCTGATATAGTAGCCATCACCAAACAATGCTTTCTAGGTCTGGACCCAGTTGTCCTTGTGGAGGCTACAGCAATGTGTGTACTCTGGTCCTGCCCCAGCTCTGCTATTTCAGGCCTTACCTCTCTGCTCTTAATTGGATTTATTAGTCACTATTGTGCCACCTAGCAGAAACAACTTAAGGGGTGAGGGATTCATTTTGGATCACAATTTCAGGGAGCTCAGTCCATGCTCACTTGGCTCCCCACACAATGGTGGTAAGAGCCTGCAGCAGAGGAAATTCCTTGTTTCTTTTAAAAAATATTTTATTTATTATTTTTATTTTACATGTATGAGTGTATTGCCTGCATATGTGTAAGTGTACCCTTGTCACGCAATGTCCATGGAGGTCAGAAGAGGGCATTGGGTCCCCTGGAACTGGAATTACAGACAGCTGTTACAAGCCGCCATGTGGGTGCTGGGAATTGAACCCAGGTCCTCACAAGGGCAGCCAGTGCTCTTAACTGCTGAGCCATCTCTCTAGTACCTTGAAATTCCTCCTTTTCTGGTTAGACAGGGAGCAGCAAGGAGGGAAGTTTGAGTACTCGCCTACTTTCTTGTTTGGCTTTCCCCTTCTATTTTCTCTGGGCCCACAGGCCATGGGATGAAGCTGTCCACCTTCAGTGAAGGTCTATCCTCCCCGCCACCCCCAGTTAATCCTCTCTGGAAATACCCCTGCAGGCATAGCCTTTGGTGCACCTCAACAATCTCCCAGGTAATTCTGAATCCAACTAAGGTGACAGTGAAGATGAACTATCACACCAAGCTTGTCTGGCTCTTCTTTTGGGTCCTAGGACACATACCAAGTCGAATACTTGCCAGCCCTGGATCTAGTCACCCTCCTGTCAGTTTCCATGACTGGCTCTTTCTTTTTGTTGTTCTGCTTTGTTTTTGTTTTGCTTTGTTTTAATATTAGGATTGCTGTACAAATGAGTGCAAATAATTAGGAAGCAATTAAGACAGGAATGCAATAATGCTGTGTAGATAACACAGATTCAAATTATAAAGGAGCGCATTATAAGCTAGCCCAAAGGAGAACACTAAATCCAGGTATCCTAATTGCCAGCATTAGTAGTTGGTGTTCAGTCTTTTCAGAATATATTGTTAAAGTGTTGTCTATTTGTTGAAATGATATTTCTCACTTGTTTGGGACTTGCAATTTGCTCTTGTTTTCTAAGGAAGCCGGGGCTGACATAGGAAACAGTGATAAGGTAGTGTTGGTCAAATACTTCTGGGTCAAAGAATAAACACACATGCATGCAAGTGTCTGTGGATGTTCTGAAATGCCATTATGTCCAGAATACTTCAAAAACATATTTATTTATTTATTATTTATTTATTATGTGTGTGCACGTATTGCCTGCATGTAGGTAAGTGCACCCATGTCGTGCAGTTACGGAGAGTTGTTAGCTGTCATGTGGGTGCTGGGATTCAAACCTTCTTGCAGAAGACCCAGGTTTGAATCCAAGCACCCACATGGCAGCTAACAACTGTCCATAACTCCAGTCCCAGGGGATCCGACAACCTCTCCAGATCTCTGTGGGCATTGCATGACATGGGTGCACTTACCTACAGGCAGGCAATACATGCATACTCATAAAAACAAATAAAATTTTTTTTAAAGGTAAAAAAAAAAAAAGAACGTACAGTGTTCTTAACCACTGAGCCATCTCCCCAGCCCCAGAATACTTTTTGAAGGATGGAGAGGTGGTTTGGCTGGTAGAGGTGGCTGCTGCCAAGCCTGACAACTTGAGTTAAATCCGTGGATACCACATGGTAGAAGGAGAGAACCTACCTATTCATTCAGGTTGTCATCTTGACCAAGTCACCAGAGGCTTGGTTAAGAGGCTCAGAGAGCGGTGGAACCGGACCTCCTGTGTCACCTCTCTGGCCTTCTTACCCTCTTGTCACAGGAGATTGAAACTTTGGAGCCCTGCAGCTGTACCTACTTCACCAATTACCATATCCTCATCCTAACCAGCAACTTCTACAAGAGCGACATGAAGCAGTAAGCGCGGCTGTCCTCTTCCCTACCCCACCGCGGCTCAGGCCTTGCTGAGACTCCTTCCTGAAGCCACTTCTAGCCTGACTCTAGCCTGCCTTTTGAGTTCCTGGACAAGAACGCCCACTCCTCCTTGGTACTGCTGGGTTTGCCTCCTCGTCCAACAGCTTCCCTGTCTCCGTAGTGCAGGCGAATAGTGCGGAGCAGCGAGAGGAGTACTTGTGTGCTTCCACAGAGACTCGGTCCCAGCTGCACGTGGGTGCCTGGAGTCCCAGCCTGGGTCCACTGGGACTGGCTGTGGTCAGCAGGGCCCTACAACGGGGGTGCGGGGGGGGGTGCGGGGGCTGGTTTCCTGCTTGGTGTACAGAGAATGTTCCTCCAGCACCATGGAGGCTGGAGTTCCCCTCCCCAACCAGGGCACCAGCCTGACCCAACTTGGTCACATTCCCTCAGAAGAACAGACACTTCTTCCCTCCCTCCCCCGTCTCTCCCCTCTCCTTCCCTTCCTTCCTTTTCTCTGTTCCTTACCCTCTTTTTGTGGTCCGTATTTCTTTTGCTCTTGATATTTTCTTTCCCTTAAGTTCTTCTTCTTTAAAAAAAATTCTCTAAACGTTTCAGTCTCTCCCTTCCGATCTCTCTCATCCTTCTCTCTTCTCTTCCTTCTTTTCCTCTTCCTTTCTTGCACTTGAACCCTCTTTCTTGAATAAAACTTAATCAGAAAACTTTTAATTAAGAAAATCTTCAACTTAATTAAAACAGGAAGTTGGTTCTGTGGAGGCCATTGGTTATAACAATCCAGTTACCGTTACAGTTAACAATCCTGGGTCAGTCGTCAGCTGCTCTGTTCTCCATTCTGCCATCACGGTGTGTGGCCTCTGGGGCTAATGCCCTCACGCTCTTGATGCCTTGCAGAATTTAGGGTGCTCATGGATTCTTATGTAGCCATTCAGATGATCTCAGGTGCTGTTGCTTACCTCTGGCCTTTGGTACTGGGGTGGGGGTGGAGAGGAAGCCTCTGCTGTTTTCGGTAGTTTGTGTCCTGGGTAAGAATTGTGTGGAATTCTTGGCTTCTGTATGATGCCGGTGGATTCTGTTAGACTTTAAGAAGCACGTGTAATAGTTACCTAAAGATATGTTTGTGGCAGTTGACCCCATGTTGGCAAATCCTTTGGTCTTTTACTTTTCCCCCCTTAAACATCATTGTATAAATATTTTTATGTAATCTGCTTCAAGTTATTTCTGGAAAAAATGTGTTAAAATTGCCTCTCTGTGAAGTAATAAAAATATTCTAAAATTAAAAAAAGGAAATATCAACTCCCTAATGTGATAAATGAATATTAGACTTTAGTAGACTCTTTATAGCCTAATATTTGATTGCACTAATTCTTTTGATTTATTTTTATTTTTATGTGTATGAATGTATTGCTTGCATGGATGTAAGTGTACCCATGTGTACAATGCCAACAGAAGCCAGAAGAGGGGCTTGGATCCCCTGGAACTGGAGTCAAGGATGGTTGTTAGCTGCCATGTGGGTGCTGAAATTCAAACCCAGGTCTTCTTCAAGAGCAGCCACTGCTCTTAACTGCTAAGCCATCTCTTCAGCCCCTGACTGTATTTCTTTATGAAGTTTTAACTGAAAATATTATTTCCTATTTCATGCTCTATCAACTTTATAACGGCTTGAGATATCATTGACGTACTGTAATAATCACCCTTTTAAAGACTACAATTCAGTAGTTATTTGTTTATTCAGAGTTGTGTAAACATTACCACTCCTTAGTTTCCAACGCTCTCATAATCCCAGGAAGAGACTCTCTACCTGGAGCATTCTTTCCCTGGCCCTCCTGCTAGTCTCTGGCAATCACTAGCCCCCTTTCTGTCTCTACAGATTGATCTTTCCTGGGTATTTTACACAAACAGAATCATACAGTATACAGTTATGTTCTGTCATAGCACTAAAAGTGTTTTAGGTGGTGTCAGCCTTCCCTGGTTTGTCCTGCTAAACAACACTCATTTTATGGGTGTATAATATTTTATTTGTCTTTTCATCAGTTAATAGACACTTTTCCATTGTGAGTGCATTGAATAATTCTTGTATGATATTCATGTATAAGCTTTTGTGTGGACATAAGCTTTCAATTCTCAGTTTGCACAGGAGTAGGATTGTTGGGTCATATGGAGATTATACATCTAATGTTGTGAATTAAATTCAAATTACTGAAAGCATTTGGAAAGCTGTTAACCTTCCAAAATGGCTGCACCAAATTAGCAGCAACGTGTGGCTGTTCTTCTGCATCCTATCCCACTTATCGCTTTTAATTACGGCCCTCTGAGTGGGAGACACCATCTTATTGTGGTTCAGTTGTTCCTCCCTGATCCTCAGCGATACTGAGCTTAGCTCTCCATTATTGGCTATTTGCACATTTTCTTTTGAGAACTGTCTACTTAAAACCTTTGCCCACTTTGGAAACTGGGTGTCTTTTTAGTGGTGAATTGCAAGAGTGCTTTATGCATTCTTAATTCTTGGCTTTATGGAGCGTATGAGTTGCAAGTAATTTCTCCCACTCTCTGTGTTCTCGCTGCACTTTCTGGTGAGGTGGAAGGGAACCTTTTGGGATGATAGGATTTGCCCATGTTGATTGTGGTGGTCTCGCGACTGTGTTCTTTTCTAAAAGCTCATAGAATTCCATACTTACAAAGGGTGAATTTTACCATCTGTACAGTATGGTATACTGCGATAAACCTGGCATTGAAAAACATAAAGTGAAATAAAAGGAAAAAAAAGAAAGATATGTTTGTGGCAAAGACTCTAAGGCTTAGTGAAGGATTGCATAAATCAGATCCACCAGGCCATAATCCAACCATGTGAAATCTTTGTTGCTATATCATAATTCAAAGGAGAATATTCCCTTAGTTTTAAGTCATTTTCAAAGGCTGCACACCATACCATGGTATAGCTGAACACACGCTATTTTAACTAGTTAATTCTAACTAGGTGCAACAATTGGGTCATACCTATTCATTTTATAAGTGTAAACGATACCATGGCAGACATCCTTACATTTGTATGCTTATCTTTGTACACTTTGTACCCTTTGTATCTTTGTACATCTTTGGACACTTGTCCAATAGAATCCTTTGATCATAAGTCCTTTAAGTGTGAAGCTTCTGGGTCAAAGAATAAACACATGTGCATGCAAGTATGTGTGCACATGTCTGTTCTGAAATACCATTATGCCCAGAATATTCTTTGAAGGGTGGAGAGGTGGTTCGGTGGGTAGAGGTGGCTGCTGCCAAGCATGACAACCTGAGTTCAATCCCTGGATACCTCATGGTAGAAGGAGAGAACCTATTCCTTCAGGTTGTCATCTAACACACACACACACACACACACACACACACACATACCACACTAAATATAAAAAAAACCCACTTTGAGTTGTTTTGCTTATCTCTAGCTATATAATAAGCCATTCTAAAACTGAGTGACTTCAAATAACAGCTGCTCACTGTGACTCATCCTTGGAGTTCTGCTCAGGTGGTGACAGCAGGGATCAGGAATGTGGGTGCTCCCCTCCTAAGGCTACACTGGAAAAGTCTTCACCCAAGGGTAGATGGTGACTTCCCCACAACCACACAAAATGTCTTTCTTGTCATGTAAGTTTGATTTAAACATTTCCTCATAGAGCTATGAGAATTCAATAAACCTCACAATTCTGTCCTAAACTCATCACAACCTTACCTCCTCACCCCAGCCCTTCTGAACCGATCCGGCTCTCCAGTTCATTCCACACTAGTAGAAGTTGTAGTTGCCTGCTTCCCGCTCCCGCTTTTTCTACAGTAGGTCAGCCTGATGAGGACAAGGGCAGCCTCATCATTTAGCTTCTTATTTTTTGCACCCGGAGCAGTGTGTATCATCGACTAGATGTGTAATGATTGCATTTTAAAGAAAAAATGGAATTCTAGCAGTAATCCATATTCGTCTTGACAGTGCTCCCATTGTAGTATTTTCATGAAACACAGCAGAAGGATGTTTCCCAGGGCCAGTGATGCAGAGCATTTACAGTCCATTTTGTTCCTAGAAAAAGCCTCAAGATGGGGGCCCTGAGAGCATGCTCCCATCTGTAGGGTACCCCGTGGCTCCTCACTGAACGAGTACAGTGTTTCAGCCAGGGAGGGCTGCACAAGGCAACGCTCTGTTGGAAGCTGGTTAAAAAATATTTGTGAAAAAATGTTTTCCTTAGTGTTCACAGCTCAATGTAAATTTTAAAGGTGCCATTTGAGGCCTGTTGTGTTTCTCAAACAGGTTCTCTATGAAGCAGCTCAAAATGAGTTCCAGGCTCTCTAGAGACCTTTGTTTGATAAAGACCAAATCTCACAGCTTCTGACTGGGCCATGTTGGCTCAGAGAGAGTCTTGTTCATCCTGCTAGTGGCTGAGCAGGGCTTCCTTTGAAGCCAGCCCTGTTCTGTGAAGGACTGCTGTGTGGGAGAGACGCTGTGTCTGTGCCCACCATGTGTGGAACTTGGCTCCTGACACCAAGTGACCCGCTGGCTGCTGGAGTTTTTCCTGGGTGTCACTGTGAAACTTGTTCTACTCAGGATCGTCCCTGTTATACAGTGTCCTGTCAGGGTCTTGGACAAATACTTGGAAGGAATCCCAAAGTGTATTTTGACTTCATCTTGTTTCCTATGATGAAGGATTCATGTAACAATGTAAGATTGATAGTTTGAGCACTAGTATTTTCTAGATTAAACAGATTTTTATATTTGTACATAGCTACTGAACACCAGAACCATGTAGTTCAAGCAGATTTTCTGCAGATGTCTCAAACTTACTGTAGTAGTCAGGGATCTCCAGAGGGACCAATAGATCATATTAATCATATTCTATTACACATGAGAGAGATTCACCAGAGGGGATGGCTCCTGTGGGCATGGTGGCTGAGTACTCCTGTGACTGACTTTTGAAAGATGTAGCCCCTGGTAATATGTCCAGTCCAAGCCCGATATCTCAGAGCCAATAGGGCAATGGAATAATCTCAGTCTGAGGCTGAAGGCCTGAGAAACGGATGCTGGTGTATGCCCCAAGGTCTAAAGGCTGGAGAGACTAGAGTTCCGATGTCCAAGAGCAGAGGATGAATGTCTCCAGGAAGGAGGGATAGGAACTTCTTTTTAATTTAGCTTTATTTCACACCCCTGCCACCATCCAGTCTGGGATGCCTTTATCTCTAACTTTTAACTGCTCCCATAGCCAGCTATCTGGCCTCTGAGTCCTGAGCTAGTGTTTCTGCTGAGCATGTCCGACCTTTTGACATTGTGACACCACATTGTCATCTGTAAAGTCCACATCCGAGGACTGTGTAATCAGATCACACACACACACACACGCACACATCACACACACAAAATCTCATAATGTTTTAATTATGTTTATGGTTTTTGTGCTGGATTGCAATCATAGCTATGCCTGGCCACATGAAGCCTGTGGATTATGGGTTGGACATGTCTACAACTCACTCTGCTTTGTGTAGCCAGTGTGTTGCTGTGACGCATCATTGGACAAATCCTTTTGCCTAGAGACTGAACGGTGTGCTAAGACCCCCTGTCTCATGGTTTGGGGCCCAAATCTCTCAAAAGGCCACACTTTGCTCCATAATTCTCCACTCCCTCTCCCCGCGCCATGAGTATATGGCTATACCTGGGTTTCTTTGCCTTTCTGACCCTGGCCATGCTCTTCCTCTATCTTCAAGGCTTCACTTAACCTGACCACTCCTGCTTCCCTTAGGTCTCCCCTATGTGTCCCCAGACAGGAGGCTTTCTGTCTGTCACCAGCCATGGATTGGGTTACATGTCCCTCAGCCTGCATCCTCTGCATGCTCTGTCCATCCCTGTCTAGTCCTCCCTCTGTCCCTTTGTGTACCCATTTTCCTAGGGACCTTAAGTTTCCTGGGGGCAGGTGCGCCATCTGTTCACATTGTGTCCTCAGAAACGTGCAGAGTCCCTGGCTGTGGCAAATTTGCAGGAGATAAAGTCTTGAACTCTGGGCATATCCCCTGGGTCCAGATATGAGGAGAGATGAGGAGAAAGACAAGGATGCCTTTCTGGAGGACTTTTGGCCACTTGAGTGATGCTCCACCTACACTACCAGAGAAAGGCCACAGCAAGGACCTGGGAATCCAGACAGCAGTCTTGGGGTTGAGACCTCTTCAGATATGGAACATACATACCATTCTTCTAACATACTGTCTTAGGAGGCTGCATGGCTTCAGCTTGGCACGACTATAACCATCTTCAGCTATGACTGCCTCTTGGGTAGTTTTCCATATACAGATTTCCAGGAAACTATGAGAAAAACTGCTTTATAGAAGTTATTATATAGCTGTGAGGCACACAGCTTTATAATCAGACACTGGCACCATGAATGACAGTAACTTAGGCCAAATCAGGTCCATTCCAATGAAAGGACAGTGTTTTTGTCCTAATAAAGTGCACCCTTATTTCTTACCCATGCACCCGCTTGGTCTTGCTGCCACTGTAGATGGTACTTCCTCAGTAAGTCCCCCAGTAACTTGCAATTACTGGGTCTGTCTGTCATTGGTCTTAGGGCCTCTTGGGGTTGGTTCTCACACACTAGGACAGTGTGGTTCCAGAACATAGGCTGAGTGGAACATATGTTGGGCAGCGGTCAGTGCTGAGTGTGATGGAATTCATCATGTAGCTGCATCAGGAAGAGGTTGAAGGCAGCTACACTACTCAGGGTCTGCTTATAGTCAGCCATTCTGTGTCAGGACAGATGGTGACAGAGCAGCCCAGCACGAGGAGGGGGCTCAGACGGGAGTGGTTACATAGAAGAGCATTGGCAAAAAGCAGAGAGGAGACCCAGTGCTAGGAGGACCCAGGTCCTTTCCTTTTCTCATGCCCCTCGGTAACAGATCTGCTAGTTCAGACTATATGGCACCTTCCAAAGAGCATCCAAGGGGATTTCTTTCAACACAAATACTAGGTCTGTATAGAATACTGATTGTTCAGAGCCAAGAGTAAACAAGGGACTCAAGCCAATGCTGTGGAGACCACTTTCCTCTGCTGCTCTGCTCCTGCCATGCTCTGCATCAAAGTCTTTCCTTGCTCCTGGGAGGCCCCAACCAGAGGTGGGAGACTGAGAGAAAGGGAGAAATCAGGGGGTAGTCTCTGCTTCAAAAGACCCCTCCAGCAGGGGCCACACTTCCTCTGTGGCCCCAGTTTCCCCCAGACGGCCTGTCCCCCTGCTGTATCAGTACCCCCTGCTGACCTGATGGAGTTCCAGCTTCTTCGGGGAAGCGGGGTCTGGCTCCTTGGCTCCACTCACTCCACTCCAGGCTTGGGTTTGCTGCCTGGGCAGCCCTGGCGACCTCCTGGGTCCTGTGCTACCTTTGCCTGGTTCTAGTCCACTGTAATATCCCTTTCCCTGCTGTGATGGCACATACCTCTAATACCAGCACTCAGAAGGCAGAGACAAGGGCATATGTGAGTTCAAGACCAGCCTGGTCAACATAGTGACTTCCAGGCTAGTCAGGGTTAAAGTATGATCCTCTTTCAACACCCCCCAAACCTAAACAAATAAGCAAAACTCCAAAACAACCACCTCCAAACCAAAACAAAAATCTCTGTTCAAAATATCTAGCATCTATCTTTTCTTGACTGAACTCTGACTCAACAAGGACTTAGGAAGAAATTCCCTAATGTAAGAAAACAAAACTAATACTCAAAAGGCAGACAGAAAACACTTTTGTGAAGGATTTAATTTAGAAAAAAAAGGAAGTCACTTGGTATCATCTGCTTTGAACGCTTCATAAAGCTTAGGAAATGCTGACTTTGAGATAGGATTGATATGATGTCATCAAGACAGATTTCCCCAAACACGAAATGGATTAATGAAAGAATGCTATGAATTATAAGGCAAAACAAAATGTTCAAACTGTTGGCTCATCTGGAAGACAGGCTTAAGAAAAACTCCCATAGGAACTGGGAAAACAGCATAACCAGTAAAGAGCTTGCAGCATAAGTGCGAGGACCAGAGTTCAAATCCCCAGAGTCCACGTAAAAAGCAGGGTGAGTGTGGCAGCCACCTCTGATCCCAGCATTCAGGGAGGCAAAGACAGAGGTTCCCTGGGCAAGCTAGCTAGCTAGATGAGAAGAACTGTCAGTTTACTGAGAGATCGGATTCAGTACAGTGGGGGATAGGTGAGGAAGACACCAACTGTTAACTTCGGGCCCCCACATGCACATATGTGTATCCACACACATGTGAACACACATGCACACATATCACATACACATATTAAAAAAAAAGACAGAAGAAAAATTTCCAGAATAGTTAAAAATGGAAAAAAGAATTCTGAGAGAAGATCATTTTGGATCGTCTTTGTAAACGTAGTAAAAAGTCTTATATTTTGGTAAATACAAGTTAGGAAATTTATTACAGAGCCCAGTAGCTTTGGTTAAAGAAGAAAAAGCTGAATTTATTTATTTATTTTTTCAAGGAAGAAAGTTTATTTTGGCTTACAGTTCCAGAAGAGCCCATAATGGTGGGGAGGTGTTGTACCAGGCAGGCACCGTGGCAAGAACAGGCGCCCAGAGATCACATTCTCACAGGAAGCAGAGAGCTAGAAGTGGAGTGAGGTTATAGACTTTCAGTCTACCCCCAGTGACATACTTCCTCCAGCCCTCCCAGGAGCTCCACAATCTCCCCAAACAGTGCCACCAACTGGAAACTGTGTTCAAATACACGAGTCTGTGGGAGATATCTGTCACTCAAACAACAACCCCTGAGTGTGAAATGTCTGCCAAAGGCTCAGATGTTTAAACATTGGTCTTCAGAAGGACATGAAAACTTTTTTGGTTTGTTTCTTTGTTGTGTGTGTGTGTGTGTGTGTGTGTGTGTGTGTGTGCGCGCGCGCGCGCATGCGTGCATTATTTTGGCTATTTAATTGAATTTTTGTGATTTTCATATGCAATATAGTTTGATGATATGTAGATCCTCTCCCCTATCTGCACCATATATATATACATATATATAAAAATGTTTATGTGTATATATATGTATATGTGTATATATATATACACATTTAATAAGGCCTATGGGGTCTAATTTGTGTCCCCAAATGTTTTTCAGTGTTAAGCACTGAATGGTTAACCTATCAAGAGGCCCATTCTTGAAAGAGGCTGTCTCTCTCACTCCCAGTAGTCATCAATTGCTAACAGTTCCTTAGGTTGGGTTGGGGTTTCTTAACCACTTCCCCATGTCTGTGCTGGGATTTTGTCTGGGAGCTTGCATGGGACTTGTGCATATTGTCACCATTGGGAACAGCTGAATTTTAAACAACATGTAAACAAGTCCAAAATGTTGAAGACTAGCTGTGACTCAGACTTACCTGAGAACCATTACACACACATTTTCCAAATCCCATCCCCAGGGATGTGATTGAGTAGGTCTGGGACAAGGTCCAATAATCTGTATAAGAAAAAAAATATCTCAGGGTTGGAGAGATGGCTCACTGGTTAAGAGGACTGGCTGCTCTTGCAGAGGACTAGTGTTTGGGTTTGGTTCCCACTCACATGGCAGCTAACACCTGTCCTTTACTCTAGTTCCAGGGAATCTGGTCCCTTCTTCCAGCCTCTGTGGCACTGCACTCATGAGTGTACTTACATACATGCAGGCAAAGCACACACATAAAAGAAAAACAAGTTTTAAAAAGTGATCTTGGTTAATTTTGACACAGCTAATCAGGATCAAGTTTTTAAACTGTTTTTTAAATTTATTTTTACATTATGTTATACCTGCAAGTATGTAAGTGCACTCATGTCATACAATACCTGCCAAGGCCAGAAGAGGGGTCAGAGCCCTTGGAACTGGAGTTATGGGGTGCTGTTATTCGAACCTGGGTCTTCTGCAAAATCAGTGCTTTTAACCACTGAGCAATCTCTCCAGCTCCTAAACTTCTTTTTAAAATATGTGAATTGAATTCTTGTGAATTTCATACAACATATTTTGATCATATTTAGACACCCTCCTTTATCTGCACCCGTCTTATAGGCCCCTGCCAGATTTCATGTACTTTGTCATATATGTTACAGCCTATCAAGCCAAGTTTGTTTCCCCAAATGTCCTTTCCTTTGGTGTGTGCCCATCCTGGTTAACCTATCTAGTTGCACATCCTTAGATAAAACCAACTCTCCCTCTCCCAGTAGTTATCGGTTGCCAATAGTTTTTCAGCGAAGACTGGGGCCTCCTCCTGACTTCCCCACTTCTAGGCTGAGTGTTTTCTTGGTTTGAGCTTGCATAGGTCTGTCCATGCTGTTACCATTGCTGTAAATTCATATGAGTAACTTCCCAGTTGTCTGGGAAAACTATTTCCTTGTGGTCCTCCACCACCTCTGGCTCTTACAGTCTTTCTGCTCCCTCTTCAACAATGGTCCCTGAGCATTGCATGGCAGAGGTGATACAGGAGCCCTATTCAAGGATAAATACTCTGTATTTGCTTATTCTCTGCAGTTTGGCCAGCTGTGGCTTTCTGGGTTAATCACCACCTGTTGCATGAGGCAGCTTCACTGGTGAGAATGGGGAGATACATTAACATTCTTTATGCACCCTATTCTGCTATGTTTCCCTAGCCTTAGGTATAGAGGTTGCATGGTAAATGTGTGAGTTAGGGCTGGGTACCTCACAGACACTTGTTCTCTGTGTTTGACCAGTTGTGGAACTTTATAATAGGATCTATGTATTGCAAAAAGAGGTGTTTTTTTATGAGTGGTGAGAGGTACACTTGTCTGTAAATATAAGGGTAACTTGATCTAGGGATGTGATAAAAGTAGCTTTTTCTCTAGGATCTACAACCTCTCCAGCCATGTGTATTTGACTATGTTTATAGTATCACACATGAGTTCCTTCTCATTGAGCGAACCTTAAGTCCAATTAGACAACTATTGATTACCCCCAAGATATGAGTGCCACTACTGCACCAGTAGAGTATTATTTGCTGGGATGGACATTGTTGTAGTTCATAGACTTATAGCTGGATGGAATCACCAACTGGTTTCTCCCTCAGCAGATTGCACCCTCTGATATTATGGCTGCTATTCTCCTTGGAAGTGGCTTCCAGATCAGTTCCAGATTAACTGCTCCAAGTCTTCTGTATGAAGTATGTCTTGTCTTCAGCAGTAGGGTCTTACCTTCAAGTTCAGGAGGTAATCAAGGGCTGTGACAATAGCTTGAGTTATTTTAAGAGTCTCTTGGACACTCCTGACCAACAGCTTGAAAGAAGTTTTCCCCTGCCTTGGCACTTGACACATGCACTCCTACATTCATATATATAATATATATATTATATGTGTATATTTTCAATAGGCTTTTGAACTAATGGTTTTTCATACCACCTAAGCGTTATTTATCTCTGTTCTCTCTCCTCCTGTATCACCCTCCCTATTCTTTCTCCCTACTAAAAGTATCCTCCATGTTCCCCATTTCCCCCTTAATAATACTTGTCTCCTACTATCCTTCTCTCTTGAGCTCATTTTTCCCCTATACCCCCATGGTTCTTTTCCATTTTCCTGACTCCTGCAATTACATCAGGATATATATATATATTCACATCTAAGGATTTGTAGCTAAGATCCACAGATAAAAGAGAATATATATTACTTATTTTTTCTGAGTCTGGCTTACTTCATTTAGTATAACAGTTTCCGGTTCCATCCTTTACCTGCAAATTTTATGATTTCATTTTTCTTTATTGCTGAGTAGATCTCCATTGTGTAGATGTCCTATATTTTCATTATCCATTCATCAGTTGAGGGGCATTTAGGTTGTTTTCATTTCTTAGCTATTGTGAAAAGAGACGCAACAAACATGGCTGAGCAAGTATCTCTGCAGTAGGATGTTGAGTACTGGTTTTAACATCAAACTTGATAGACTGTACCACCTGATGGCAGTGTACCCCACTTACAGCTGAGAGAGAGAGAGAGAGAGAGAGAGAGAGAGAGAGAGAGAGAAGCAGGGTGTATTGGTTACTTTTCTGTTGCTGTGATAGAAACACTGACCAAAGTAACTTATAGAAGGAAGAGTTTATTTGAACTTATGGTTCCAAAGGGGCAAGAGTCCATCATATCAGGGAGGCATGATGGCAGAGGTGGCTAGAAGAGTGGAAGTTAAGCTTTCACATTTTCAAGCAGGCACAGGAATCAAGAAAGCAACTCACACTAGATCTAGTAAGGCTTAAGAACGCTCTAAGCCTGTCCCCAGTGATGTGCTTCCTCTAGCATAGACACACCTTCTAAGACCTCCCAAAACAATGCCACCAACTGGGGACAAAATGTCCAAATACTTAGAGCCTATGAGGGACATTCTCATTCAAACCATCACATTCCACTCCCTGGCCCTCATAGGCTCATAATCACATAAAATGTAAAAAGCATTTAGTCTAGCCTTAAAAGTCCCCATAGTCATGGGGAAGAATAGTCCCCTATAATTCTCCTCAACGACGAACCCCACTTGTTGCACTATCAACATACCAAACAAGATGTTCCTGCTGGTGTAATAGTGGAGCATCTAGTGTATGTAGAACCAGCAAATTTTTGATTGGATATAATGCTTGCTCCTGGGGTGGAAGACTCATCTGGTACTGTAGACTCAGCCAATCCACTTTGGCAGGGGAGAATATAGGCCTCAGTGGGCAATTGCTTTGCTAGACGAAAATGATGCACCTGCTAAAGTAGTAACCAATCATTTGTGTTTATACCCGTAGGTTAAGTTATTATAGTGGTCACTGTTTAGATGTTCTTGCTTTTTGCTGTATTTTTATAGCAGATGGAATCCCACTCAAACTGGCCAACAGCCCACGGAAAACAGATGATCCAGAGACCCAAAAGTTCAGTGCCTTGCCACAATGGGAGGAAGATCATCCCACACCTACCACCCCCTTCAAGGCTCAGGGACTTTTGCAGAAGAGATTGGTGGAAAGAATGTAAGAACTGGAAGAAGGGGTGGAGTGTTAACTAGAAATGTCCTCCCACCACTATGCCAGCAAACTATAGTCACGCCTCCTTCCCATGCTCATCAAGGAGTTGAGGGGGGAGTCAGTTATGCCTCCCACCCAATCAGTTGACCATAGTTGCATGTGGGGGGAGGGGCAAAGGATATATAAGCCAAGAACACCAAGAGGCACCTCTCTCACAATTTTGTGTAGCTCTCGGGAGGACACAGGATCTATATTTGAGTGTGGACTTTACAGCACAGCTGTAAATGTGGGGCACACACTCTTCTATAAATAAACCACTACCCTATGCTCTGTTAAAAAAAAAAAAAAAAAAGAGC
>NW_008353342.1:5517320-5524244 GCF_000622305.1 Nannospalax galili
AAAACTAAAGGTCCCCATAGTCATTACAATCTCAATACTATTCAAAAATCTGCAGTTTAAAGTCTGTTCTGAAGCTCAGGACAATCTCTTAACTGTAAGCTCCTATAAAACCAAAAGGCAAATTACATACTCCCAACATACAGTGGAACCTATATACCTTCCCATTCCAAAAGGGAGGAATAGAGGCATAGTTAGGAAATACAGGACCAAAACAAGACCGAAAAGCAGCAGGGTAAAAACCTAATCCAGTAGCTCCATGTCTGATTTCTGGGACTTTACTTCCAAAGGGCTTAGATGGCTCAGATTCTTCAGCTTTGCTGTGTGCAACATCCATCTCTCTCTTGGACTGGTACCACTCACTGGATGTAGGTCTTCTTAGCATCATAAATGTCTTCTTGGGGTCTCCATTGCCAACCAGGCTTCACTTTCAGGCATCACAAAATGGCCTACCAGGGCCTTCTTTATGCAGAAGAACCCCTGCTGCATGCTGCCTGGCTTCAGTGGCTCTCTGGCAATGGGGCGGAAGAACGATGACCCCTTCACTCTTTCATTTTTCTTGCCTCTAAAGCCAGCACCAGTCTGCTTTATCCATTTTAGAAGCTCTTCTCTTCAGTGGTCCCTGTAGCATTTTTCTTTCACAAGTTGGAGGCATTCTCTCCATTGTTTAAGTGCAAAACTCTAGGCCTCTCCTTAATTACCTTAATTTCCTTATCAAAGGGATCCTCTCCAGCACATGCCTGGGCTTCAACATTTATCTTCCTAGTGCTCATTTTCATCCAAACTGTCCAATCTGTATTTATTTCTTCTATATTTCTTTGCTTTTTTTCACTGTAGAGCTGCATAATATTCACCATTAATAGCTATGCCACTGTTTGTATGTTAGGCTGTCTTGAAATTTCTTCTGCCAGAGAAATTAGTCCATTGCTTTTCAACTTAGCCTCAGGGAGGTTTTTTGGCTATGGGCAGACTCCGGCCAGACGCTTTGCCAAAATACCCAATTGATGCTAAGTCCTTATTTCCCTCTGGAACTGCATTGTTCTCAGGACTACTTTCTTCCAGGTGCCTACTAGAATGGCCTTTTAATCTCTGCTTACAGCAATCTACTGCTTTTCTAGCCCAAACTTCCAAAGTCTTCCATATTCATCCAAAACCCCATATGGCCAGATTCTTCAGAGCCCACTCTCTGGTATCAATTACAATTGCTGTGATAGAAACACTGACCAAAGCAACCTATAGAAGGAAGAGTTTATTTGAGTTTATGGTTCCAAGAGGCAAGAGTCCATGGTGAGGAGGCATGACAGCAAAGGTGACTGGAGGAGGAATGGAAGCTAGGCTCTCACATCTTCAAGCAGGCACAAGAAGCAAGAAAGTGACTTGAGATCTGGCAAGGCTTAAGAACTCGCTAAGCCCACTCCCAGAGATGTGCTTCCTCCATCACTGCCACACCTTTTAAGACCTCCCAAAACAGTGCCACCAACTGGGGAAAAAAATGTCCAAATACTTGGAACCTATGGGGAACATTTTCATTTAAACCATCACAGGGGGTTTCCTGGTTAAAACAGCACCTGATTTCTTTCTTACTGAGTTATTTCAATTGAGCAAAAATTAATAAAGGACTACAAGTGTTTTGGGAAGGAAGAAAGGAGCCATTAAGTGAATTGAGCAGGAAAAAGCAAAAGAAATTCCCACTTCCCTAAAGAAAGCTGGCACATGCATTCTAAAATTAACATGAGAACAGGTATCCCCTTGTCCCATGCAGCCCTAATTTGGTGCTTCTAGAATTCCTCCTGTGTAGGGTCATGCTGTCCTCAGGAACTCATTGTAAATTTAAGATACTCTTACACCTTGATACAAAGGTTCTTTCCTTGACTCTATGAGAAATATTCTTTATTCATGAGTCTGGAGATTAGTGTAGAAAATTGAGGCTGTTTGAAAAGCAGTTTGTGACCCATAGGTTACAGCTCCAGTGTGGCAAATCCAGTCATTGTGAGATGGTCCATATGAAAGTGAAGACTTTCACACCTTCCATTCAGGAGTGGTCCTGGAATGCTCCTCTCCACAGTTAGGTTCTGTGATGTCCAAACCAAGAAAAGTATAACCTTTGCTCACACTTACCATGACTGTTAATCTTGATTGTTGGCTTTGTTAGATTAAGAGATACCTGTTAGGAGATTAGTAGAGCACATCTCTAGGTATGTCTGTGTGGGCCATTCCAGAGACAATTTTGACCATGAAGGCTCTGTCCAAACCAATGGTTTAATCCATCGGTGGGTCAGAATTTGAGTAGATTCCTGGGTTAGAATGGGACTGTAGAAGGTAGGGTCCAGATGGAGGAAGAGGGTCTCTGAGGGTAGCCCTTAAAGGGAATAGCTTGGCTCTGGCCCCTTTCTATTTCTTTTCTCTGCTTCCTGGCCACCATGAGGTAAGTAGCTGTCTTCCACCAAAGCTCCCACTGACATAATACACTGTCACCTCAGAATGAGAGCCACAAGCCAGCCAAACATGGGCTGAAACCTCTGAAACTGTGGTTCCAAATGAATATATCTATTTTAAAAATTTAAAATTATTTACTTATTTACTTTATTATTATTTAAATATTTTATTTATTATTTTTACTTTATGTGTATGAGTGTATTGCCTGCATGTATGTGAGTGCACCCATGTCATGCAATGCCATGGAGGTCAAAAAAGGGCTTCAGATTCCCCTAGAACTGGAGTTAAGGACAGTTTGTAGCTGCCATGTTGGTGCTGGGAATTGAACCCGGGTCATCTGCAAAAGGAGTCAGTGCTCTTAACCATGGAGCCATCTCTCCAGCCCCTATTTTATATTTTAAAAATTATTTTTATTTTATGTGTATGAGTGTTTTGCCTACATGTATATATGTGCACCATGTGTGCAATGCCCATGGAGACCAGAAGAGGGTTTTGGATCTCCTGGAACTGGAGTTGTGGATGGTTGTTAGCTGCCATTTGGGTCCTGGGAACTGAACTTGGGTCCTCTGAAAGACCACCCAGTGGTCTTAATCATCAAGCCATCTCTCTAGCCTATTAAAACATTTTTTATTGCATTTTAGTGTGCGGTGTGTGTGTATGAATGTGGAGAACAGAGCACAACTTTTGGGAGTTGGTTCTCTGCTTCCACCATGTGGGTCCTGGGACATTGGGCTTAGCAGCAGGTGCTTTTACCCACTGAGTCATCTGGCTGGCCCTATTTCCTCCTTTGAAATAGTTTTTCTTTGGCATTTATTACAACAAAAACCAAATAACAAACAAAACAAAAAACAACACAGCCTCCCTAGGTCCATACTCTAGGTTCTGACTTCCTTTGTGAGTGGCTTGAGCATCCTTTTGAAAATTAGCCCAGGAATCCACCATGTTTCAAACAAGAACTGTCCATCATGGAGGGTATAACTCTACCTTTGTACATCAAGAGGAAACTGTATGGTATCCAACACAAACTGCCAGCTTTCATGTTACAGGAAGCCTAGTATAATATTTTCCAGTTCAGTTCGTTTACTGGCAAATTTCATGATTTTCCTGTGCTTGTATCTTCTAGGGTACTGCCTGCATTTCCTCTAGTAGTTTTGGCATTTCAGGTTTCATACTGAGGTCTTTGATCCTTTTGGAGTTTTTTTTTTATGCAGAGTGATAGATATGGGTCTAATTTCACTCTTCTACATGTGGACATTCAGTTTCCCTGGCATCATTTGCTGAAGATATTTTCTTTCTTCCAGTGTGTGTTTTTGGCATCTTCGTCAAGAATCAGGTGGCTGCAGCTATGTGCATTCATGTTTGGATCTTCTCTTCTGTTCCACTGATCTACATTTTGTTTCTGTGCCAGTACAATCATGTTTTTATTTCTACAGCTCTGTAATATGACTTGATATCTGGAAAGGTAATCCCAAGACATTGTTCTTTTTGCTCAAGATCACTTTGGCTATCTGGGGTCTTTTGTGCTATGACATGAATTATAGGACTTTTTTTTTTTATTTCTATGATGACTATCATGGAGATTTTGACTGGAATTGCATCAAATCTGCAAATTGCTTTTAGTAGTATAGTTACATTCACAACATTAATTCCACCAATCCATAGAGAATGGGGGGAGGGGTCTTTTCATCTTTTAGTGTCTTTCTCAATTTCTTTGAGGCTATTGTGACTGGAGTGTTTTCATGGCCTCCTCTTCCTCTGCATATTTGCTATTGGTATATAGAAAGGCTACTGATTTATGTAAGTTAATTTTGTATCCTGCCACATTGCTGAAAGTGTTATCATTTCTAGAAGATGGAATTGTTTGATCTCTTATGTATAATATTAATATATCATCTGCAAAAGGAATAATTTAGTTTACTTTTCTATTTAGATCCTGTCCTAGTTTGTCTCTTCATTGCTGTGACAAAACACTCTGATCATTACCAACTTGGGGAGGAAAGGCTTTTTTCAGCTTACATCTCTTGGGTCACAGTTCATCAGGGAGCCCAAGGTAGGAACTCAGGGCAGGAACCTGGAAGCGGGAGCTGAAGCACAGGCCATGGAGGATCACTGCTTACTGACTTGCTCTCCTGGCCCCTGTTCAACCTGCTTTCTTATGAAACACAGGCCCACTGCCCAGGGGTGGCACAACCCACAGTGGGCTGGGCCCTCCCACATCACTCAACAATCAAGAAGGTACCCCATGGACATGGCCACAGGCCAGTCCAATGGAGAGAATTCCCCAATTGAGGCTCCCTCAACCCAGGTGTGTCAAGTTGAAACTAAAGGTATCCAGTACAATTGACCCCTTGTCAACTTGACACACAAACACATCACTATTAAACCATAACCTTTCCAATTCTTGTACCCAAGATATGTTAACATTAATATCACAACATAAAACAGAACAACCTTAAAAGCCCCACAGTCCTTTAGAAATCCAAACACTTCAAAGTCCATAGTCTCTTTTAAAAGTCTCTTAACTGTGGGCTCCTGTAAAATCCAAAACAAGTACTGTCTTATTTCAAAGGGAAGAATCAGGCACACCTAAGCAAAACCAAAGTCCAGAAAAGTAGCTCAAGGCTGGACATCTGGGATTCACTCATGATCTTCTAGGCTCCAAAGGGTTCTGGCAACTCCACCTCTCTGATTCTACCATCCACAGTACACTCTGCCACTGCCCTTGTTGGCCGTCCCATGGTCCTGGCATCTTCAAAAAGCTGGGGTCTCCACTGACACTGAGGCTACACCTTCACCAATGGCCTCTTCTTGCTGCTTGGGGTGCAAAGCCTCAAATTCTATCCATGACCTCTTCAATCTTGGGATCTTCACTGCAACTGAAGCTGTACTTTCACTTATGGCCTTTCCTGGCCTCTCAGAGTGCCAAACATCAGCTGCTCTCTGTGACCCCTTCATGCTTCAACACCAGAACCATGTAGGAGACTCTTACACATTACCAAGTCCTGCTTTTAGCTAGAGATGGAGGCTCCAGTCGTCTCTTCACCACAGCTTCTGTGTGCAGATCCTGAGGAAATACCTCCCAGAAGATTTCACCACAGTGATGCTGGTCTCTTGTTACTTACAGCTGATTTTTCAGCCCCAGCTAACCAGCATCAATTGTCCCAGTAAAGCAAAGGTCTCTTCTTAATCACAGCTGATTCTTCAGCCCCAGTAAACCAGAACCCATAGATTCTCAATTTAAAACATCATACAAACAGCCCTGATAGTCTCTGCTTCCCTTTGAAGCTTCACAAGCCATGCCTCCATCGTCCACAATGCTTTCAGCACAATTGTTCTGACTCCACAGCAACAAACTTTGAGCACTCAATGGCTTTTCCAGCCCAAAGTTCCAAACAATTCCACAGTCCTCTGACATCAGATCTGTCACAGCACTGCTCCACTCTTGGTACCAATTTCTGTCCTAGTTTGTTTCTCCATTGCTGTAACAAAACATTCTGACCACTACCCACTTGAGGAGGAAAAGGTTTATTCAGCTTATATCTCCCAGGTGCCCCATGGACATGGTCACAGGTCAGCCCAATGAAGACAATTCCCCAATGGAGGCTCCTTCAACCCAGGTGTGTCAAGTTGACGCTAAAGCTATCCAGCACAGATCCCTTTAATTGACTTCTTTTGTTTTTTGCTTTTGCTAGAGCTTCAAGCACTATGTTGAAAAGGTGGGGATAGCGACCAGCTCTGTCATATTCCTGATTTCAATGGCATTGCTTTGAGTTTTTCTCCATTTAGGATGATGTTGGCTATGGTTGTCATATATATTCCTGATAATGTTGAGGTGTGCTCCTTTCAGTCCTTTTCTCTCTAGGACTAGTTTTTGTTATTTTGACAGGGTCTCCCTAGTCGTAGCCGGTGGACCAGGTTGGCCTCCATCTCTCAGAGATCTACCTGCCTCTGCCTCCCAAGGGCTGGGATTAAAGGTGAAAAACACCATGCCCAGCATCTCTCTAGGACTTTTGTCATGAAGGTATGTTGGATTTTTGTCAAATGCCTTTTCTGAATCTATTAGATGATCATGTGATTTTTTGTCTTTTAGTTCATTTATATGATTTATTACATGTATAACTTATGTATGTTGAACCATCTCTCATCTCCAAGATAAAGCCAACTTGATCATGGTGAGTAATCTTTTTTATATATGCTTGTATTCAGTTTGCAAGTATTTTGTTGAGAATTTTTGTATCTGTGTTCATCAGGAATATTGACCTATAGTTCGTTCATTCCTTCATTCGTTCATTCCTTCCTTCCTTCCTTTCTTTCTCTCTCTTTCTCTCTTTCTCTCATTTCTCTCCCTCTTTCTCTTTCTCTCTCTCTCTCTTTCTCTCTTTCTCTCCCTCTTTCTCTTTCTCTCTCTCTCCCTCTTTCTCTTTCTCTCTCTTTCTCTCTTTGTTTCTCTCTCTTTCTCTCTCTCTCTCTCTCTCTCTCTCTCTCTCTCTC
>NW_008353342.1:5524280-5542492 GCF_000622305.1 Nannospalax galili
TTTCTGTTGCTGTGTCTCTACCTGGTATTCTTGTTTGATTTCTGTTGCTGAGATGAAACACTGACCAAAACCAACTTGAGAAGGGAAGAGTTTATTTCAGCTTATGGTAAGTCATCCATTGAGGAACACCAGGGCAAGAGTTCAAGCAGGAACCAGTAGGCAGAAACTGAAGCAGAAACCATTGGAGTAATGCTGTCTACTGGCTTGCTTCCCCTGGCTTGCTCAGCTACCTTCCGTACATAGCCTAGGCCCAACTGCTCAGAGCAGCTTGTGCCCTCCTACAGTAATTACCAATTAAGAAATGTCTTATAGGCATGGTCACAGGCCAGCCTGGTGGAAGCAATTCTTCATCAGAGAGTCCTCTTCCCAGGTGTCTCTAGTTTGTGTCAAGTTGAGTAATACTGGCTTCATAGAAAGAGTTTGGAAATGCTTCTTCTGTTTCTATGTTTTAAAATAATTTGAGGAGATCTGGTTGTAGTTCTTCGAAATTTTGATAAAATTCTGCTGTGAATCCATCTGGACCTGGAGTTTTCTAGTCAGAAGACTTATTACTGTTTCAATCTTCTTATTTGTTATGGGTCTGTTTAAGTTATTTGCTTCTTCTTCGTTTAAGTTTGGTGATTTGGATGTATCAAGAAATTCATCCATTTCTCTAATGTTTTTCAAGGTTAATGCAGTATAGTTCTTTAAAGTATTCGCTTATGACTTTCTGAATTTCTTTGATGTCTGTTGTAATATTTCCCTGTTACTCTCTAATTTTATTAATTTAGGTCTCTTCTTTCTTTCTTTGGTTAATTTGGCCAAGGATCTGTCAACATTGTTTATTTTTTCAAGAACCAGCTTAAGAGATCGATTGAGTCTCTTTCTATTTCATTAATTTCTGTCTTGGTTTTTATTATTTCTTCCCTTCTGCTGTATTTAGGCTTGATTTGTTCTTATTTTTCCAAACTCCTGAGGTGCATCAAGTCATTTATTTGTGCTGGTTATGATTTTTTGTTTTTTTTTTTTTTGTTTTTTTTTTTGAGACAGGGTCTCCCTGTAGCCCCACCTGTCCTGTAACTCACTATGTAGACCAGGCTGACCTTGAACTCACAGAGATCCGCCTGCCTCTGCCTCCCAAATGCTGGGACTATAGGCATGTGCCATCACGCCTGGCTTGATTTTTTAAATGTGGGTACTTAGAGCACCAAAGTCTCCTCTGAGGACTGCTTTGGGTGTGCCTCAGGGGCTTCTTGATTTCTTCTTATTATTCAGTAGAGTATTGCTTAATTTCCATGAGTTTTGGTAATATCTAGAAATTCTTTCGTTATTGATTTCAAGTTTTATTGTATTGTGATCAGATAGGGTACATGGAGTTGTTTCCTTTCTTTTGTATTTATTGAAATTTGTTTTATGTCCCAGTATATTTTAGAGAAAATTTCCTTGGTCTTCTGGGTAGAATGTGTATTCTGTGGTGTTTGGGTGGAATACTCTATAGGCATCTGTTTGATGTATGATATACCATTTGATGTATGATATCATTTAATTTCAATGTTTCTCTGTTTATTTTTTTTTTTGTCCAGATGATTTGTCCATTTGAGAAAGTGGGTACTGAAATCACTTACTGTTACTGAGTTCGAGATAATCCGTGGTTTGAAACCTAGCAGTAGCTTTTCATGAAACTGGGTATGCTAGAGTTGGTGTATATATGCTTCAGATTGTAATGTCTTCTTGGTTAATTGTTTCCTGGATGGAAGTGTCCTTCTTTATCTCTTCTGATTGATTTTGGTTTGAAGTCTATTTTGTTACATATTAGGATAATTCATTTCCTACTCCCATTTGCTTGGAATACTTTTTACCACCGTTTCACTCTAAAGTGGTACTTATCCCTTAAGGTAAGATGTATTTCTTGGACAAAAATTAGATCATAGTTTTTAATCCATTTAGGTAGCCTGTGTCTTTTGATTGGGAAGTTAGGCATTAGTCCTTAAGGCTATTATTGAAAGGTGTGTGTTGATTGCTGTCATCTTGCTTTTTCTGTTGTTTATGTTCTTCGTCTTATTTTGTATTTCAATAATTATAGCTTAATTTGTTTGCTTTCTGTAGCATCTTGGCTAGGCTTATTCCTGTCTTCAGTCTGAAGTATTGCTTCCAGTACTCTCTGTAGGGTCAGTTCGGTGAACATGAATACTTTAGTCTGTTTATGTTATGGAAAGCTTCTCTTTCTCCTTCAACTATGGCAGATAGTTTGATGAATAAGGTAGTCTTAGTTGACATCTGTCATCTTTTAGAACTTGGAGTACATTGTTTCAAGATCTTCTGACTTTTAAAGCTTGTATTGAGAAGTGGGCTGTTATTCTGATGGGTTTGCCTTTATATGTGACTTGTGGGTTTTTATCACAGCTTTCAATACCTTTTCTTTGTTCTGCATACTTACTGTTTTAATTATAATAGGATGTAGGGAGTTTCTTTTCTAGTCCTATAGGTTTACTGTTCTGTTTGTTTCTTGTATCTGTATGAGAATGTCCTTTCTTAATTTGGCGTTTTCTTCTTTGATCCTATGCCATTGACCTAGGAGTCTTCTGCTATGCTGTAATTCATAGATTTGGTCTTTTCATGGTATCTCAAAGTTCCGGCATATTCCTTTCATAATTTCTTAAATTATCAAACTCTTTGAGTGGTCCAGTTCTTCAGTTTTATCTTCAGGTTCTGATCTGTCTTCTACTTGATCCATTCTACTGGTAAGTCTTCCCCTGAGTTTTCTAATTGAGCTATTGAAATTTTCAGTTTCATCTTTCAATTCCAGCTTGAGTTTTCTTCAGTATTCCTATGTCTTTATTGAACTCACTTTTGAAGTCCTGAGTTGTTTTCATCCTTTCATTCAGCCATGTTTCTGTTTTCTTGGACTTCACTCAGGAGTTTATTCCTATCCTCTTTAAGTTCATTTGGGCGTTTGTTCATGTCCTTTTTAAACTCTTTGAATTCTTTGATCATATTTATAGTTGTTTTCTAAATTTCTATGTCCTGAGATTCATCTACATAATTCTCATTGGAGAATATTTCTATGGGACTAGTGTTTTTTGGCGTATTATCTTGGCGTTTCATATTTGTTTGTGTTTTGCGATGGGATCTGGACATGTGCATTTATTTAGTTGTTTTTTGTCTGATATGATATTCTAGTCTTCCTCTGTTGAATGTAAGTTTGGTTCTGTTTTTGCTATTGCCCAAACTTGGTTGATTTCAGAACAAGTACGAAGAGGTTGTAGATAAATTCTTCACATGCTTGGTGTTGATTATTTTTTAAATTATTTATTGAAATTTTGTGTAGTTCACACAGAAAATCATCTTTATACCCCTTCCCCCTTTGGCACCCTCCAATACCCCCCCCCACTGGAGTTTATACCTTCTGTCATTTGTATTAAGGCCCATAATGTAAGTTAGTGTCCCCAAATGTTCCTCAGGGCAAGTTCACTGGGATCTAGTTAGTCTATCTAGAGTCTCTCCTTTTAAGAAGATCAGCTCATTCTCACCCAGGAGTAATCAGCTACCAATAATTCTTCAACAAAGAAGAATTTCCACAGCTGTTCATTTCCACAGTTCTGTGCTGGGTTTTTGTTTGCTTAAGTTCACACGGGTCTTACATATGCTGACATCATTGCTGTAGGTTCCTATGAAAAGAGTCCCAGAAGCCTGTAGGACTATTTTTGTATGGTCATGCATCGCCCCCCTGGCTTTTACAATCTTTCTGCCCCTCTTCCACAATGGTCCCTGAACCCTGGGTGGGTGGATTTTAATACAGGGGACCTGTCCAGTGACCCACACTCTGCAGACTCTTATTCTCTGTGTTTTTGCCGTTTGTGACCTTTTATATTCCTGGCCCTCTGTTGCATGAGGGAGCTTCATTGATGAGACTTGAAAGATGCATTGTGTTCTCTTCATCCCTTGTTCTATGTTCTGTGAGCCTCAAGTGTAGAGGTTGCATCCTAGATGTGCCAATTTACAGACAATCTCTGTGTGACTAGTTGTGGAACTCTGTAACTATCTCTGTCTCTTGAAAAAGACACTTCTTTGATTGGTGGTGACCGGGACACTTGTCTATAGATTTAAGGATCCATATTACATTTGTCTAGGGATGTCACAGCCTTGGGGTTTCCTCTAAGATCTATGACCTCTCCAGCTATGTGTACTTGGCTAGGTTTACAGTACCACATAAGAGTTTCCTCTCTTTAAGTGGGCTTTAAGTCCACTTAGGTAGCTGTTGATTACCCCCAAGATAAATGTGCCACTACTGTACCAATGTCATTTGCTGTTCTGGTCATTGATGTAGTTTTTAGGCTTTGAAGCTGGGGTTGGACCATCGATTGACATTCTCCCTTAGCAGCTTGCATAGTGCTCTCCAAAGCTATGAGAGCTGGCCTTCAGAGGAGGTGGCTTCTAGGTTAGTTTCAGCTCCATTGCTCTAAATTCTGTGTCTGAAGTATGTTCTATCTTCAGCAGTGGCTTACCTTCAAGTTCTGGGAGATAATCAAGGACTGTGGCAATAACCTGTGTAATTTTGGGAGTCCCTTGGACTACCCTGGCCAACAACTCAAAGGAAGGTTTCTCCTGCCTGGCACTGTTTCTTCAGCTATAGACACGAACTCATGTAGAGCTATTGTATTTGAGTAAACAAAAATTTCCCTTGTATTTGGCTTAGGAATGCATAGTATTCAAGAGCTGGGTTTGGGGTAGCGTATTCCCTTCCTAAAGATGTCTAGAGTTAGCCATCTTGACCCATGCTGGGTGTCCATATCAGCACCACATTATCTAAACATAAACTGGCTCTTTCTCTGTTTCCTACTAATGACATTCAACCTCTACAGGGTTCCTGCAGCACAACTCTAGGTCCTAGAATATGGATAGATAGACAGACAGCTAGAGATATATTTATTTGAAATCATAACTAGGCAAAATAACATTATATATATTAGCACGTCAGGAATTTTCTATTAGGCCTGTGTGACACATGCTAGGTTCTGAGAACTCTGAAAATCAGCTTACGAGCTAGCATGAGTTAAACTGTGTGTTAAGCTACTCCAAAGCGAATTACTGAAAGCACTCTACCGAATTTGATTCACCTGCTGACCAGTCTCCTGGCTGAATGAGGAACTCCTCCAGTTTCTACCTCTCTCCTACACAAATGATGCAAGCCTCCTTACTGCCTTCTCCCTTTGGTCAGACTTCACTCCTGCCCTGGTGTTCGTCTTTACTGCCATGTATGCCTCTGTATCTACAGTGTTTTAGAGGAAGCATTTAAGAAAACTGGGCTGCTCTAGTTCTGCTGTCAGTATGCAGCAGCTCCCATCCAGGCCAGCCCTTATCATGCCCCCGTACACCAGTTTCTATAGATGATGAAACTAAAACACACTTTTCAGTCTGACTTCAAGGACTCAGGCCTGGACTGGAGGTATAAGGTCACCAGATGGCTGGACTATAACTTGGCATGTCAGTTCTAGAGATTTGGCCTACTTTCCAAGCAGGTGTGTGGTCCTGGCCATGGCCTTTCATAAAGCCTGAGGTCACATCATAAGCTGACTACTCCAGTGAAAGCTGATGTTTCCATGAAGGGCTACAGAGGGCAAGGGGTGTGGTCTCTGCTCAGGAAGTCTGTGCGCAGCTGCCAGTCTGTCTAGTTAAAAATAAATCTCCGCAGGTGTTGGTTGTATTATTGATGCACACACCTTCATGACATTAAGCCTCATATGGGAAGCAGAGTCAGGATCTGAGGACAATGGAGGCCTCCTGGGAGGACTTGGGGGTCAGAGTGCTTAGAGAAGGAGAAGGGAGACATGGAGTAAGCTTGAAAGCTGAGGAAGAAATAAAAGAGGAAGATGGGCTGGAGGGATGTATCAGCAGTTAAGAGCACTGGTTACTTTTTCAAGGCTCTGGTTCGATTCCCAGCACCCACATGGCTGCTAACACCTGTCCGTAACTCCAGTTCCAGGCAATCCAACACCCTCTTCTGACCTACTCAGGCACTGGATGACATGGGTACACTTACACACATGTAGGCAATACATAAAATAAAAATAATAAAATATTTAAAAAAAGAGTACCAGTATTCAGTGTTGTACAGTAACCATCCCACCACCTTCCACATCTTTTTCATTATACCAAACAGGAAGTCAGTAACCTTGAGGCAATAACTCCTCTTTCCTCAGCCTTTAATAACCTCTGATCTTTCTGTCTGTATGAGTCTGCTGTTGGAACTTCATTTAAGTGGAATCATAAAGTATCTGCCCTTTTTGGTCTGGCTTGTGTCACTTAGGACAATATCTCCAGGCATCATTCTTTAAAAAATATGTTTATTTTTAATTATAGGTATGTGTGTATGTCTATATGTGGTATGAGCACCTATATTGGGATGCCTATGGAGGTCAGATGAGGGTGTCAGATCCCCTGGAGCTGGAGTTATAGGCAGTTGTGAGCTAACCAACATGGGTCCTGGGAATAAGCCCCAACTGTCTGCGAATGCAGCAAACGTTCTTAACTGCCGGGTCATCCCTCCTGCCTTTCCAAGCATCGTCCTTGCTATTCCATGTGTTAGGATTTCATTAAGACATAAGGTGTCAAAGGCTTTGACTCAAGACCCTGAGGGGATGGGGAGGGAGGTAGCAGGTTTCCCTGTAGTGCAGGCTGGCCAGTAGAGTCCCCGCCTTCAGAGATCTATGCTTTCTTTGCTCCCTTGGGAGCTGACCCTCTTTGACCTATTCGGCTTGTACAATCATGGAAGAATGACCAGGCAGCGAACTAACCATTTGGAGAAAATATGACACAGTATACATTCTAATCTTTGCCTGTACGTTAATGGAAAAGAGTTTTTCTGATCTGTGGTTATTTACAACACATTGGAAATCAAGCAAATGCTCTGAAGTGCCAATAATTTTCTTTTTCTTATTTTAAATCAGACTTAAATAGCTAAACCCTCAACAGCAGCTCATAAAGTCTGGCTTGGCCGTTGTTAGGTAGTTATAGTTAAATTGACAATCCTTTGGGGAGTTAGGATATCCAAAAGGCAGGGGTGGTTAAGGCTTTAGTGATTAATGGTTGGACTTGTTGGTTGAAGAGATTTTATAGCACATATTTAAGCTTAACTACCTGTGAGAAGGAGAATAGGAAGTAGAGGTTATCAGTGCTCCATGGCTCCTCCATCCTTATTGAGCTCCGGGGCGTTCTGACACTCTAGGAATAAGCTTGGAGCTCTGTGGAGAAGGAAATCATTTCTAGGGAACATGACACTGTCAGGCTACATAAATTAAAAAAAGAGACAGAGCATTAGAAAGCAGGTAGTGTGAATCCAGTAAAGTACAAAAAGGAATGGGAAAATAAATGAGAGCCATTGGAGCATGAAGTTTGGGGACAAGAAAGACAAATAATAAGATTTTGCTTTTGCTTGAGACTTATGGTGGAAGATGGGCCGGCACAGTGATTCTTACTTACTCCAGTTTCTGGCTGAGCCGCATGCAAGTACCAGGAGGAAAAATAGGACAAAATTCCATCTTAGACAAAATTGGTATTGTACTCAATCAGAGATCATAAAAAAATACTCATCACAGGCAGTGAAATTTTAACCAACTTGAGGGATAACATAAAAATGGACACACATCTCTCTAAAAGTGAAAGACGTCCTGTAATCTCTAACTAGAAATCCCTTCCTTAGGAAGATGACTTGGATCATGGCAGAGGACAGGAGAAGGGGGTGAGTTCCCAGTGGTGGTTAATAACCTCATAGCGTAAAACCAAAAGGGAAGTGGGCCCAGTCTTCCTATCTCCTACCAAAGGCCTAGGAGTAAAATAGGCCCCAAAAGGGGAGAAAACGGTGAGCAGTTTGCAGGTGCTGATGTCAGAGCAATCGTCTGAGAGCAGCGGGGGTTTTTCACACCCCTCACTCAGTGTTGCCTGGGAGGCCAGCCTGCCTGAAGGGGGTGTTTTGCTCTTCTGCAGATAAAGAGCAGCAGATCTGGTAAGAGATAGGAACAGGTACTTGCCCTGGGCCAGTCAAGGACACCAGGCCTTCCCATGCTTGCAAGAATTCTTGAGCAAAGAGTAATATAATAAAGATGTAAGGGGGGAGCTGGTTCAGTGGTTAGGAGTACTGACTGTTCTTGCAGAGGACCTGGATTTGGTTCCCAGAACCCACATGGCAGCTAGCAACTGTCCTGTTTCAGGGTATTTGAGGCCCTCTTCTGCCCTCTGTGCACACTGTACAACTCAGGGGCACTTACATGCATGCAGGCAAAACACTCACAGACATAAAAAAATACGATAAAGGCACAAGGTGATGCTTGAACATTCTTCTCAAAATGTTTTATTCTCTAAGAAGTAGAAAGCAAAGGAGACCCTTCCTGGAGCTCTTACTCTCTGATCATAAAGAAGATGATGACAAAAGATTCAGGAAGCCGAGTAGCACAGAGGGGAGCATAGCGAGACAGCCTCTGAGGATGGGAGTAAAAGACGGACAAAACTGGAGACAGGCAAATGCCAGCAAGGGATACCGACACAGGATGTTACTAGAATTTGGCTGCACTCTGTTTACCCAGCGAGTCCCTAGCACTCAGCATGAGGCTTGGCTTGCACACAGCATGTAATCTTTCATTGTCCTAAGCACAGCAAATGCTAGTGGAAGAGCTGAGTAAGGCAGATTGACAGTTTTGTGGAGGAAAACAAAAGAAGGAATTTAGGAAATAGTTTACAGCTAAAAATTTTTCCTGAAGTTTATTTCAGTATTTAGATGAGGTAGACCAGAATGGCCTAGAATATCTTCAAATACATTCTAGTTAAATTACAAAACTTTTAGTGTGGGAATGGAGAACCATTTGCACATTCAGACAGGAAGAGGGGAAAACCAACAGAGTATACTGGGCATTACATAAGATGATATCAGAGGTATCAGTACCAACTAGCTGCTCACCAGCAGCAAGAATCTTGGTGGCAAAGTAAGAGCCCAGATTTGCATATGTCACTAAGTATCAGAAATGTGAGGGAAGAGAAGACAGGTTCAATCTGAAAGAAAGAACATTAATCTGATCATTTTAAAAATAATCTATGACAAAATCCATCTATCACAAGATAAAATCACAGTAGAGACTCAGAACTGGAGCATCACGGTAGAAGGACTCACAGTCAGTACTAAGCTGTTTCAGTTACTGAACATTAAGTGTTTCAGAGAGGGCTGGAAAGGTAGCTTGGTGGTTAAGAGCACCAACTGCTTTTGCAGAGGACCTGAGTTTGGTTCCCAGCACGCATATGGTGACTAACAACTGTCCTAACTCCAGTTCCATGGGCTCCAATGCCCTCTTCTGAACTCTCTGGGCATTGCACAACACTGGTGCACTTACATTCATCCTGTTATTATCTACCCAAGATCTGCAGCAGACTGGGCCCCTCAACATTTTTACCCTGAAGAGGAGGGGCTCATGAGGCCTCACCCCTCCCTGAGAACAGGTAATAGTTGCAGAGAGAGAGGGAGTCACGTTCTTCACCATGGATAAGTTGCACATGTTCCAGTAAACAACCTCCCACCCATGCTCGTGCAGGCAACCCTAATAAAACTTGAGTGGTCATATACAGAAAAAAGGCATGGACGCAGGAGGGGGACTTGTTGGAAGAAGAGTTTCAGTGAGAGGGGAGAGGGTCGAGGCTGGGTAATGGGGCCTGAAATGACTACAATTCATTCTACATATGTGGGAAACTGCCAAAGAATAAAAACACAAATCAACAGCACTCAGGAGGCAGCGGCAGGTGGATTTCTGTGAGATTGAGGCCAGTCTGGTGTATATAGCGAGCTCCAAGCTAGCTGGGGCTGCAGGGAGACCGTGTTTCAAAAAGACAAAAAACAAACATGTATCAATTAACTATATTACATAAAATCAACATATTTAATAAATATTATTTGTTTTCAATATTAAAAACCAAAATCAAAAAGACCAAAACAAGTATCAATTAACTATATTAAATAAAATCAATATATTTAACAAATATTATTTGGTTTAAATATTAAAAACCAAAACTATAAGGTACCTCTTAAATCTACGATAAGGTTATTATTGCATTAAAAAGTGAGACTCCCAGCTGTGGGCTGTGCTTACCTGCAATCCCAGCACTTGGGAGACTGAGGTAGGTAGGATTTACTAGGTAGAAATGTAACCCATACTCTGATTATGGAAAACCATTTGATAATATCTACCCAAACTAAACTTAGATCAAAAATCCTGTCTCTCTTTTTTAAGCATTTATTTATTTTTATATGTGTATCACAGTGTACCTTGGAGGTCAGATGACAACTCACAGGAATTGGTTCTCTCCTTCTACCATGTGAATTCCAGGGATCAAATTCAGGTCATCAGGCTTGGTGGCAAGCACCTTTACTCCCTGAGTCATCTTGCTGACCCAAGATGGCTATAAACTTGTGCTGGTCTTGCCTCTGCCTCTTCAGCATATCCTACCTGCCTACACCATCACAACTGACCTAACAGAAATGCACGCATACATTTACCAAAAGGGGTGAACAAGAATGCTTTTAAGTATTGTTTATCATAACCCCCCAAATAGAAAACAATCTATAGGTACACTGGAGGTGGAATGCATACATCATTTGTGGTATATTTGAATAATGATACAATAATATCTAGCCACAAAACAAAGGAATGGCTGCTATATCTGAGATGGATGAGTCTCACAAATACAATGCTGAACAAAAGAACACAGAAATACAAACATCACATTACAAACACATTTACTTTATTTCTTTGGGGGCTGTAGTAGAGTGCTCTTAATCTTTTAAAAAAATAGTTTATTATTTTTATTTTATGTGTATGAATGTATTGCCCCTAGGTATGTAAGTGCACTTGTGCTGTGCAGAGGCCAGAAGACAGTGTTGGATTCCCCTGGACCTGGAGTTATGGTTGTTAGCCACCATGTGTGTGCTGGGAACTGAACCTGGGTCCTCTGCAAGAGCAACCAGTGCTCTTGCCAGTCTGGTGTATATAGCGAGCTCCAAGCTAGCTGGGGCTGCAGGGAGACCGTGTTTCAAAAAGACAAAAAACAAACATGTATCAATTAACTATATTACATAAAATCAACATATTTAATAAATATTATTTGTTTTCAATATTAAAAACCAAAATCAAAAAGACCAAAACAAGTATCAATTAACTATATTAAATAAAATCAATATATTTAACAAATATTATTTGGTTTAAATATTAAAAACCAAAACTATAAGGTACCTCTTAAATCTACGATAAGGTTATTATTGCATTAAAAAGTGAGACTCCCAGCTGTGGGCTGTGCTTACCTGCAATCCCAGCACTTGGGAGACTGAGGTAGGTAGGATTTACTAGGTAGAAATGTAACCCATACTCTGATTATGGAAAACCATTTGATAATATCTACCCAAACTAAACTTAGATCAAAAATCCTGTCTCTCTTTTTTAAGCATTTATTTATTTTTATATGTGTATCACAGTGTACCTTGGAGGTCAGATGACAACTCACAGGAATTGGTTCTCTCCTTCTACCATGTGAATTCCAGGGATCAAATTCAGGTCATCAGGCTTGGTGGCAAGCACCTTTACTCCCTGAGTCATCTTGCTGACCCAAGATGGCTATAAACTTGTGCTGGTCTTGCCTCTGCCTCTTCAGCATATCCTACCTGCCTACACCATCACAACTGACCTAACAGAAATGCACGCATACATTTACCAAAAGGGGTGAACAAGAATGCTTTTAAGTATTGTTTATCATAACCCCCCAAATAGAAAACAATCTATAGGTACACTGGAGGTGGAATGCATACATCATTTGTGGTATATTTGAATAATGATACAATAATATCTAGCCACAAAACAAAGGAATGGCTGCTATATCTGAGATGGATGAGTCTCACAAATACAATGCTGAACAAAAGAACACAGAAATACAAACATCACATTACAAACACATTTACTTTATTTCTTTGGGGGCTGTAGTAGAGTGCTCTTAATCTTTTAAAAAAATAGTTTATTATTTTTATTTTATGTGTATGAATGTATTGCCCCTAGGTATGTAAGTGCACTTGTGCTGTGCAGAGGCCAGAAGACAGTGTTGGATTCCCCTGGACCTGGAGTTATGGTTGTTAGCCACCATGTGTGTGCTGGGAACTGAACCTGGGTCCTCTGCAAGAGCAACCAGTGCTCTTAACCACTGAGTCATTTCTCCAACCCCAAGTGCTCTTAGTCTTGATCTGAGTGCTGGGCATGCAATTATCTTCTCTTTGTAAAAATTCGATTGAAACATTTACTGTGGCTTGTAAATTTTTCTGTTACAGTTTAATAAAATACTTAGAAAAAATACAACAACGATTTATAATAATTATTCTTAATAAATTTAGATATTATTTTAAAATACAGAAAAGAATAACTCTCAAACCAATATCCATTAACATATAAATAAATAATAGAAAGGATTGTCTTAAGGAATAGTCATAAGGCTCAATTATCTCTATCATTAAAAATTGTTCTACCTTCTTTCTGCCACTGCCTGAGGTCAATAAATGCTACTCTCAGCCTTAATCAGAGACGTTTCTCTTTGCAGTGAACAGCGGTGAATGCAGAGATGCATGACTACTCAAGGTAAGTGGTGGGTGAGTGCTTAGCCCCAAACAAGACATTATACCATGCCCTCCCTCTAAGACCCAGGGAATATAGAGGAAGAGGGGGTGGAAAGACTATAAGAGCCGGAAGATAGGGAGAAGGATTGTGAAATGCTGTCTTGTGGGAGGACTCAGGCAGTGCAGTCATGACCTCACAGCAACTATGGCTGCCTGCAGCGAGCTTGCACAGGACCTGCTCCAAACCTGTGGTCACACAGATTGAACTCAGTGAGTCCCAAAACAAAACAAAAAGATATGAATGAGGAAAAGGGACTCATAGCAAGAAGGAAGTATTGACAGGGAAGGGAGGAAGATGAGAAACGGTGGGTTAACAGCATCAGAATGCATCATGTGCATGTATGAAACTGTCAAAGAATAAATTTAATAAAAGTTATATGAAAATTATTCTAGAAATGCAGGGCTGGAGAGATGGCTCAGCAGTTAAGAGCACTGTCAACTCTTACAGAGGACCCTGGTTCAGTTCCCAGCACACACATGGTGGCTAGGAGAATCCAACACCCTCTTCTGGCCTCTGCACGGCACAGGTGCACTTACATACCCAGGGGCAATCCATTCATACACATAAAATAAAAATAATAAATAAATTATTTTTAAATGAAAATTGTTCTGGAAACAGTATCACAAGGTAAAAAAAGAGAGTATAAATATCAGAAAGGGGTCAACAATGTTTCATTTCTTGGAAATACTATAACTGTGTACATGGAAATCAGAGAGAAAATTAATTAAAAATTAGATTACTAGTTAAATGACTAACAAGGTATATTTAAACATAATAGTTTGTCTACAAATAAGTGACAATATTATATAAATTACAAAAAATCATTGGCAAATGTTAACACAAACAAAAATGAACAAAATGAGAGACAGGAAAGGCACTAACACTTTATGGAAGAAGAAAACTCAATAATACAATTCAATATTTCAAGGTATAAACTGACCTACACATTCAGGAGATCCAGAGAACATAGAGGAATGGGGATCTGACAGTATAATTTATCTTTATATGTAAATATATGAATATTAATGTAGGATTCTATCCTCACCACTGTAGTAAGAGACTGAATAAGAGTCAGAAGCAAATATTTAGTGAGTTACCTAAAAATAGTTTGGAGGCAATAAACTAGGTTTTCTTTCAGGAAGATTGCTAGGGTAGGGGGTTGAGCAAGAGCCAGAGTCAGATACATAGCTTACTTTTTATGCAAAGTAAATTGCTGATGGATACAAGACTTAAAGCCCACTCAATGGGAGTAAACTCATGTGTGGTAATGTAAACATAGCCAAATACACATGGCTGGAGAGATTGTAGATCTTAGAGAAAACCCCAAGGCTGTCATATCCCTAGACAAAAGTAAATTCTTACTATGTGCAAAATATGGACAAGAATCCTAGTCACCAGTCATCAAAGAAGCTTCTTTAGAGACTATTACAGAGTTCCACAACTGGTCACACACAGACATTGTCTGAATTGCCCAAGCCTAATTGGCACATCTACAATGCAACCTCTACACCTAAGGTCATGGAACACAGAACAAGGGGTAGAGGACACTAATGCATCTCTCAGTTCTCATCAATGAATCACCCTCATGTAACAGAGGGCCAGAAATACAAAAGGCCACAAAAGGCCAAAGCATAGAGAATAAGGGTCTGCAGAGTGTGGGTCCTTGGACAGGACTCTTATATTAAACTCCACCCATCCAGGGCTCAGGGACCATTGTGGAATAAGGGAGCAGAAAAATTATAAGAGCCAAGGATGAGGTGCATGACCATATGGAAACAGAGTCCTACAAGCTCCTGGGAACTTGCTCATATGAACCTACAGCAATGGTGTCAGCACACACAAGACCTATGCAAACACAAGCAGATAAAACCCCAGCATGGAAATGTGGAAATGGACAGAAAGTCCCAATTTTAGTCAAAGAATTATTGGCAGCTGATTACTGCAGGGTGAGGAAGAGCTGATTACTGCTGGGTGAAGAAGACCAGACCCCAGTGGATGAACTTGCATTGAGGGACATCTGGGGACACTAACTTGACATGATAGGCCTTAACACAAATGACAGAATGTATGAATTCCAGTGGGGTGGGGGGCTATGGGAGAGTGCCAGTGGGGAAGGGGGTATAAAGATGATTAAGATTGATTAAGATGTTCTCTATGAAATATGCAAAAATTCAATTAAAAAATTACAAAAAAACCCCCACAAAAACAAACCGTGAAACTACTGGCTGAAACCATGAGTTGGTTTTCCTACAGTCCTGACCCACTACTCTAAGTGTTTCATATATTGTGGTAGTTACTTTTCTCACAGCTGTGACTTAACACCTGACAAGTTTGATCTTGGCTTCCAATTCAGGGGATACAGCCTATGCTGCAGAAGGCATAGCTGCTAGGGCAGCATAGCACCTGGCAGCCAAAACTTGGTGCAGCTTCTCATGTACTGGGATCCAAGAAGCAAGGAATTCAGACAGGAAGCAGGGTTGGTCTCTAGCACTCAAGGCCCACCCCTGGTGTGTGTCCATCCTTGTCTCAAAGGTTCTGCAACTTCTGAAAAGGTGCTCCTAGCTAGAACTTAGTATTTGAACACATGAGCCTGTGGGGACATGTGACACTCAAACCACCACTTGTGCACTGACTCCCTACAGTGCTGGAGATCAGGCACTGCTATGACCTGTGTTCATAGATGAGGACACAGAATCATGCATGGGTGTCATGTCTAAGGTTGCAGGATCAATGTACAGGACACAGTTGCTCTGACCCTCAGCAATGTGGTTCTGTGGTTTGCTCTGAACTTTATGGAGACAGATGTATGAAGTTCCTTCCTATACAAACTGTATGTATGCACAGATACTGTGTAGGCTTTTGATTTTACAAGAAATATTATGTAATCAGGTGTGGTGGTGCACACCTTTAATTTCAGCACTTGGGAGATAAGGCAGGTGGATCTCTATGAGTTTGAGGTCAGTCAGGGCTATAAAATGAGTTCCAGCCTAGTGGGGGCTACATAGTGTTATGTGAAGTATAAAAAATAAAATAGGCTGGGTGTGGAGGCACACGCCTTTAATCCCAGCACTTGGGTGGCAGAGGTAGGTGGATCTCTGTGAGCTCAAGGCCAGCCTGGTCTATATAGTGAGTTCCAGGACAGCTGGGGCTACAGGGAGACCCTGTCTCAAAAAGACCAAAATAAAATAACACACCAGGAAAACACTCTTAACATATTTCAGACAAGGTATTGAATTTGTTTTAATATATTAAAAACCCCATATAAATCACTTACACATGAACAATTAAAATTAAAAGAAGAAAAAAGAACGTGAATAAGCAGTTCACAGAAAAGAAATGCCAATAGCTTATCTAGGGTCACTGTTATTCCAAAAGTGCCAGTGAGAACAAGGTGACTCTCTACCATACCTTCAGATCTGGGAAGTTTATTCTCCTCAATGTTTGACCAGATTGAGGAGAGACAGGAACACCTTATTGCTGGAAATGTAAATTGGTGAAATTTTTAAATGATAATTTGGCATGATTTATTGTGTAACTCAATGCATCTATCCTTTGACACATTAATTCTTCTGAATATCTGTCCCACGAACACAGAGTCTGGATCCAGAAGAACAGGGATACTCACTCGGTGAGTGCTGTAACAGCACTGCTCAGTGTGAAACAAGACCTCTTCAAGTTTTCATGACCTTTTTTCATGGAAAGTTTTTTTTTTGGGGGGGTGTTTGGAGAGATGGCTTAGTGTTTAAGAGTACTGGCTGCTCTTGTAGAAGACCTGGATTCGAATCTCAGTGCCCACATGGCAGTAAACAGCCTCCTGTAACTCTAGTTCCAGGGGATCTGATGTCTTCTATCTTCCTCAGGTATTGCACAACATGGATATACTTACAAACATGCAGGCATAACATTTATACACATAAAATAAAAATACTTAAAAACACATGAAAAGAGAAAGCTTTCTTTGGTGGAGAAAGCAGTGCACTGATTTATTTTGGGGGGCATAACTCAATGTAAAATAATGAGTTTGAGTTATCACCAGTTTATAATATTTAAAATAGGATTTAAAATTATTCATTAACGGTATTTGCTAAAAAAATTATTAGACTAAAAAATTAAATCTTATTTATTTATTTAATTAATTTTATTTTTTGACAGGTTCTCTCTAGTCCCAACCTGCCTATAAGTCATGATGTGGACCAAGGTGGCCTCAATCTGGCAGAGATTCACTTGCCTCTGCCTCCTGAGGGCTGGGATTAAAGGCACAAGCCACCATAGGGTTATTTACTTTTATATTTTATTTACATGTGTGTGTGTGTGTGTGTGTGTGTGTGTGTGTGTGCATGTGTTCCACACCCTAAGTGTGAAGACCAGAGGACAATTTGCAGGAGTTTTTTCTCTCTTCTCACCTTGTGGTACCCAGAAATTGAATTCAGGGTGTCAGGTCAGGATGGCCAGTGAGCACTGACGGAAGAAAGCCCTTCCGGGGAGGCAGGTTCAGTGATACAAACAGCTCCAGACTCAGTGAAACAGCTCCATATTCAGTGGAGGTTAGGGAAAATATAGTGTGGAGGCAGCAGCCAATGCTTCAGCAGATAGTGCTCATAGTATGCTTTATTTACATGTGGCAGTAGGCTCCTACCTACCAGGCAATGCCTAATTGTAATATAGAAAAAACCTGGGGGTAGTTTTTACTCCAGGTAACTATGCCAAAGGTCATGTTCCAAATAAGGTCAGGCATTCGTGCTTGGCGGCACATTCCAGGTAAGTCAGGCAGAGAGCAGGAGGCCCCCTGCTGAGAAGGGGAGTCCTTCCATATAGCGCCGAGCCCTTTAGAGCTATTCAGACATGGAGGACTACAACCCTAGCAGCAGGGTTCCCCTACATCTCCCCCTGTTTTGTTTTACAATGGAGAAATGTCATCACAAGCTTTAAGAGCCAACTCATCTATCTCAGGAGAATCCAAAGTTTGATAATTGACCACGACCTGTTTGGTAGTAATTTTAGCAATGGTAGTAATTTGTCGGTGAAGAAATTGTATGAAACAGAGGGCAAGCATCAAAACAATACACAGCATGACCAGGGGGCTAACAAAGGGTAGGAGCCATGGAAACAAGCGGTTACTAAACCAACCTAATTGTTCAGTGGGTTGAAATCTTGAAAATAGATCATTACGAAGTTTTTTGAGAGTATTAACATTGGTCTCAACAACATTTGACTCATTCACAAAAAAACAGCATTCCTCTCCCAATACTACACACGTCCCCCCATGTTCAGCAGTTATTAAGTCCAGTGCTCTTCTGTTTTGGAGCACAACCCTGGCAAGAGAGTTCATTTGTTGTTGGAGAGACTCGAAGCTGTCAGTCGTGGATGCCATTGCCTGGTCCAGCTTGTCTTGAAAGTCTCCCTCCAGGTGATGGGTTTGTATAATAGCAGCAGTGGCAATGCCTCTGGCACCCAGGGAGAGGGCAAGTCCAAGTCCCACTAGCAAAGGGATGAAGATTTCTCTCTGCTGGCGGTGTCACACAGGACACAGAGGCGGGGGGGTCT
>NW_008353342.1:5542614-5555384 GCF_000622305.1 Nannospalax galili
ATCAGATGAGAGTCAGTGAAATCTTTTTTTGTTTCTGGGTAAAGAAGGGTGGTATTAACTGGTACTGCTGTCAGTAAAGGTCTATTGCTGGATGCACAAAAGAAACAGTTAGAGGCATTAGGGTGGGTGGTGAAGGGAAGAAAGTTAGCAACATATTGAATGTATTGGCTCCAGGACATGGTTGATCTTATCTGGTCCTCTGTTTGTTTTTCCTGTAGAATAATATTATGATGCATTAGCATGGGCTTAGCTGCAGGTACAAGCTGTCAAAAGACATGAAAGTCAGCTGTAGGGTAGCTAGAGAATGCACCTGAGTAGAACTTTTCCGTTACTCCGATATGCCAGCGATCGTCCCATGGATCTGCAGCATATATTAGGGAATAGTCATGGTTCTCATAGAGATACTTATTATCCTTTAAGTAGATGGATCTTTCCTGTCCTGTTATACCCTGATATCCCCCAGTTAATCCTAGTTCCAACCTGCAGGGATTGAAATAGCGTCAGCCCCCATAGGTATCAACTTCCTTGAGGCATGATGGATCTGTCTGTCAGAAAGGAAAGCAAACATATTCGTTAGTTCTGTATCTGCTAGCATTTGGGTATATTATGATTTCTATGTGTTTTTGAAAGCCCACTACGGGGCAGTCTGTGCTTCCGATTATTTGATTTTTTCCTTGAAATGTTTCCCTGACATAAAATCTCCAGAGCATAGTATTAGGGTGGGTGGGGCTGGCCGAAGCTGCCAGGAGGGGGTTAAAAACAGCCATGAGGATGACAGAGAAAGAAGGTGGGGGGGTGGGCATCTGCGACGAGCGGTCTCCACGAGATCATGGATTTCTTTCCATGTGATCCAGTGTGGTTTTAGGTGTCGTTTTCTCCTCTTCCTTTTCTTTGTCTCCAACAAGGTCATGCAAGCCATCTTTTTTGTGGATGGGGAGGTGTCGGACATTTCTGGCTGGAACCCAGATAGGCTTTGTTTGATACTGTGGAAAAACACAAGCAAATCCCCTCCCTGTGGTCAGCAATGGATCTGGTCCTTTCCAGATTCCATCAAGGGGGTCCCTCCATCTAACCATGATGGGTGGTATGGGGTGTGTCTGGGCCCAGTGTCGGGTGATGGGGGGGCATCAGACCCTCGATATACATTAAGTACATTAAGGGTAAACAAGGCTAATGTTACTTGAATATTGGGAGAATATGTTGTTTGAGCCTATCTTTTTAGTTGGTCTTTTAAGGTTTTATGTGACCTTTCCACAATGGCTTGTCCTTGTGGGTTATATGGGATGCTAGTGTGATGGGTGATTTTCCAGGCTTCACAAAATTTTTTAAATGGGGAGCTGGTGAACGATGAGCCATTATCCATCTTTAGTTGTGCAGGGAGGCCCATAATGACAAAGGATGAAAACGTGATTTATTAGATTTTTTTAACTTTCACCAGTTTGGGCAGTAGTCCAAAGGAAGTGGGAGTAAGTGTCTACAGTTACAAATATGTATTCTTGTCTGCTGAATTGGGGGACATGGGCTACATCAACTTGCCAGAGGGCATTAGATTTCAGCCCCCGAGGATTGGTGCCCATCTGTTGTATAGCGGGGGTATGTATCATTGATGCACAGGAAGAGGAGGTTTTAACAATGTGTTTAAGTTGTCTGAGGGGAATGTGGGGGGATCTGAGATGGAGCCCTTGTAAATTAATGTGGGTGGCATTGTGGAGGTTCTGGGCATCTGTTACACTGGCAGAGAATGTTCCAGTGGTGGCTACCTCATCTGCTATGGCATTTCCTTCAGTAAGAGGACCTGGGAGGGAGGAGTGGGACCTGATATGCTGGACAAATAATGGACCCACCCATTTTTGTAGCAGTGTAGAAATTTTAATTAGCAGGGGTGAGAAGGGGTTTCCATCTATTTCGACAAAGGAGTGACCTAGCCATGGGAGTAAATTAACAGCATAAATGCTGTCAGAATAAAGGTTGAAGGGTTTATTAATTTTATCAAGAGCCATATAGATAGCAAAGAGCGCTTTAAAAGCTCTTTAAATTGTGGAGATTTATCAGATAGAGGTTGAAAATATATCATAGGGGGGTCATTAGGGGAGTCATATATGACCAATGCCACCCCCCTTTTTCCCCCATCTGTAAAAGCTGTTGTAGTATTTTTTATGGGTTTGTGGCAGAAGACCCGAGGTGGGAGCCAGTGAAATACTGGAATAACTGACATCCATTTATGTTTGGGATAGTGATTATCAATTTGTCTCAGGAAGCCTATTAAGCTAATTGAAAAAAAGAGTGATGTTTTAGGAGCCATTGCACATCTGATAACGGGAAGGGGATAACGAGAAACCCCACAGCATGTGTCATGATGCATGTGTGGAGGTCAGAGGATAATTTTGGGGAGATGGTTCTCTCCTTCCACCATCCTCATGGGTCCTAGGGATCAAACTCAGATCATCAGTTTTGGCAGCAAGCACCCTTACCTTCTGAGACGTCTCATCAGCCTTTTTTACCCATTTGTTTTAAAAAATGAAACCTAACATACTGATACAAATCTAAACATTAGGAAATGGAAAAGCAGCATAAATACAGTAAAAATTACAAGACAAAAAGAAGTTTGTGTAATCACTGACATCTGGAAGTTACAAAATAACTTATTGGTAGTGGTCATCTTTGAGATGTGGGGCTGTGACCCTGGGGAGGTGGTGTGGGACTTCCTACCTTGTGCCTCTTGATACCATTTAAAATTTCCTACAATTAATATAAAGTTACATCGATAATTTTGTAAAACATTAAAATTTAAACTTTTATTAAAAGCCAAGAAACCAACCAGTGTATCTCTGACCATATAAAATAAATCAACTGTAGGAATGACTTTCACAATATGGATATAATCTAGACTAAAGACTTTTACTTAACCCTGCAACCAAAATGTTACTATTTATAATGTAAACAAGCTCATTGAGTGATGTGCTTCTTTTGTGACCTCAGCACATGACTTTAATCCCTCATTCCTTTTTTCCCTCCCCCCAAGATGGTATATGAATGTGTGTATGCATGGCTTTTACATATCAAAGCACTGGAAGCAGTATGTAAACAATGAGAGAAATTGAGTGCCTGTGATAATCTAGGCCTAGGGATCAAAAGGCAAGAGTCTCTGATAAAATAAGGGTGGGTACTGACTTCTACTTCCCCATTTCCTGATGGAGATACTGTTTCAATAAGATTGTGCAAAGCCTTGCTTGAGAGCATGGTTCTGAGAGACATCTGAAGGAATAGGTGCTTGACAGTTCAGGTCTGCTCTGGGCCTTGTGAATGCTAATAAAGCTGTTTTCCATTTTAAACATCACCAGGATGTAGCTTAGAGGTGCCACAATCAACTTAAAAATAGTTAAAAAAAATTTCTGTGTAAGACTTCACACTATGCAACTAATAGTAGAAAACAGAGGAAACACTTCATGACATTGGACTGGGTAAAGATCTTATCAGACAGAACCCCAAAAGCACAGGCTATAAAAACGGACAAACTAGGTTACATCAAACAAAAAAACTACCTCCACAGCTAACGATCAGCAAAATGCAGAGACGATCTAGAGTGGGGTAAAACTAATGCAAGCTGCACTGACAAGATGTTAACATAAAGGATTCAGGGTTCCAGCTCCATAAATGAAAACACAAATAATCCAACTTAAAAAAAAGACTGCTGTAAGGTGAGCTAAATTGCCGCTGTTGTCCTCTGATCAGCTGTGACTGCTTGCAAAAGAACACTGAAGCTGGGATTATGGAACTGTTGATACTCCCTCCTAGTGGGAGGAAGTAGGGAGGGTCTCTGGACCCTCACCTGAATATATGGCCACTTCCTCCAGACATTTGTATGCAACTCTTCCCTAATTGCATGTGGTCTTGGGGAGGGACTGGGGAAAACTAGGAGAAGGGACTCTTTTTATGAGGCTAAGGGGAAGCCTCCATTGCGTGGGGGGTAGGGGTAAAAACTTTCCATTGGGGCTGCTTTGGGGTCACCCATGCTCCTGTCAGAAACCCCTCACCCACACTCTGTAAAAAGGCACAATAAACCTGTTGGTCCCCTAGGATGAACAGTGGTGGAATTATACTTTGGTTTGTTGCTATGACCTTAGGAGGAGGGGGTAGTTTTTGTTCATGTCTCATTGGGGGAAGAAATTTTAGCAGTAGATGCATTTCTCAAGACAACACATAAGAAGGGTCAGCTGATGTATGCAAAAATGTTTGACAGCATTACTCACTAGGAAATACCTCAAGGAGACATCACCTTAGTCCAGTAGGAATTGCCACACAAGACTGCAAGTGATGGCAAGCATGCAGAAGAAAGGAAGCCCTTGCACAGTGCCCATGGAGGTAAGTTAGCATAGTCATTAGGAAAAACAGTACAGCAGCTTCTTGAACTAAAATAGATGAAAACAAATACCATATACCTCAAAATAACAATACAATACAATTATAATGTGACTGCAATACCAGTACTGGACAAAGGTCCAAATGAAATGAAACTGGTATGCGAAGACACATCTATATTCTTATGTTTATTTTATTATTATTATTATCGAGGTGCTGAGGACTGAACTCTGTACCTCATGCACGCTATGAAACAATCTAAGTGCCTGTCCACAGATGAGCTGATAAAGAAAATATGGTATATATACAGAGTAGAGTACTATTTAACCTTTAAAAAGAAGGAAAATCGTTTATGAAAGCATAGATGAGGTTGGAAAATATTAAGTAAAATAAGGCAGGCACAGAAAGACGAATACTTCATGATCCACTTAGAAATGAAATCTGCTCATGCAGAGGAAGCAGGGCTGCAGTGCCTGGGGAAGGGGGAACAAGCAGATGGTGCAGATAGGCTCGAAGATTTGATAGACAACAAAAATGAATTCCAGAACTCCCCCTCAGACTCTGGTTAGTAATTATTGTGCACATGGAAATAAATACTTCAAAACATCTAGAAGAAAGGACTTGGAATGTTTGCCTGAAAGAAATAGATGTTTAAAGTGATGGATATACCAATTACCATTACTTGATGATTTTTCAACACATCAGTGTATAGAGACATCACCCTGTACACTATATCTGTGGAATTATAGATCAATTAAAATTAACGCAAAAATAGGATAATTGTATTAGATGCATTTATAGGCCAAATTTTCAGAAACTGACTATGGACTACAATTTGTTTTCAAAATCCTACAGTCTTTACAAGGGATGATTCCCATACAATCGTGCAAGAAAACCAACTGTCTTTTCCAATCCCTGAAATCTATTCAATTTAAAAATGGTTTTTTCTTTTTTTAATAGCTAATAAACACATCTCCCAAACCAAGATGAGTCTCCCTGCATCATGACAAAGCAGCTGTCACATTACTGTCCTGTCACAAAGAAGTCCTGAACCAAGAACTCTGCTCAGGAGGCCTAAGGATGCTACTATAATATGTTTCTAACAAAATGGAGGGGTCCCGTATGCTCCGTGGAAACCACCACCTGCATTACCAGAAAGGATGGCTATGCCACCCATGGAGGGGGGAGGATCACATGGAACACACTCCTAACCACAGCCCTGTGTGTGGTTGTGTGTGGCTTGCAAAACACTTCTATGTCTGCTGTCTCGCCATGCTCACACAGAACTTTGGTAAGCAGCAAAGACCTGATTTACAGATGCAAACTCTGGGCTTGGCAGGTAATGCTTATTCCTCAGAGTCACTAAATTGGAAAGCAGCAAAATCAGGACACACTAGTGCTAGTTCCTATAACACCCCACACTGCCTTTCCAGGCACAGGAGACCTCCCTCACCCCAACAGGGAGTCTCGTTGGCTCCCTCTTAGCCCTTGTTTATTTGTCTCTGTTCATTCATCTGTGTTTGTTATGCCATTGAGTTGGATGAGTTTAAAAGCAGACTGTGGCTGTTACCACTGTTTGTCAAACACTGCTATTTAGAGCAGGCCGGGACAGGCAACAGCCCGAGTTCTCACAGTCATTCTGAGCAGTACAGAGGACAAGCAGAGGGAACAGCAGTTCTTGGCATCTAGATGCTCCTGCAAATTTGTGTTTTCTGTGGACAGGTTGCTCTTCCACAGAGGTAACTCTGTTCTATTTCATGTTTTTCTGTAGAAGCTCACAGTGATGAAAATGATGTCATCATCCTCAGAGGTCTTTCTAACTCTAACTACTATTTCATTTCAGTCTTTCAAGTCAGACATCTTTCCATGCTCTGAGTTTTCTGTCAGGATACTTGTGTCTCACATTCCACCTGCATTTCCATCTTCTTCTACACAAATATTGTGTGGAGGAATTATATTGTGTGATAGAAGTTTCCATTTACTAAGTGCCTATTTGTTAACTACTATGTGTATTAGTTACTTTTCTGTTGCTATGATAGAAATGCCATCACAAGTGTGTTGGTGTCCTGAAATGACGAATTCAAGCTCAATACAACTGTAGCACACCCCATTCCACAACCGAAAGAGGACCTAGGCACATCCAGCCCCTCCTGTCCTACTGCCTCCTCACTCCAAGCCTTCAAAAGAAAACAAAACTTATAAAACTTATAAAAGGAAGTGTTTATTTAGCTTATGGTTCCAAAGGGGCACGAGTGTGTTATGGAGGGGAGGCATGGCAGCAGAGGTGCCTGGGGTAGGAGCAGAAGCTAAGCTTTCACATCTTCAAGCAAGCACAGGAAGCAAGAGAGGGACTAGAGATCTGGCAAGGCTTAAGATCTCTCTAAGCCTGCCCCCAGTGATGTGTTTCCTCCAGCATGGCCACACCTTCTAAGACCTCCCAAAACAGAGCCACCAACTGGGGACAGACTGTCCAAATACTTGGAGCCTATGGGGGACATTCTCACTCAAACCACTACACTATGGTAGGCATTAATTTTTTTTAACATTTATTTATTTGTTTGCTGTGCACATGCATGTTATGGCAGGAGTATGGACGCCAGAGGACAAGTTGCAGGGGTTGGCTTTCTCCTTCTACCGTATGGGTTCTGGAGAGCAAACTCAGTCATCAAGAACTAAGTAAGTACCCTTACCCAAGCACTGAGCCATCTTGCCAGTCCTGGCATTTTATTTATCATATATTATTTCAAATGCCCCCAAACTCTACAAAGCCAAGCTCCTTCAATACTTTACAGATAAGGAAACTGAAGACTGAGTCCAGATCTTGCAGTAGTGGCGGTAGAGCTGGTACTGTGATACAGATCCACCTGGCTTTGAAGTCAAGGTTTTCTCCCATATAGAACATGTCAGTAAAGGGCGAGGGGTGGTATAAGCAAGGCATATGTAAAATGAAAATGTCATGATGAAACCTATCATTTTGTATGCTAATCAAAAATGTTTTTAAGGTAATTAAAATCCATGGATGAGTAAATGTTAAAAAAGAATGCTTATTGAGAAGGCTGGAGAGATACCTCAGTGGTTAAGAGCACTGGTTGCTCCTGCAGAGGACCTGGGTTTGGTTCCAGCACCCATGTGGTGGCTAACAACTGTCTGTAACTCAGATTCCAAAGGATCTGACACTCTCTTCTGGCCTCTGCAAGTATCACAAGCATGTGGTGCATGTACATACATGCAGGCAGAGCACTCATGCACATAAAATAAAAATAAATAATTCAAAAATCTTTAAAAGAATGCCCATAGGAAATACACCTACAGAAAGAAGGTATTTGGTAGGATCATGTATTTGAGCAGCCAGTGCCACACTCTTCCTTGTATCTTAACAGGTGTGTTGGTGTCCTGAAGTGACGAATTCAAGCTCAATACAACTGTAGCACACCCCATTCCACAACCGAAAGAGGACCTAGGCACATCCAGCCCCTCCTGTCCTACTGCCTCCTCACTCCAAGCTTTCAAAAGAAAACAAAACCCATATGATCCCTCAGGTCTAGAAAGTAACTTTTATTTTGACTCAAGAACTCCTGGCAGTTACTAATTTTATGAAAATACAAGTGGCAAAAGAGAGATGATTCTATTTCTCTCCAATATAAATTATGAGTTAGACTCAGCCACTGGCTTGACATTGTAAGATTCTTTGAAAAGACTGAGGGAACTTTGATTTCCATAAAATTGTTTTAAAAAGCAGCAAAAGAAAAAAAAATAAAATCGCAACTGAAAATATTGCCCAGGATATGCTACTATACATTTTTCTGACGTGCTTACAGGCCAGACCCCAAGCTTTGGTACTTTAAATTTTTTACTTATTTATTTTTATTTTATGTGTATGAGTGTTTTGCACGCATGTATGTGAGTGTACCTGTGTGGAATGCCTATGGAGGCCAGAAGAGAGTGTGGGATCCCCTAGGAATGGAGTTACAGACAGTTTTTATCCACCATGTGGGTGCTGGGAACTGAACCTGGGTCCTCTGCAAGAGCAGCCAGTGCTCTCAACCATTGAGCCACTGCTCCATTGTTTTGGTATTTTAAAGAAATGTGTGGATAGTGTCCCACATTGATTTGTGTTCATTATACAGAATAAATTCACTGCTTTTTTTTTCAAAAGATGGGATAAAATGAAACATGACTATTTCAAATAAAATACAACTGCCATTCATTTATCTAATTGCAACGTTAAAACAAAAACACTTTTATTAAAATATTTAATACCAGAATAACTTATAATAGTATGAAAAAGAGTGAAGTATTTGTCCTTGGTTTTCACTGCCGTTCTCAGGTTTCAGCAAAACTGTTCTGTGATGACTCCAAAGTTTGCATCCTGGATCTCTACTTAAGGGTGAAACAGAAGAACTCAATACTTCATCCGCTCACACAGTCATAACTTACATATTTCACTTTGCGCTGTTACTGAAACCGCAATTTAGAAAACAAAGTAAAAATATATATACAAAATATTTTTATATCAAATTATCTTCATTACACTAAATAAACCCAATCCCACAATACTATGATACATGAAAAACTGTCCTACAAGGGATATCAAGACTGACAAATCTCCATAGCAACCAGAGCAGCCTTTGGTTTTTAAAAGCGTTTTGCAAAATAAAGAAAACTGTCAGCACATGGCCGGGTCATTCACACTTGAAAAATGCTTTCCAGTCTAAAAAATTACAAAATAGATTACATATGTAGAAAAAATCCCACTATAAAACAGCCCAGTCCTTTCACATCCCAGCTGCACATACGCGCTGTTCTTTGGTGTCTCCACTGTTGACTTAGGTTTCAAGTCTTCTCAAGCTGAGGAGGATATTTCTGTTTGATTGAAGAAGACACTCCTTTTGTGTTAGTGATTATTCTCTCAATGGTAGTCTCATTTAGAAACAGAATGTTCTTTCTCTCAATGCACGATTTCACTTAATTTTTGCTTGAATATCCTAGTTGGCAAAATTCAGAGACTCTTCAAAGTTTTGTTTTCCATATGTTTTAAATCTACAGAAATCAATTTTATGTATGTATGTGTACATCCACACACAGATATATTTTCCTTATTGACTTGTTCTCATCGCAATATAAATTGTCCACCAGCAACTGTGATTTGAAATGAACCAAATAAGAAGCTTTGAGTCTCTCCATATGAAAAGCAGCTTCCATCGCAAAGGAACACTGAACTCTAAAGCAAACAAGGTTAGGTTTTAAAACTAAACTATAGGTTTAGTTTTACACAGGAAAAACTTCAGCAAAACTTCAGAAAAAGAAAAATCCAAATTAGTTGTAAAGAGCACTGGGATGCTTTCCAGCAGTACTTGGGGGAAAGAAAAATTTCTGATTACAGTGTATGCATTGCAATTTTAAAATAGTTTAAAGAGCCGGGCATGGTGGTGCACACCTTTAATCCCAGCACTTGGGAGGCAGAGGCAGGTGGATCTCTGTGAGTTCAAGGCCAGCCTGGTCTACACAGTGAGTTCCAGGACAGCTGGGGCTACAGAGAGACCGTCTCAAAAAGACCAAAACAAAAAAACAAACAAAAAAATAGTTTAAAGAATCGCCTTAAATGTATACATCACGTAGAACACTGCATTTTTCACTCTGGAGACTGCTGGCATCAGATACACAGGCAGAGCACGTGCATAAAGTGCCCCCTGTCACTCTGAAAAGCACAAAGAATTTTCCAGTACTATAGACATTTAAAAAAAGGTTGCTTCATGGGGCTGAACAGATTTCCAAGTTTTAACATGTGAATGACTGAATATATCTCAAGGGTTCTCAGCAATTCTGGACTGAACTGGTCAGGCCTGTCTGGAATGATGCAGTCTAGGAAGCATACAGCGTTGGCTTTTTGAGGCACAGCTCTTTCACTGCGCCCACGTTGGAGCTCACTTCGGGGAAGCAAGGCACTTACTGAAATGGTAATGCAGACATTTTGTGCATAGTTTGCATAACATAAAATAAGTTAATATTTTTGATTAAAATGAGTTTTTTAATATAATTTATGTGTCTTTTATAGAAGCAACTAAACAATACATTTAGGATAGTTGAACTTAAGAGGAGGGCTGGATGGGAGTCCTCTTCACCTCTTCTTTGGCTCTTAGGACAAGGACTTAGGCAAAAACACTGATGTGCTCAGCATCCACCGGCCACCCTCTAGAAATGCTGTGCCAGGGGAACCTTGACGGTCTTTACTTCTGCTATGTGGGACGACTTCTGGATGATGCAGCTGGTTGTCCCCTGCACTTGGTCTTTTCCCTGTGCAAGGTTTGTCAAGGCCATGGCTGCATTGATTTCCTTCCAGTACGTGTCATCCTTGCTGGGTCCCATTCTGTTAGCTGCACTGCATTATACAAAAGACAAGAAAGAAGATCAAACCCACTGGAGTGTGTACTGGTCATGGCATCACCGCAAAGCACGCACATGGCTAATGAAGTTTGTTTTGCTCACCTGTCACCTTTACTGGATCCAATGTCCAGAGAGTCTGTGAAGAGAAGCAAAAATCGATCACTTGTCTCTTGGTTTTTCTTTTTTAAGACTTACTTTATTTTTATTTATATGTGTGTGTGTGTGTCTATGAGTGTATGCTACATATGTGTAGTTGCCCTTATAGGCCAGAAGAGGGTCTCAGCTCCCCTGCGACTGGAATTGCAGGTGGTTCTGAGCCATCCAACGTGGGTGGCTGGGAACTGAACTTGGGTCTTTAAAGCAGCAAGTGCTCTGAACTGCGAGATTTTCTTTGTTAATTTAACTTAGGAACTTCATTATTAATTGCTAAGAATAAATTTCACCTGGAAAGATGGTTGAAAATTATAATTAGATCAGACAGCTTACTAAGATGGGAGTGATTAACTTGCTGTAGGAAGTTGGGCTTTCAGGAAGCACTGTGCTGTGAAGGGTGCTGACTGCTGGGTCAGGAGTTCTTGTCTCTCACCTGCTCTGTGGCTATAGGAAGATTTCTATGTCTTACAAAGTGTAAGATTTACTTTCCTCAATTACAGAATAAGGACTTCCTTAGAAGCTGTTGAAACTTCTCAGGTGGTTGTGAGCCATCCAACATGGGTGGCTGGGAACTGAACTTGGGTCCTTAAAGCTGCAAGTGCTCTGAACTGCTGAGATTTTCTTTTTTAATCTAGATATCCTATAATCTCTTGAGACTCAAATCTTGAGGAAGGCAGGGGCAGGGGTATGGGAAAAGGCTGGCACGTTATTGCCCTCGGTTAGTTAGCAAATGAGTAAAAGGCCCAGTGTTGACAGCAATGTGGAGCTCCTGGCACATTGAAGAAACAAATACTTGTCTTTAGTGTTCAAAAGAACTCCTGGCCCTGCTGGCATGGGAAGTGGGGGAGAAGGCTAGCGTGTGCACATACACTCTCCACCCTCCATACCATTTGCTCCCTCCCCCGGGATCACTAACATCTCCCCACACCATGAAGGTATGATGAAAGATGGAAATGGGTTCTGGGCATTGGTTGGCTCCTTTGCCTAAAGGACTATGGCATGGGGAACACGAAAGTTGATTTACTGCAGGGAAAGATGTGTGGGGTGAAGAGGATTACCTACAAGGTATAAGGAGTGGGGTGGGGCAGGCTGGGACTCCCTATAAGCTCAGGAGACTCTGATCTTGGTAGTGGGTAAGCCTCATCACCGCCCACAGCAACAGTAAACATTGCTAGGTAGCTAAACACGCTGATGTACAAGAAGAACCAGACAGTTTACATTTGCTCAAAGCTTCTTTTTCTTCCTATGATCTTTGCAAAGCTGTCCTTCCTTGACTTCAGTCCTTCCCTTTTCATTGTAGTCTAACCTGGGCAATGTTTTACAGCACAGAGATGGATGACCAGGAGAAAGTAACCACATGGCTGTCCAAGGTAGCCAAGTGTTGAGCTAGTTTTACAGCCCTAAGGAGCCAGGGAACTTGAGGGCATAAAAAAGAAGACAAATAAGCAAAACAAGAGTGAAGATCCCACAAAGCTGTTCTGAGGAAGGAGAGGGATAATGTGCATTTTGCCCTAACTGGAATGATGCATGTCAGTCCCTTCATGGGAATGTTGAGGTAGTGTTTTATAGGGTTTGGGGGGCTGTCAGCCTGGAATCTTCTGACCCTGCTGGGCTGGCCTGGACAGTCAGAGCTCCACCTCTGCAGTGATAGATTATTTGGAGTTATACAATTACTCACGGAAATGGAGGAAAGCAACAATAAGTTTTAGCCTGCAGAACTCCAATGATCTCAATTTATAGATGACTTTCTATGTTCTGAGCTTCTGCACTGTTGCGTATTTGAACTTGTTTTTTTTTTTTTAAATTCTATTATTATTTATTTAGAGGTGTGTGTGTGTGTGTGTGTGTGTGTGTGTGTGTGTGTGTGTTGCACC
>NW_008353342.1:5555394-5565398 GCF_000622305.1 Nannospalax galili
ATTATTTGGAAGTATAGTTTATCTTATTTTTATATTTATTTATTTTAGGGGTGGGCCTGCATGAGCCACAGGATGTGTGTGGAGGTCAGAGGACAGTTGGCAGGAAGCTGTTTTCTCCTTCCACCACGTGGGTCCCAGGGATTGAATGCAGGTTGCCAGGCCAATCATTACCCACAGGGCCATTTTGCAGATCTCATTCTAACTTCTTCAGTGTTAGTGATTCTGTTCATGGACAGCATGTCTCTATAGTGCCCATCAAGTCACTCTGCTTAATCCTATTTTCTCTTTTCACTCAGTAATGATAGGGACAAGGTACCACTAGATCAGGGACCAAGCCGAAGTCTTTGTTGTGAGAGGGAAATTCAGCAACACTGAACATTTTTTTTTCGGTCTTTTTGAGACAGGGTCTCCCTGTAGCTGCAGTTGGCCTGGTTTGGCTATGGAGACCAGGCTGGCCTCAAACTCACAGAGATCCCTGCCTGTGCCTCCCGAGTGCTGGGATTAAAGGCGTGTGCCACCACGCCCCGGCAACACTGAGCATTTTACAGAAAGAGAGAGAATGAATTTCAGCTTTTGCTCAGTTTGGTCCACAAATTACAACAATTCTCTTGCCAAAGTGAAACACTAGGTTATGGGATATTTAGTCAATGGAAAGATTTGGCAAAAGCAGCGTAAGTTCCATGAAGCTCCAATATTAGGGAAATAAAGAAAACATAATTTAGAAAATACAAGAAACTGCTGACCTGGTTCACAAGTGAAGCCAACTCCCATTGAAGAAAGAACCAAAATGAGGTTTCCCACCTGACTGTGCGGTCAAGAAGGGAGCCTGTGGCTGTCAAATATGTAATGTGATTCAGAACCCTGAAATGATGTCATCACATAGAGCCTGCACATGAAGGGAGCTGGGATTCATTATCAAGCCCTTCGGGAACCTCAAGATGAGGAGGGAACTCCTGTGTTCTGCAACCCCAGAATGCCTGGATGTTGCTGGCAATCCCGGTGGCTCCCTGAATTCCATGCCTCAGAGAAATAAGCTTCCTGCAGCCAACTGTGAAATTAGAAAATTCTGCTTTCTCTTGGGGTACATATGTTTTTTAAAATTTTTTAATTATTTTTATTTTATATGCATGAGTGTATTGCCTACATATATATAAGTGAACCCGTGTCATGCAATGCTTGCAGATGTCAGAAGAGGATGCTGGATTCCCTGGAACTGGAGTTACAGACGATTGTTAGTCGCCATGTGGGTGCTGAAAATCAAACCCAGGTCTTCTGCAAGAGTGAAGGAGTGCTTGTAACTGCTGAGCCATCTCTCCAGCCCCTGGGGTATATATGTTTCATACTTTGGTGTCTATGAAAATACCTTTGAAGTGTAAAAACCTCCTTGTTTGGGTATTCTAATGTTTCACAAATTTCGTATGTATGTGTACGTGTGTGTGTGTGTGTGTGTGTGTGTGTGTTTGTATACAATATATGTGGTACATAAAAGCATACTTGTATGTGTGAATGCGGGTGCACATGTGCCGTGGTGCACATGTAGAGGTCAGAGGGCAACCTCAGGTTTTGGCCCACCTTCTACCTTGCTTGAGACAGAGCCGCTTGTTCAACAATGTGTACACCATACTAACTGATCCTCAAGCTTCTGACAATTCACCGGTCTTTGTCTCTCATCTTCTCATAGGAGCACTGAAATTACAGATCTTGCACTATGCATCTGGCTTTTACACGAGTTCTGAGGATTTGAACCCAGGTCCTCCTGTTTGCATGGCAAGTGCTTTTATCCACTGAGCCATTACCTCATCCCCTAGTTTCAAAAATCTTAACAGTGTCCTATGCATGATTCCCAAGACCTAATTCTACATTTTAAGTTTGTGGGCACATTCAGTGTCATAAGATATAGATTGATTCCAAAACTAGAGGCAGAGCTGCATAAAACCTAACAGCTAGGAAACAGCTTGTATCTTTATCAAGGACGAAATGTCCCGAAGGGTACTCTCAAGGATTTCAAATCAGCCACAAAAACTGACTGGCACCACTTTGCAGGTTCTCTGCATCCAAGCTGGCTTCAGTTTAAAAAAAAAATTGATATTAAAAGGGCCTGGTTGTTCTGTTGCTATTTTTGGTGGGTTGCCCCATGAAACCAGGCTATGATGGGTCCAGAGCTGCCCCGTCAAGTACGGAGTTCTAGTTCCCAGATCAGTCTGCAAAAGGAAGATCAAAGCCAGCCTCTTTTTGCTTGTGCATGTTCTGGAAAGCAAGAATTCTAAAGAGATGTTTGGGGACTTTTTTTCATTCTTTATCCTGAGACGAAATCTAGGGAGCTGTCTCAGCTATTTAGAGATATAAGATATAAGGACAAGTTGGAGAGTTTATGATCCACCCCTAATACTGAACGACTGGATCAAATATTGTAATGTTTTTGTCTTCTGCTTTTTTACTTTGAAACAAAAACTTGCTGACTCTTTTCTAGTTTAGCTATTTTGCATCTTTCCAGACCATACTTGGTGTTTAAGAAGCAGTGAGTCTGTTGTCCCCATCACTGGGGACACACCATGGCCACCCATGAAAGCTGGTCTTATGGGCTCCCTTCTGGAAGGACTCCAGATGAGAGAAGGATCTGGAATATTGTTGGAAGTCAGAGGTAAAACACAGGCCTATGCTACGGCCCAGCTGCAGGCTCCTTGAGGAAGTTCATGATCACGTACTGAGCAGGGTCTGGCCGCCCCACATTTGCCCCATGATATCTCACCCTGCAAGTAGCTTGGCTCAGCCTCCCCAAAGTCTGAGTTAAAAATGCCTTTTTGGATTCTAAGGTTCCAAAAATCAGCTATGCTGTCAATTACCATAAAAGCAACTGGTTGGCAGGAACTGCTATTGGACCAGCCAAAAGAGCGTGTTTTAAGACCAAAAAAGAAAGAGGTGCATCGTTAGGAAAATCTTGGATACCGTAAAACTCAAAGCATGTTGAAATTTAAACTGGGGCTATCCTCAGTCTGGACACATATTTCTTCAGAAAGTTAAACAGAAAAACAATTATACAAAAAAAAAAAAAACCCAAGAAACAAAAAAACCCCCAAACCACCCTCTGTTGTATGGGAACTTGAGTGTGCAGACACAGTCTTGAAATAACATCTGTAGCCCTAAAAAGTGACTAAAATATTTCCAAATCTTTCTGCTCTGTGATATATTTTTCAAATTTTAAACATCCTGAAATTGGGAATGTTTTCGAAGTGTTCCACAAAACAGTACTAGTACCACTAAAATTCAAATAAAATTAAGGAAGATTAAGCATATGAGTATTTTTTAAATTCGGTAATGTAAAAATCACATAAGAGATGTTTCCCTAAATTAAGGTGGAAAGAGCAGAAGACAGGAAACTTTGGAGACTGTAGAAAGGGAGGAGAGTAAGTGAGAAACCTTACTGAAATTGTGCTGTCCAAGGGAAAGCAAGCAGGTCACTCAGACTAGCTGGGCGAGAAGAGGAAACCACCAGCTTGTATGATATGATCAGAAACAGTATCTACTTCACCTGTCACACCTGGCCCTAGTGTCTTTGCAGATAAAATGAAACAACAGTCTGGAGCAAGCCAGAGATCTTAAGTCTGAGCATTGCGCTTCTATGGAGGTGGGCAGTTTGAGAGCTATTACTGGTGACAGAGATTTCTGGCCCTAGGATTTGAAGGCTATGGGCCACCACCCAGCTTCTGGAGTTATTCATAGGAGTGTAATGACTGATTTAAAGAACAAGGTCCAGAAACCAGGGTGGACAGAAAGCCTCACTGAAGGTATGAAATACTATTCTGAAGCAGAGGACTTTACCCGTGCACTGGCCTTCCCTGGGCCAGCTCCAGACATCGTGCTGAGGAGCTGTATATCCTCACGCGGGGACACCTAGCTGGGCTTACACCCCCACCCCAAGCCCGCAGATGGTTTCCATGGTGCTTGCACTGGTCTCTTCTTTTAAAAAATAGATTTTGGAGAAAAAATGCACCCCACCCCTCAAAATATAGCTTTTGGGATGTTGAGATGTGTCAATGAGTGCTTACCACAAGCCTGAAAATCTAGTTATATCTCTGGAACCCACAGGGTAAATTCTCTCTCTCTCTCTCTCTCTCTCTCTCGTAAGTAAATGTAAATTTTTTTAAAAAATAGATTTTGTTATTTTTCCCTTATAAGAAAATATTACAATAGAGAAAAACCAAATCAGTGTATGTATTGAGCCCCCAAAAAGGCTCTTGGTCATAAGGTTGTAAGGCCGTAAGATTAGTAAGTAAAAGTAGCAGTGCTGCAATCATGGTGTTTCTCTGTTCTGAGATTTTTCTAAATTAAGTCTCACAATGATTAGGTTTTGTTTTAAGTTATTTCTGGAGAAAGAAAATATTTTTGTCTGTATAAATGGACAATAATTTTTCACTGTTGCACTTATTGCTAATAGTGGATTGTATAGGGTGGCGTTTTTATTTAATTTTTTTGTAGACAAAAAGAAATGAATTTAGTATTTCCATATAAAACCCGAGAAAAGGTATGAAAGGAAAAGACGGGAGACTTAGGGATAACTGATAGAAGCATTTGCACAGCTGCCCTTCAAAGCAAGCATCCCTTGTCAATTTACACGGGGTCCTCTGCGTGTCCTGTGGCTCTCCTTTCCTTGATGAACCTCCACTTTACTCTTATCCTGTGTTGCTGTAAGGGACATTCTACTAGGCTTTCCCTAATGAGCAAAACAAGGGAGAAAAAGAAGCAGCCTAAAAGAATTCAAAAGCCACCTTCATCCAATTTAAACTTGAGTATCGACAGGAGAACTAGGATATCAGAGAAGCAAGTGCTTAGGAAAACAACGACCACCATTTGCTGCATGTTTATTTTTATTATACCAGGCCCTCTCCAAGGGCTAGCCTTGTGAGACATGATACCACCACTTTTATTCACAAATGACACTGTAGCTTAGGGGGTCCAAGAACTTGCAAGGGCCTCAGGTAGGAAATGTGGACCAGGAGACTTCTCTCTGGGTCAGCCTGCACTGAAGGTCGTGCTTGCAACCACGGAATTCCATTATCCCAGTGCCCCTGTGGATGAAGCCACTTGCAGAGAGTGTGGTGAGGCTAATGTCACTTACCCAGAGGCCTATGGAATAATAACGCATTAAAAACATCTATTCACCTGCCACATCTATTCACCTGTGGCCCTAGGTTCTATCCACAGCACTGGCAAAAACAAAGAAAACAATAAAAACTAACCAATCAACCCCCACCTGCCCCGCCACACACACTTTCTCTGTACTTTCTGCTAGAATTGTAGACCACAGATAACACAGTAACAACAACAAAGAACTTTTTTTCTCCTCATGATTTAATCCATGATCAAGGGATCTGTCCAAGTCCCAGAACAGGGAGTCGAAATAAGCTCAGCTTCCTCATGCTTTAGGGAAGTTTTGAGAGCTACGATAACTGTGGTCACTCTTCTTAAGCCCAAAATGAATTACTGCTAAATAACTCTAAGACAGCTGTTAGTCCATCACTTTTAGAGGAATTTTTGTGGTTAACCTCTTTTGGGGATAGTTAGAGCTTTTGAAGAGTAAATCATTTTCAATGATAAATGACCAAAAAAGAGGAAAGTCATAAAAAAAGCAATACCTAACGCTGTCAGCTATCTGTGGACGGAGTAACGTGCTTCTAACAATTCCACCCTCCGAAGGTTGGCTTCCACTCTAAAACCTGGGTTGACGGGACTGAAGTCGAGTCCGTAGCAAGGCTGCTGCTTCTGGAAGAGTCTTGAGCTGTCTGGATTCTGTGAGCCAGCACTGGGGTGGGGCCTTTGGAAGCCTTCTACATAGTGAGAATTAGAAAACGAAACCAATCTCATCTGTATGGATGAATCTCTTTTTTTCCCTTTTGCAATATTCTACTTAAATTATTCATCTCAGGACCACTAGTAGGTGGCTTCCAAACTCACTTAAGAGTCTGAGGAAAAATCTTTCCAAAAATTGAGCCAGTGTTTCCCCGAGCATGGCTTCTGCATCTGGCCAGAGATTCTTTTCCTTCCTGTTACCTCTCATATGGGCTGATTCCTGCTATGGATAATGGTCCCCAGATGTCCTAGATCTCTGGGACCCTCACCTTCAGCTGCTTTCCCAACAATGCATTCTCCCCTTTAGTTCAAGCCAGAAAACACAAATTATAAGCCACATTCCTGTATGTGGGACCAGTGGTGAAGAACTCTCCATCTGGATGGGAACATTGTCATGCTCCAGTCAAAACTTCCAGGGTCAGTGGTTATTTCCATCATCACCACCAGTACAGAGCATCCTTCCCATTTCAGGAGTACCAGTGCAGTGGGTAGTCCTGTGACGTGATTGCTTTGGTTCTTATTAATTGGGGAACTTTTGCATTGATGTTTTTTTCTTCACTGGCCAGAGCACAAGGGCTTGTGCTGATAGACCTCTGTTTACTTCCCATTCTCTCTGCTGGCTGAATGGAAAAGCTGCTCTGGCCCTGTGTCCATTTCTGGTTGTCTTTGCTGGTAGAAAACAGCCAGTCTGCTCGGATTCATCTGGGCTGGTAGACTAAAACTGCAGGAAAAGGGATTTGTAACTTGAAAGTACTTTCTTAGAATAAACAGAATACCATCCAATGATAAAGTTTCAGTTCGCTTTCAGTCCTTGCCACTAAACGTTTTACGTGTTCCTGCTGCTAAATAATTCTGCATGGCCTTTTCTTCCAAGATTGCTCCTCTGTGAGCTGGAAGGCTCCACCCTTGCTAAGTTGAAAACTTCCAGTCTGAAACTTCTCTTTGAAGATTACAGCGCAGTCTGTGGGGAGGATGGTGTTGGTGGGTGACCAGACAGAGGGTCTCAGATGGTAAAAACTTCCTTTTCTTTTCTTGGCTTCTTGTACTGGCTATGAGGGTGGCCCAGAGGTTGTCACAGAAGCATGGGGCAGCACTGAGGCAGAGCCTGAACTCACCCAATGGCACAGCTGGACCCTTGCTCTCAGCTTGCTCTGTGTGAGGGCTGGCCAGCTGTGTGAGTTCTCTGCATCTCTACTTTCTCATTTATAAAATGGACCAAGGAGTCACAGGGTAGTTGTGACCCCACACGACAATATTTTGTTAAAACATCAGAAGAGAGTTTGAGTGTTGAGCACTATATAAGTCCTTGTTAAAAACAACTTCTTATTTCACTTTGTTTTTCTACCTGTAGAAAGGGGTTGAACGTACTGAAAGAACACAGTCATTTAGAGACTAATATGAAAACCATTGCGTAAGGGCAGAGTATTTAACTTTGGGCAAAGTCCATCAGCTCAGATTAATAGATTAAGTGTCCAGAATCTATCATCTTCAAAGACAAATATGGTGTTGCTGCTGCTCTTCTGTGCCTGAACACCAAAGCATGCTGGAACTGAGCCCTGTAGCCACACAAAAGAGCGGCTGACCTTGAGTGTCTGACAGGTTTTGTTATTTCATTTTCTCAAGGGGAATATTGGAGATGCCACCCAAAATGTTTCATCCATGAACCTAGGTTTCCAGCCAAGTCTCAGAAAATGACCTCCTAGCTCTGCATGAATGGCTCCTGTGTGTGCCTGCCTCTGCGGGAACATTCGTTGTCTATACAAGCACCCCTTTCTGCACACAAGTTGGGCAATTAGTTCTGAAACTCAGATGCCTTTAGTTTTGTTTCAAATACTAATCCTGGTATTTGCTCTTCCACAGCACAAAGGCTGCTCCTCCCAAGACTGAGCTTATAGCTGCCCAGGGCAGTTCTAAGCAGGTTGTGTTGTTTAATAAATACATAGCTGAATGGTGTTAGGCTACAAACTTCTAATATGACTTTCTTTAGCAAAAAAAACATGCCCTTTAAATGGAAAAAAATGTGCATTTGTAATAATCCGGAAATGGGCTGGAAAGATGGCTCCCTGCATGCATTTTCAAACTCTTTAGTATCTCTGAAAAACTGTCAAAAAATATTTTCCCTCTGATATATGAACTTCAGTGTATCTTTCAGTTGGCTCACATAGTTGCCAAGCTGTTTAAATTCCTCACATCACCATCTCCAGAAATGATACTTCAGACTGGGGGATCTTGATGTTAGACCTGTCCAACTGCATTAATACAAGAAATGACAGAATAAAAAGATGACATTCCCAAACATCTTGGCTCTTTCAGAAAAACAGCAAATGACAGTTACTCTATATCTACACTTCAACTGCTCTGTTTGTTAGAAAAGAAAAAAAGTCTATTTTAGACACAAGATGAACAGTATTGCCAATCTCCTTCTATACTGCAAATGCTCTTCAATATACTAGATAAACGTGAACCTTTTGTATGCAGTGCTGTGTCTTCAGATTTCTCCCCTTAGGTTTTGCACTTTTCTGCTTGTAATTCAGAAACAGTATGTAAAGCCTATACGGAGTGAAGGCGTACTTAAAGGAAAAGTGGAGGGGGATGGGGCGGGCTGGAGAGATGCTCAGCAGTTAAGAGCATTGGTTGCTCTTGCAGAGGACCTGGGTTCAGTTCCCAGCACCTACATGGTGGCTGACAACTGTCCATAACTCCAGTTCCAGGGGATCTGTTGCCCTCATCTGGCTTCTGTGGGCATTGCACATGCAGTGCACTTACATATATGCAGGCAGAATACTCATACACATAATAAAAATGATAAATTAATTACTTAAATAAAAAAATAGAGGATTGGGAAGCTTGCCCAATGGTTGGAGCACTTGCCATGCAAGCACAAGGACCCATAATCCCCAGAATGCATGTAAGTCTGGGTGAGGTAGCACAGATCTGGAATCTCAGCACTCCTACAGTGAGATGGGGTATGGAGACAGGAGAATGACTAGAAGCTGTGGGTCAGCTAGCCTGTGTACACATAGGGAACAACACAGAGAGATCCTGTCTCAAACAAGGTGGAAGGTAAGGACTGACCTCTGTACTGTGTGGGTACCTTCACTCAAACATACATCACACACACACACACACACACACACACACACTTTTATTTTTAAAGGAAAGATGGCTTTTTGTGGCTCTGAAGGATGGAAGTGAAAAAAAGCCACGCATAAAGGTGAGGCCAACTCCTGGCCCCTTGTGTGGCAGCTGTGACTGGAGGTCTGCCAGCCTGTACTCTAGTGTTCCTCTGTGACTCATTTTGAACAAAAAAAATGAACACTGAGGAACCCTTCCCACCATGAGTCTGGCCAGAGAGCACCACTCTAACCATTGCCCAGGGATGCATATTCCAAACCAGGCAGAACAAAACCCCCAGAAAAAGAAGACATAAGCCACTCCCATGCAAATTAGAGCCACTTCTGAGCTCCTATGGCAGGCCTATTGCTCTGAAGAACAGGTTCTGGCTGAAGGAACAGACTTGGAGATGGTGACGGGTACAGTGGCATTATCTGACGGTGCTCCTTCCTATTCATTTTCTAAATATATAAGCACTACATGGCACTCCGTAAAGAGATGCAATTTTCATGTTTTTGTGTACCAGTTAAAAAATAAAAATAAGTTTTAAATGCCAGGCGTGGTGGCGCACGCCTTTAATCCCAGCACTCGGGAGGCAGAGGCAGGTGGATCTCTGTGAGTTCAAGGCCAGCCTGGTCTACACAGTGAGTTCCAGGACAGCTGGGGCTACAGGGAGACCCTATCTCAAAAAGACCAAAAAAAAAAAAAAAAAGTTTTAACTATAATATACATTGATTTAATTCTAAATATACAATTATCACATGGTATTCTATACATGTGTACAATTATTATGTTGTTATGTATCAATTAAAAATGGATTTGAATAAAAAATACTGTTATTATTCATCAGGTGTGGTAGCACAAACCTTTAATCCCAACACTTGAGAGTATGAGGCAGGAAAATCACAAATTCAGGGTCAGTCTGGGCTACATAGTGATACTTTGTCTAAAACAAAGAAGCAAACAAACAAAATACATTTATTAAAATTTAAATATATAAGTATTGTCACATGACAGCCTATATATGTGTGCATGTATATATA
>NW_008353342.1:5565419-5718397 GCF_000622305.1 Nannospalax galili
TACATATTCTATTGGCATACAGAGCTCATTTCACTATTATCTAAATTTAGAACACAGGAGATTTCTAGGAAAAAAATGCAAGAAGTTGCTTTAACCTAACAAACTCATCTTAGGAGAGGCAAGAACATTAAAAAATTTAAATTATATTTTACTTATTTATAGTGTGTGTGTGGGGGGGTGTTGTATGTGTGCCAAGGTGTAGATGTGGAGGTCAGAGGACAACTTGCAGGAGTTGGCTCTCTCTGTCCACTATATGGGTCCAAGGATTGAATTCAGGCAGTCAAACTTGGTGGCAAGCATCATTATTTTATTTATTATCTTTATTTTATGTGTATGAGTGTTAAACGCCTGCATGTATGTAACTGTACCCATGTTATACAATGCCCGAAGATGCCAGAGGAAGGCATCAGGTCCCCTGGAACTAGAGTCACAGACAGTTGTTAGCTACCATGTGGGTGCTGGGAATCGAACCTGGGTCCTCTGCAAGAACAGCCAATGCTCTCAATAACTGAGCCATCTCTGCAGCCTGTGTGGAGTTCTTTACCTGCTGAGCCATCTTGCTGGTCCAGTAAAAGCATTTTATAGGAAAGAGGTCACCTGCTTTACAATACTTTGTATGAGGCACAAGATTCGAACTGGAACCACAGACTCAATAAGCAGGTGACACGAGGCACTTGTGCCTCCATTTCTTCACCTGTAACGTGGGGTGACAGTAACACCCATCTCCAAGACTACTGGAAGATGAATGAGGCATCAAAAGCAGAGCCCCCAACGCAGGCCTGGTGTGGAGTTAGGGCTATAGCACTGTGACTCCAGCTGTGGAGCATCACACTGTAGCTCACCTTTGCCAGGCACAGTCCCATGGAGGTAAAGAGATGCTCCCATGTTTCTTTTGTCAGATCTTAGGGCTCTAGTCCATTTTTTGGGGTGTGTTTTAGAGAATAAATGTCACAAGGGAATTCTCCAGGGGCAGGTCACTGGATCCCATCCCCGAGAATGATTATTAAGGACTGGAACAGGCTCCTCGGGGAGAAAGCAGAGGGGGCCTGCTGGGGAAACCGCTACAGTCAATCTTAGGTAGGCTATATTGAGTCAAGCCATGCAGGAACTTCCGTCTCTTCATTCAACTGTAGCATTACAAGAAGTAATTCTTTGGTATGATTTTTAAAAAAATTATTATTGGGTTCTTAATACTCCACCAAAGATCAACTACCAGTCTGAGGTTGTATATAGCACACTCACTAAGTTCCTGATTCTACTTCATGTGAATAGCACAACATTTCTGTAAGATTATATTTTTCAGAAATAAGTGAATACCTGTTACTTACCATCTGTCTTTGCTTAAATATGGATAGAATGGAAACATCGGAGAATGCACTCTGGGAATAAAACAATTCCCTTCCCATGCATTAGTATCACTCCACTATTATAATTTTTATATGCCATGACATATTATTCAGGAAGTCATTAGTAATAAACCAGAATAAAGGAACCCAAGTTTTCATGAGACTACAGAGTACTTAATAGTCAACAGCTCTCCTAATTGGTGTGGCCATGGTAATAAACTGCTGTAAGATCTGTAGTTTGTGTTTTGAAAATAAACATGTTGGCCCAGTTCACTATTGCTGTGATAGTGGGGACTTTTATTTTTGTAAGTCCTATTTTATTATTTTATCATTTTATCTTTCCTTTGGGAAAACGGGGTGACAGCAATCCACATGGGGTCTTCAAAAACCAATTACTCAAGCTAACATAAGATTTCTTTCTGGGGGAGGATAATCAGCTTTTGTAGACTAAAGAAAACTCTTTCTGCTGTCCTCAGTAGAATATTTTATTCAGGCCTTCCTCCAAAGAACAGAGATTGTTCCACCATCCACTGACATAGTGATAAGGTTTTGCAAACAGAGCTATTTTTATTAGTTTTTTTTTTGTCATTTTTTTCCAGACAGTGTCTGCCTGTAGCCCCAGCTGTCCTGGAACTCACTATGTAGACCAGGCTGGCCTTGAACTCACAGAGATCCACCTGCCTCTGCCTCCCGAGTGCTGGGATTAAAGGTGTGCGCCACCACACCCGGCTTTATTAGTTTTTAAATTTGTATTTTTTGTATGTCTGTGATGTAGATGCACACCTTGTCATGGTGCATGTGCCCACAGGAGTGTTCAGAGGCCAAGCAGGACCTTAGGTATCCTGCGATACCACTCTCTGCCTTGTTCCTCCTTTAAGACAAAGCCTCTCACTGAACCTGGAGCTAGGCTGGTAGCCAGAAAGCTTCAGTGATCCTCCTGTCTCTGGTCCCCATGGCACTGGATTTATAGGTTCACACAGCCACACCTGGCTCTTTAAGTGAGTGCTGGATATTCAAACTCAGGTCATCATGTTTGTGCGGCAAGAACTCTTAACTACTGAGCCATCTTTCCAACCTCAAACAGGATCTCAGGCATCCCTGAGATCCCTGGCTTTTTATGGTCTCTAAAGAGGTAATAAGGGCAGAACTGCCCTGTGTTATAGAGCATTGTCCCTCTTAGTCAGAGCAGCTCTGACTACTCACAAGAAACTCGAGATCAGGATTTCATCCCTCATAGAAGGAGGGGATGGGGAGAGTCATTAGACCCTCACTTGAGATTAAAGCACTCTCTCCTACACCTCCCTCCTAGCTGTACACACTGCATGCTGTTCTGTGGTCTCAGGAGGTAACAGAAATATAGAGGGTGGAAGGCTAAGGGAAAGGAGACCTCCATCTATGCGGCGATAAGGAAAGTTGTCATTCATGGTAGGACGTGGTTCTTCTGTGATGTAGCTATGTTAGGGGTCACTCAGCTCCTTCAGTTAACCCCTAACACATGTTCCTGTTAGTAAGCATAATAAATTCATTGGTTCACTAAGTTGGACTATTTGGTTTGCTTGTGCCCTATCTGGAATGAGTAGACATTTGTTCATGTCTCCCCAGGAAAAGGTCACTCAACACCCTGTAATCAACTTGGCAACCATCAAGCCCAATGCCACGGGCATAGAGCAGTGAGGTTGAGATACTAGATTTAGCTGTGAAGGTGGACTGAGTGGTTCCCATACAGGCTGCTGTCTTTGCTCTGACAATGAGTGAGCTACTACAACCTGGAACACTGGGATGGTTTGAATGGTCCCCCCCAACTTACTGTGGAAGCTTAATCACCAACACAGCTCTGCTGTAAGAGGTGACTGGGTCTTAGGGACTCTGTCCTTGAAAATGGATCAGTGGGTTAGTTATTGTTGGTGTGGGCTTCTGATGAAAAAAGGAGTTCACCCCCCTCATCTCTCTCACACTTTCTTGCCCTCCTGGCTTCTGCCATGGAATGATGCAGCAAGAAGAACCTCACCAGATGCTGGCCCCTGATGCTGAACTTCCCAGCTAGAGAGACAGTAAGAAACACACTTCTTTTCCTTGCAGTCTGTGATAGTCTATCATTTCAATCCAACACACACGAAGAAAAGACCAAATTGTTGAGAATGAGCCTATTGAAGCCCTCTGTGGATTATCAGGGGCAGAGGCTGAGATGTGAGGATGAGTCTTAGAGGAGTCCATTCAAAGATAGGCTGAGTTCAGTCCCTTCCCAGAGCTAGTGGGGCCATTCTGTGGGACCATTTCATCCAATGGCCTACCAGAAATCAGACACAAGTCTAATGCAATCAGGCTCCACATGGCAACTTTAAGAATTTAATATTCATGAGGGACATTTCTGTGTGGTAGAAAACACAGAACTCAAAAATGAATAAAAGAAATTGTAAGGAAGGGGAAAGAGAAAGCAAACACCCTTAGGATTTTGATTAAATAAAAATCACAATAAAAACAGCAAAAGAAAATGAACACAAGCCTCAGTGATGGCCAAGGAAGGAGAGTGATACAACATACAGTAAAACACCTCTTACAAACCCCTTTTATGGAGAGTTAAATTCAAAAGAATGGCATGCTCACATGCCTTCGGGTATTTAAACGTTTAAGAGCTGCTGTGTACAGGAGTGGTATAGTGTCACATACTGCTACACGTACACAAGAGATTTTAAGAAAACAGTAAGAAAAGACACTTATTTCACTAGTTAAAAGTTACTAATTTAGAGCAAGAATAGTACGCCTAATACTTGGACTAAAAGAGACCCTCCATGATTTCTTATTCATTCTACCCTTTGCCATATGTATAATTTAAATTATTTTATTTTTAACTGTGTGTGCATGTGGCCATGTCTGTGTATGGGTATGTGCTCATTAGTGTCAGTGCCCTTGGAGGCCAGAAGAGGGTGTTGGGTCTCATAGAGCTGGAGTTACAGGCAGTTGTGAGCTGCTATGGGGGTGCTGGGATAGAGTTCCAGTTGTCTGTAAGAAGAACAAACACTCTTAACCACTGAGCTATCTTTCCAGCCTAATATTTTTGATGACTTTCAAGGAATATAATATTTTAATGATCACTAAAAATAGCTTACCGATCTTATTTTTCATATCCTTTGTTCTCTGAAAACTTTATACATGTATAGCATGTATGTTGATCCTGCCCACAACCAACTCTCCCTTCCACTCCCTCCAATATTGCCTATTTAGAGAGAAAAAGAGGGAGAGACTGAATATATTTATATTTCCAGGACAAATCAGATCCACCTATCTGATCCACCTACTTTTTGACCCTGTGATAGAATATACTCTACACATAAAATTCAATTAAATTTCACAATCCCAAGTCCCTGCTGCCACCAAGACATCCAGAAATAGATGATGAATGAGCAAGAAGGAGCAGGAAGCAGTTGCTACCGTGAATGAAATATTATACAAAACAGTCTGGTTTTCACACACAGGAGTAAATAGACTACATATTTTCATCATAGGCGTAAAAACCAATTTTCTGGTGTTTGTGTGTCATAACAGCCAGGAAAATCATGAATTCTTTGTAAGATGCCAAAGCTTTCCAGGTGTGTGTCTCCTTCCTGCTAGCACCATGTCTTACCATTGGCATTAGTCATGTTTCCATCTTCAGAGGATGGGAAGCAGGAGGGAGCTGTACAAGCCACCACTGGTCAGAACACCTTCTCAGAAAAAACCAGGAGCAGGGAGGACCCATGAACCTAGAAACAACCCCAGCATCATGCTCACGATGGCCTCTGTTATCTTCCGTGTCTCTGCAGTTGAATGCACAGCTAGCTGATGTCCACTGGAGGGTGTCCCTGTCCTGCAAACTGTTTGTACATGGACCTGGTTTTGAAGGAACTGAAGGCATCCACCAGAAAGAACAGTCCTTCCTAGGTCACCCATGGTGGGAGTCCCACACAAGATAGTCTATAATCATAGAAATGAGCCATTATTTCGGGCCTCATGGCATCCTAAAGCTAAGATACCCTGTCCTCAGATGAGATGCTTGAAGGAATAGGAAAGAGACAGAAAATGAGGATTTACAGGAAGGGAAAAAACCCACTCTAAGAAACTAGATATATTTTCTGGTGATTTTCCGTGTTTTAGGAGGTCTATAACAGTCATCTTAGGAGACACAATTCATTAGGCAAATTGGTTGGGAAGATTCATAAAACATAAAAGGAAGTAATAACAGGCGTGAGGGTGGGTGGGAGCAAGTGTTGAAAGCACCCATCAGTGAGTTACAGTAGTGAGAAACCTCCCACTATCCATGTCTTCCCAGGCCACAGGCTCAGTTTCCCACAGTCGACCTCACTCCCCAAAACTTAATTAGAAAATTCCACAAAAAAACACTTGTAGATCAAATTGTACACCATGCCCAATAATGATGTATAATCTCACTCCATCCCACCTGGGTTGGGGCTGTCACCACCTGCCACAGCTCTCAGGCACTCAGCTGTCTCTCAGATCCTCACAGTGCACAGTGCTGTGCTCCAGGAAATTTGGTCAACTTCATAATGCAAAGTTCAAGAGCAGTGACACTGGGGATTCAGATATATCAGGAAGTGAAATTGCCAAGTTGCTTTTTCAAGGTAAAGGAGAGAGTGGGGAGATAAAGATGGCTCAGTGGGGTAGAATACTCACTGGTTAGGCATGAGCACCTTCCTGGGGTCAGATCCCAGGGGTCATGTAAAAAAAAAGCTGGACCTGGCTGCACACGCACCTGTAACCTCAGCACTCTAGCAGGCAGGGACAGGAGGATCTTTGGGGACTGCTGGCTGCCAGCCCAGCTTTAGGTTAGCAAGGACACTGTCTTAAAAGAGTAAGTAGGTCAAACAAATTAAAGGGGGGCGCGCATCTCCAGAGAGATGTCTCAGAGTACTAGCTGTTCTTGCAGAGGAGCTGGTTCCAAGCACCCACATGATGGCTAACAAGTTTGTAACACCTGTTCCAGGGGATCCAACACCCTCTTCTGGTCTCTGTGGGCACTGCATAATGGGTACAATTATATGCTGGCAAAACACTCATACACATAAAATTTAAAAATAAATAAATAAAATAAAAAAAAGAGTAAGTGGAAAATGCTAGAGCAAGACACCTGATGTTGTCCTCTGGCCTTGCACAGGCATGCACCCCTGAACACACATGTACATACACCATACACATATACCACATTCATGCACATACATACCAAAAAATTAAAGAGTAAAACTTTAAAAAAGTAAAGTAATATTTTATCACTATGTACTAGAATTCAATTTTATGATTTGTTCCTTTGTGCATTTATAAGTTATTAATCTCTGTGCATTTATAAGTTCAGCTTATTGCACTTTTGGGAGCTGCAGGTTAGGATTAATTGAAGAAATATTTGAATGAAAACTCTAGGCTACTTTTTGGCTTTACTAAGACACAGAAAAAGAGAATGACAGGGACTCAAAGAGTCCTGAAGCTGCTTCCTAATGAATCCTAGCCTCTACCTGGTTTAGCCTGAATGGAAAAGCCTGGTTACCACTAAAGACTTTGAACCGTTTTCTGTACTTTGTTCCTGCAGCAGCCAGGTAAGCAGCAGGGAGCACACAGGCAAGTGGCCCCTTTCTGAGTTTCAGTTCTGAAGTGTATCCACTGTGGTTTGGGCTGGGTGGCTTAATCACTCTGGGTCTCATTTTAAAAACAGGTACAATGGATATAAAAAATAGTAACTAGATCCCGGGCGTGGTGGTGTGGACCTTTAATCCCAGCCCTTGGGAGGCAGAGGCAGGTGGTTGTCTGTGAGACTGAGGCTACCCTGGTCCACAAAGTGACTTTCAGGCAGTGACTAAAACAAAATGAAACAAACAACAAAAACAAAAACAGTAAACAGTTGGGATTGTTGTAAAACTCAGAAGTCATTACTGTAAGATAGTAGGTTCTCAGTAATGCTAAACAGCAGCAATTTGACAATTACATGTGCTATTTTTTTGTAGCAAAATGTGTTGACCTTTGAACAGTTACCTTGAAATGGAACAGATAATAAGAAACACAACAATTCTGCATATTTTTGTGTTTGAATTATCTAAGCCATGTTATGTCTATGCTGCTCCAGTGTGGAAAATTCTCAAAAGGGCACGATGCATAATTATGAGAACTTGTTTTGCAATGGCCTGGAGAAGGTCACTTCAGTTGGTCAGGATCCATAACATGCACTGCATTAGGAAGGAGTCTGCAATGATGAGAATGGGCATGTGACAGCAAATAACAGACTTGCAGCGACTGCCAATCCTCTGTTCACTCTGTGCTCCTGCCTGCAACGGCCATTGGGCTAGCAGCTGCACACACATTATTTAATCGCTGTGTTAGAGTACTGCACTGTTTTTAAACCAGGGATTGAACCCAGGGTCTCTCTAGAACTTGGCAAGTATCCTCCTATTGAGCTATACCCCAATCGGAGTGTTTGCTCTGAATTGCTTGGAGAAAGCTTTACACATGAAGACCCTCAAATATGGCATTTGAGGTTTCAGTAAGACCTTTGACAATTCCCATCGTTTAGAAGTTGCTTCTCATAAGATTCTATGAGGTGTAATTCAGTAGTATACCTGCCTTTCACGGGGGACAAAATAAATATTTAAAACACACATAGCTAAAAGACTTTAATAGTATCACCTTTTCATCCTAAGCCGGTTCTCAGTATCTGGTGCAAGGATGTACGGATTATCAAATACTCCTAACGTTTTATAAACTGGCATTACAATTTTTTTTTTGCTCTGCCTTGCTAAATAGGAAGAATGTTTAACTTCTCTTGGATTTTTTTAACCATCTTTGGATTCTTTGTGCTTTGGTAGAAAATATATAATCATAATGAATCTGAATTCACCCAAGTCATTGTTATTCTCTTTTTCTGTGTCTTAGTAAAGACAAAAATTGGTGAGTGCCAGAAAAATCCAATATTTTGTACATAGAATTTAGCCTTTTCTCCCTATCTTTCTCCCTATAATTAAGGGTCAGGGCATTTTAATACAATTCATGGTGATAATGACAGTATTTATGAATCATTTTGCAAGTCATAACCATGTTATTTATCTCATTTGTTTTGTGCACACTTACATTATTTTCAACATTTTCCATAGCACAGTACTTGCTTAGGATGAGAAAGGCCCTGGGCTCAGTCTCTATCACTGAAAAAAAAATCCCCATTTTTCTATTGTGGGAAATAAGAATAAGCAAAAGCTGTTTGGCAGGTCCAAGGCCAAGTTGTGAGTAACAACGGGGCTGGAAACCAAGCCTGTTTCTTTCAAGTGCAGTGGAATATTCTCTGTGTTGTCTTCATTTATTTACTCACAGGTTCATTGGTTCACTCAGCAAACATTTATTGAATGCCTGCTAGATCCCAGCCACTATGACAGACCCTGGAAATAATAACTACAAGGGATCTCGTTTCAAAGCAGTTGACCATTTGGTACATGAATGACAAGAGCTCATAGCAGTAAGTGCTGGGGAAGCTGTGGGAAAATGGAGCAGTGCAGGTCACTAGAAGATGATGCCATTACCCGGCAGAACTCCTCATGCCCATTATTATACCAGTGCCAAAATACAGTAAAGATGGGGAAGCACAGGCCTGAGGGGCAGGTGAGCAGAGTTACTGAGCTGAAGAAGACAGCAAACATTCCATGGGCAGGAGGGAAGGGCTCTGTGAGGCACGCTGTCATGATCGCTCTGGGGAGCTCTCTTTTTTTCAATGGCATATATGTAGGGCCAGCTGGAAGTGAACCAAGAGAGATCAACAGAAGTCAAAGCTCATGGCTTTGTGTATAAGATGAAAAAAGTGGACTCTATCTTGAAAGGTACCAGGAGACTCTACAGTCTAATTGGGAGCAGATCTGGACACCAGGAAGATTCCTCTCAGCTTGGTATAAGGCCAGATGGGAGGAGCCAGGTGAGATCCTGGCAGGGATCCAAGGGAGAAGTGAGTCTCTTGAAGGAGCAGGGAAGATGAGAAGGCAGGATGCAAAGAGATGAAGGAATCATTAAATGACCGAATGGGGCTGGCGTGGGAGGCAGGAATCTCAAGGCCCAGCCTTGGGAGAATGGGTTATTAGTGATGGCATTCTCTGGGTTAGGGAGGAAAGGACGAGGGATAGGTTTTCCTTTGAGTAGGCAAGACATAAAGAGTTTGATTTTTGTATATCCAGAGTCTGAGGGGGTTCTGCTCTTTAAGCACAGATGTGGATGAACCACTGGAGATCTATGATGATGCAGCTCTTACTCCAAAGTCAAAACTGTGATGCTGGACCATTTGGATATATTTTGATATTTTCTTCTCAAGGCATTCCTTTGTGCAAACAGGAAAAGACAAGTGAATGAATGAATGAATGAGTGAATGATAAAGGGTTGAACTGCAGCAGAGTGCCTTAGCATGGAGACATGAACATTTTCCATATGCTGGGCTTATATTACTCAACATGGGATTTTTTATTATTCAATATGTGATTTTTTAAGTATAAAATACCAATATCTTGAAAGAGGAATTATTTTAAAAATCACACACCCATCATACATACTGAATTATTCTCAGAATGAATCATACACCCAAAGGGCAAAGGGAAAAGCAGTCATTTCCCTAAAGAAGAGGAAGAAAGAGCAGGCCGTGTATCTGGCTGACAGCCAGGCTAGAGGTTTCAAGGCAAATCTCTACTAAACCATCTTTACCAAAGTTCTCACTCAAAGTGACATGAACCTTTTGACATGAACTATTTAAAAGGAACTTTACTTATACCACAAAGTGACAGAGGCAGGCGGATCTTTGTGAGTTCGAGGCCAGCCAGGTCTACATAGTGAGTTCCATCCAGGACAGCTGGGGCTATAGGGAGACCCTGCCTCAAAAAGACAGAAAAAGAAAATTAACACTGAATTTCATACTAGACAAAATGATGATAACCTTAGATGACTGGGAAGAAACATGTATTATTTTAAGGAGAAAAAAAGGGACTTTTGGAGAGTACAGAGGAGTTAATGAGAATTTCCACTGAAAACCAAAAGCTAACAACAGCTCAGAGAGCCTCTCCCACTGAGGCCAGGTGCTCCTTAAAGAATGGATAAATCAGACCAGCCAGATAGTTCAGCAGGTAAAGGTGCCTGGCACCAAGCCTAACAACCTGAGTTCAATTCCTAGAAACCACATGATAGAAGAAGATAACCAACTTCTGAGGTCAGAAGCTGTCCTCTGACCTCCACATGGGCAGGGTGGCATGTACACGATCATACATGCACACACACACACACAAACACACACACTTTTTAATAAAGAATGAATGAGCCGATGAAGTTCGTTTACTTGTGGCATTTGGAATCACAAGTCTAATCTCTTGAAATGGCATGAAGACTTAAAGAAAACATGCAGAAATGATCTTTTAATTTTTTTTCCTAGACAAACTGTATTTCATTGGCTACCCAAGCTGTATTCTGCTCTTTGACAGGGGCAGCTCCCGCAGGAGGGCAGCTTTCTGTTGGGAGTGTGCATTATGTTCATTTGTCTTATGTCTAAAAATTAGAACTTAACAAGCTTCTAATCATCACTTGTTAATTTGAAATAGAAAGATTTCTTTTTTCCACTGAAAGCAGACTGTAATAAAAAAAAAAATAGCAACATTCTCCAAGGTCATATGTTGTTGGCACAGCTCAAGAAAACCTTGTAGTCTAACTTGCTTATGTTCAGCTGTGTTTACTTAGACTTAACTTGACAAAGTCTGTCTCTGATTATCCAGAGCAGTCATCTGCCCTCAGATAAATAGATATTACACAAACTTTTGGAGGGAATGGCATTTGGCCCCCATAATTTTGGAATAATTTACTATGTACCCTCAACCTAAAAACACCAAAATGATTCACAATATCTTTTTGTGATGGAAACATAAATATTTCATTTTACAAAGGGAGCCGTCTCTATGACCGTTATAGATTTTTGGTGATTTACTGGTGAGGCATGGGACCACTTTGGAAGGTGTGGCAGAACTCTGCAACAGCGGTTATGGACAACATTCATTTCAGTCTTTTCAATAACCATCAAGATTTCAAGGAATTTCTGTAAACAAGCTGTCACTTAAAGAAAATAACTTTCCATCAATTTTTGCACCAAGACTCCAGAGCAGAACATGCATATGAAAATAAGAGTTAAGTAAATGACTTCCAGGACGACGTCTTGGAATCATGTTTACGCTAAGGGTAGAAGGCAAAAGCTCCATGTCTCACCACTGTATCTTACACTAACAGCAAATTTTTGCTTTTAGAGTACCGTAAACCATTTCCACTGCACAGGATCTGTTCCTAATTAGCCAAGAATTTATTCTGCCCCATCATATTTACATGCCTGTTGTTAGATTTGCACACCAAACGATACTACCCAAGCTTTCCTCTCCAAACTGAGTTGAAGCAAAGGTGGAAGTATTTATATTCCCTGGTGAGCCATCAACAAACCCATCAATCCACAGCCTACTCTACTCTTGCTAACAGCTAGCAGTTCACTGAAAGAGAGGGAGATAGGGGGTGTCTCTGCGATGCATCAAACTAGAAAAATCACAAACTGAACGTAGACCATTGTGTCATCAGTTCCCCACTTTAATTCATTCAACTATGAAGAGTTTCTTTCCACAGGAACTCGTTTCTTCCCTGACTCCTGTGATATTCTTGAGCTCATAAAGCTCTTTGTGGTATGGGGCACTGGCGAGGGGGGCCACAAGCACTGCGGGGGTGGGGGGCACAGCCCTCTGGTAATCCAGGCAACATTTGTTCTGATGCTTTCTACTTTGGTTTTTACCTCAACTTACAGAATTTACTTAGCTAAACACTGTAAATAAACTAAGGCAGGTAAGCACTGCTGTTGCTGGAACAATCAGCCAGGCTTGCTGAAGGCTCTTCTGGACCTTCCTACATGCTTTTCCTTCATGGTTTTGTTTTGAGATCCATAAAACACAATTTTACATACATATATATTTATGATTATAACAATATAAAATACCATCTATAATTATATATGAGTATAAAAAAATGTATGTACCTAGGTATAAAAGGAGCCAGGTGTGGTGGCGCACGCCTTTATTCCTAGTACTCAGGAGGCAGAGGCAGGTGGATCTCTGTGAGATCAAGGCCAGCCTAATTTACATAGTGAATTCGAGGCCCTGGGGCTACAGGGAGGCCCTGTCTCAAAAAAAAACAACAACAAAAAAACAAAACAAAAACCCAACAAAATAAAAACAAAACAGAAAGGCGTATGTTTTCAAGTGTGCACGTCTTTAAGGTCAGTACACAAATCTGTAGCATGCAGGAGACTCATGCTGATCTCCATTACAGAGAATGTACTAAGGCTTCATTCACTTTCAATGCAGAACTGAGCCACGGTCCTTCCAGAACCTGTAAGGTTCCTCAGATCCAAACTATAGCCATAGAACTGGATCCAGGAAGACAAGGGCTTCTCTTCTGAAGCTCAGCCACACTAGAAAGCTAGCATCAAGGCTGCTCCTGTAGAGAAAGTCAGTTTCACAATGTGACAAGAGGCCCTGGGGAGCAAGGTGCCTGGGACATAGGCAGAGAGACAGAGGAGCAGCCTTTACCTTGGAAGCAGGACGGCGCCAAGGAGGGGCTGGGGAGGCAGCTGACATGTAAAACTCAGAGACTTTTGAGAAGCAGAGCCACCCACTGACTAGCTGCTTACAAAAGAAAAGTGTATTACCAGAGCAGACAAGGACTTGAAACTCCCAACACAAGCTTGTTGTGGGGGTTCACTCTAAAAAGAAACACAAAAATCCCACGTACGCAATTTATTTTCCATTCATTCAAGACTGCCATGAAGCAGTGTGGTTTCTAGGACAGAAAAGACACCACAGTTCATTCTCTAAAACCCAACTTGATTCAGAAGAAAATGCCATGGATCATTAACCAGGATGAGCTTGCTGAAAATCTGCAGCTGAATTAAACTTACATGACTTTCATGATATTAAGCAAAGTTGGAACTGGAGTCACAAAACAAAAAAGAAGGAAAAAAAGAGAAAAAAAGAAGAAAAAGACAACTTTCCCAACAAAAATTTGAAAAATCTCCTCTTTTTTCTGGTTTCATTTTTCCCAGAACTGAAACACCACAAAATAACACCACCACAGTGCAGTTCCTTCCAGCTCGGCCAGGAAGGGCCGAGATACATAAACATCTTTATTTCACTTTTTTACAAGAAGGTGACCAACATTTTCTTAGCCTTCCAAAAAGCTTCAGGTTTGGAATATGTTTTGGTTAAATGTCAGCAAAGGAATTCACTCATCGTTCAAAAAACACTTTTTCCTTCCAACTTTGGAGTAGATGTAGAAACTCCGTGGAGGCGAATGGAATTACAAAACAGCTCAGACCTGCAAAGGGGAATCCAGCTTCGTAATTCCTGAGAGGAAGTTCAGGGAAGGATCCTCTACAGGGGGAACAGGAGGAACAAAATCCTTTCTACAGCACTGTGGGGCAAGTGCTGTCAAGGTCATGACCATGTTTGAACCTCACAGAGCTCTGCGAGGTGTTTTCATTTTCCTCATTTTATATACATATATCATACTGTCTAACTAGGGAAGTTAGACAGTTTTGCTAGTGTTTTGCCATTAGTAAGTGGTAAAGGAAAAACTGGAACCCAGTTTTTCAAAGTCTAAAACTGCAATCCAAGCGGGAGAAGGTGATGGTTGACACAGTGGGCGCCATCTTGGCTGTCAGGGAGGTACTGTGAGTGTTGCTGCTGTATCCATGGACAAGGAAATGGTGTGTTACTGTTGGTATCTAGTCAAAACACAAACTGGGACCAACACTGGCTTTCCCACTGGTCATCACAGTCCAAATTAGGGGCGTCAAAACGCTAGGTCTTTAGTAGACTGTGTGCTCTGAAGGAATTTTGATGAAAGTTATTTTTTTTTAAACTGTGGCAAAATATACATAACATAACATCTATCATTTTAACCATTTTTAAGAGTACATGTGAGTGGCACTGTGCAATTAACACAGAAAGCTACAATTGGCCAAAATGTACAGAATAAGAGTACATAGTTCGTGTCCCTGAATAGGACTCGTATATTAAAACTCACCCACCCAGGGCCCAGGGACCATTGCAGAAGAGGGGGCAGAAACATTGTAAGAGCTGGGAGTGACCACGAGGAAATAGTTTTCCAGGTTTCTAGGAACTTGCTCGTATGAACTTACAGCAATGGTGGCAGCATGCATAAGACTCATGCAAACTCAAACCAGACAAAAACTCAGCATTGAACTAGGGAAATGGGTAAGAACCCCAACTGTAGCCAAGGAAATATTGGCAGCTAGTCACTGCTGGGTGAGGGAGAGTTGGTGTTCTTTAAGGGAGTGATGCCAGATAGGCTGACCAGGCTCCAGTGGATGATTCACACCAGGGAACATCTAGTGACACAAACTTGACTCAGTTGGCCTTAACACATGTGATAGAATGCATGAAATCCAGTGGGGGAGCTAAAGGGAGGTGCAGATAGGGGAGGATGTTTCAATATGATTAAGATGTATTTATGAAATGCACAAAAATTTAAAAAGTAGATATTGAAAAAATAAACAAGTACTTTTTAAAAAAGAAAAAATATTTATGTATTTGTTTTCATTTTATGTGTATAAATGCTTTGCCTATCTGTATGTAGGTGCACCACATGTCATGCACTGCCCTCAGAGACCGGGGAGGGTGTCAGACCCCTGGAACTGGAGTTATTAACAGTTGTTAGCCACTATGTGGGTGCTGGGAACCAAACCCAGATCTTTTGTAAGAGCAGCCAGTGCTTTTAACTGCTGAGCCATTTCTCCAGCCATACATCTCTCCAGTCCCATGTAACACCATCTTCTTTTTGGTCTTTTTGGGACAGGATCCCCTTGTAGTCCCAGCTGGGCTGGAACTTACTATATAGACCAGACTGACTTCGATCTTGCAAATATCTCCCTGCCTCTTCCTCCCAAGTGTTGGGATTCAAAGCATGTGGTACCATGTCCAGCTTTCAACTTCTGTCTCTATCAACTTGACTACTCAAGTTTCTTCATGTCCATAGAATCACATGAGTGTTGTCCTTTTTGAGTAGAACATATAGAAATGTCATGGTTTCCTACAGCACCCTTGTGAAATCAGACAGTTCTGCAGTCAGCTCACAATGGAAAAGCTAAAAACATGCTACACATTGATTTGTGGCTGTAGTTAGCTTCCCATTCTTTAAAAAAAAATTACATTTTTATTTATTTTTTCATTTTTTGTGTGTGTGCCAGGACATGAATGTGGAAGTCAGAGGACAACTTGCAGGAGTTGGTTCTCTCCTTCTACTATGTGGGTACCAAGGATCAAACTCAAGTTGTCAGGTTTGTTGGTAAGCATTTTTACTGGATCACCTGTCTTGCCAGCCCTTAGTTTCCCATTCTTGACCAATGGCTTAAAAGAACCTCTTACTGTAGATTCACAGTACTCAGACTCCCTGCCTCACCATCTCACCTTTAGTTTCTGTTTGAAACAAGAAGGGCAGACTATGGACTGTTACCCTATGGTAGAACTAGAAGCACACTTTAATATGATTTTCATTTTTACATATGTTGCTTGTGAACTTCTGGAAGAAGATTAGATAAGGCTCATGAACAATTCCCTTAGTACTCAGTAAATAAAAAATAATATTAAAGGTGCTGGAGGATGGCTCAGTGGTTAAGAGCATTGGCTGCTCTTGCAGAGGACTTGGGTTTAATTCTCAGAACCCATATGAAGGCAAACAACCATCCATAATTCCAGTTCCAGGGGATCCAACGCCCTCTTCTGACCTCTGCAGGCATTGCATGACATGTGTGCACTTACACACAGGCAATACACTATGCACATAAAATAAAAATAACAAAAATAATAAATAAAATATTTTAAAGAGTATAAAAATGAAATACTGTATCTGTTATATAGTATACAACATTATATTTCAATACAGTAGTGAAGTACAATAGATAAAGAATCCTACTAGAGGGTTTATCCAGAATTACTCAGCATGGACTCGCAATTCCCTCAAGATCTCATTGGTATCCCACTTCTCAGTGATTACCTCTCCCTACTTTCTTTGATCCTTAACATGCAGAGCCCATTCCTAAAAGACTTTTTTTCTTAGTTCCAATTTCCCTTCCTCTTCTTCTTCTTGCTTGCTCTCCTTTTTAATCAAACTAACTCCTCATATGTACTTTTCTCTAGCACTAAGGGGATTTAATTTTTTTTCTCCTCTGGGTATTCTCCTGTCATTGTTTCTTCTGTTTATTTCTGTGCTAACGTCATTTGCTATAGCTGGCAGGTAATAGCTATACCTTTTGTTTTGTTTGGGCTTATTCTGTCTCAAAATCAGATCTTCTAACTTGTTTTGTTTGTTTGTTTTTCTGAGACAAGGTCTTACTACCTAGACCAGGCTGGTCTTGAATGTGAAGCCTCCCGAACACTGGGATTATAGGTATACCACATCAGGCTGGATCCTCTAGCTGTTATATTAAGGAAGATTTACCTGTCTTATACTCAACCATTAAGACAACTCAGATTTTCCAGGAAAGAAAATGATACATATTTGCTTCAGTTACCCAAATGCAAATAGTCAATGGTTAAAAGAGGTAAATTAAAGTGTCCTTGAGTTCTCTGAAGAAAAAAGAAAGATGAATCTAATCTTGACAAGCTCACTACAACAGACAAAAGCAACGGCAAGTCCTTGTGATGATTTTGCATCTTTTCAGAGAGCACTCAAACTGCACGGTCTGCATGTAAGAAATTCTTAAAAATTAAGAAAAAGATTCTATTTAATTAAAACTCAATAGGAACTGAAAAAGAAATCCCTTCATACCATTCTCTGTCCTAGGGCTTCTTTTCACATCTTTCTCTATTCCCGATCAAGGCTTCAGGCTTTTCTTTATTATATATATGCTTTCTATAAAGGACAAGAACCAGGTGGACCAGGCTGGGTGTGGCAATCAAGGCCAGTCTGGTCTACATGAGTTCCAGGCCTGCAGGAGTTACAAGGAGATGCTAAAAAAAATAAAAAATAAAAATAAGAAAAAGAAGGAGGTGGACTTATAACATGAATCAAAGTTGTTTCTGTATCTTTCTATTTTTTTCCTAGAAGTTTCCATATTACCTTCTGTTTCTTGATGGGTCAGGTGGAGGGAAGTGGCAGACCCAGGAATGTGGACATATAGATCTCTAGACCATCTGTTCTGACTGTGCCACATCCCTGGTATGGTCAACAGAGTGAATGATTAGTTCTACTCCAAGGAAGAACATGCATGAACTTCTAAGTCTGCATAAGCCCAAGAAGTCCGGAAAGTACACACAACTATCTCTAAATAAACCTGGGATGGGGAAGATGATTAGGTTTTAGAAAATCATCAAACTTCTAACCCAGTAAGCAGGCACTGGTGAAGAAAAGGCATTGTTACTTAACATCACAAATCCTTTATAAGGAGGGTGAAAGTTGTGGACCACAAGGCCCCTTAGGTCTGTAGTAGGAGGTAAGTAGGAAAGGGAGGGAGGGGGAAGAGAACTAGTGAGATGCATGAGACAGCCCAGGGTAGAGGAGACAGGGCAAGAGTCTTGGGTGGGAAGGCTGAAGGATGCTTTAGGGTGAGGGCAGGGATGGGATGTAGCTTGCTGACAGACTGTGTACTTAGCCTCTGCAGGACTGCTGCATTCATGCCCAGCACAAGGAGGAGGGAGCTGTGCTCCCTATGATGTCAGGAAGACCTGTGGTGGAAGGCCCTCCTCCATTTCCTCCATGTGTCCCATCCATCCCACTATACTATGAGCATGTGTTTGAAGAGTGGGGTCTCCTGGCACTTGAGGAAGCGTTTTCATATCTGGATCAATATGCTGCAGATGTAGAACAGGAGCACATGCAGAAATGACAGCAGGACCCATGAAGTGAATGTGCCTTAGGAAGAACACGGAGCTGCAGGCTGTGACAGCAATGCTTACCCCTTCACAGCATGGACCAAACCATCTCAGGGAATCCCACTTAGATAGAGCAAATCTCATCACCTGTGTGACAGAGCAGTGGTGTGCAGGAGTGGGGAAGGGATGGGTGTACATACCTTTGTCTGAAAAAGTACCCAATGCTCTTCTTATACGAATTAAAAAAAAAAAAAATGTTAGCTGGGCGTGGTGGCACACACTGTAGTCCCAGCACTTGGGAGGCAGAGGCAGGCAGTCTCTGTGAGTTCAAGGCCAGTCTGGTCTACACAGTGAGTTCCAGGACAGCTGGGGCTACAGGGAGACCCTGCTTCAAAAAAAAAAAAAAAAAAAAAAAAAAAACCCGACCAAAACAAAAAACAGGTTTTAGGTTTATTTATTTTTATGTGTGTGAATGTTTTGCCTGAACATGTATGTGTGCACCGCATGCATGCCTGGTGCCCAGAGATCAGAAAAAGGTGTTGGGTCCCCTGGAACTGGAGTTACAGTGGGTTGTTAGCTGCCATGTAGGTTCTGGGAACTGAACCCAGATCCTCTGCAAGAGCAGCCAGTGTTCTTAACGGCTGAGCCAGGTCTTCAGCCCTGTTTTTATGCAATTTTTTAAATAGACCACTTACAAAACAAAGAACATCTCCAATTAAACGCAGAGTCACTGTTTTCAGGAGTTCTCTGTGAGGGTTTTTTTTTTTTTTTTTTTTTTTTTTTTTTTTTTTTTTATTTTTTTTACCAGGATAGAAAACACGGTAAAATAGGGTGGAAAGAGCCTGAATCAGAAGCTGAGAGACTTCACTTCTCTTTCTGGCTCTGCCATTAAGTAGTTGCAACAAGTCACTCCCTCTCGCCCTCCAGAACGTGGGAATAATTATCCTTCCTTTTACCTCATGGAGTCGTAATGAGGATCAAATAGAATAACAGATGTTCATGCACTCTGCAGTACACAGTGCAACACAATATAAGATATTCTTAGACCTAATCTGGCATTAGATTTGCTAATCAAATACCAGAATAGTAAGGACAAAAATGAACTTAGTAAAAATATTTCCACAGTTCAATCATGGATAGTAAACCCTCTTCTTGCCATGATAAACAATAGCCTTCTGCTTTAAATGGTATTTTTATCACACATCCAACTCTCCGAGTTTCAGTGTGTTCTCATTTTATAACTCTTGTCCTGTAGCTTTCCTTCTAGATTGCTTCCTCCTCTGTAGATGAGTACATGAAATAGGGGTGAGGGTGATGGATGCTGAGCTTGCTTCCCTGGATGGCAAGGAGCATGCCACTTGATCTTATGCAAGGATTAAACCATTCCTGGGTACAGCCCAGAGGGAGGAGCAACTCCCCCCCCCCCAAAAAAAAACCAAAAAAAAAAAAACGACCAGACTGGCTGAAAAAAATGGCTGATCCCCCAGCATCCAGGAGTTCACTTACTTCTCCAGTGGCTACAGTTATAGTTTGTAGTCTGTTTGGCACAGAAAAATCTAACTGCAGCCTTTGTGGTTTAAATAAAATGTATCTGCAGCAGCTTGGAGCCATGTTTGAAAATGTTCTGTGTTATTTTAGTTCAAGAACAAGTTTTAAAATTAAAAGAAAACTTTGGCTTTAATTACAGATTAAGAGTGAAAGTTGTTTCAAAGGAATGTTATCAAGTCCCACTGTTGGAGAAAGCATTCGAATTTTTAAACTAATCCTTCTCTTAAAGTAAGTCCTCGTCGATATAGGAAGATTAAAAAGCGTGCACAAAGCACACAGGGACATTTCAGACTTGGGCAGCCGTACTTCATCCACTCAGCATTACGTTCCCACACACTTTAGAACAGGACTTGGGTCTTAGCAGACCTTACTATTCACACAGGGACAGACCTAGTAAAAGACGGCTGACACAGCTTTGGTTTACCCTACATTTAGGAATACACTTAAATCTCAAGATCTAAGTTTACAAAACACACAAGTTGAGCTATCCTGAGCTTAAGACAAATGGGATTCACTGCAGGATTATTTGAAAACACCCTCTGCACTGCCCTTCACACTTGGCTTCATTTAAACCATTTGATTTGGGAATATATTTTGAAAATCAAGGCACGCCTTCATTTTCTGTGGATTTGCAGGGGAGGAAGTGAATGAAAGTCTTAAGTCAACTCTCCAAGCAGGGCAGTAAGGAAGCCCTGGTCCCGGGGTTCCAGGTCTGTTCTCTGGACTGCCCTAGGCATCCTGGGGCGACTCCTGACTGCAGGCCTACACTTCCTCAACAGACTTGTTACCCCTTAAAATGGGCAGCTCCCCTCTTAAGGAGTCAGACACCCTCATCCTCCATGTAAGGACACGGTGCCAGGTTTTCCTTCCTTCCTTCCTTCTTCACCGTTTTTGCACTCTGTAGTTCTCTGGAGAACTGCCACAGCAGGTGCTTGTCTCCCTCTGTATCCCTAGATTCCTTCTCTCTGTGAGGATTCCCTAAGCCCCCTGCTGGGATTCTAAGTCCAGAATGCCTCTCGCCTGTCTTACAGAGGAGGCAAGACAGGGCTGCACTGTCTTCAGTTTGGAATGCTCACATAGGGCTCTGAAAGGATCTTCAGTCAGAGGAAGGGGTGGGGTGCAGTAAATTCTAGAATAAAGGTAATGACCTTTAAAAAGGAGTTAGCCATAAAGTTGACCTTAATCTTGAATGATGAAGGATTCACAGTAGCCATGGAGTCACCTTTAAAACTCTCTTAATCTTGTGGAGATTTGTAAATTTTGCTTTCAAAGTGCTCTGTGGAAAATGAGGATAGTGGCAGGGTGGGCTTCATGGAGCCCTGAGTGTTGAGCACAGTGGGTAGCTCTTCAGAAGTGTTCGGTGTTGTTGGCGATTTTTGTTATTCTGATGCCCAAGTGTAAGTGCTTTGACGGTGCACTCTGACCTCACTGCTCTCTGTTGTCCTGAGATGGAGCCTACAGATTATGATGGAGACAGGAACAGCCATCAACTCTGGAGGGTCGGAGGACCTACCGAGATGGCGGAGGGCTGAGCAGCACACATCAGGACATAGGATTTTTTGGTGGAGAGAAGAAAAGGACCCAGGAGAGAGAGGGGCAGACTTAGAAAAGGAGCTGAAAAGAGCTTTCAAAGACAAACTACAATCTTGGTAACATTTGTCATGTTTTAGGGTCAAATAGCCCAGGTTTCATCCTGGCTCTACAGCATCATACTTCCTGGGCACAGTCTGTTACTTACATCTGCTCTCATCTTAAAAACATGGCAGTGGTACATATCATGCAGTTATTGTGAGGACTAAAAGAGGCGTAGCACACATAGGTACAGCACTTGGCACAACTCCAGGCACGCAGTGAAAGAGGGATAAACTGAAGCTTTGATCACTGTCTATGGCAAAAGGTACTGGACTCATCTGGCCACTTACATCCCTCTAGATGCTTTGATCATTACCCTCGAGAAGCACAGGGCTAGGAGAGAGTCACCCTCAAGAATCAATCACAAGGAGTAGGAGATAGTTACACCTCAGTCCTACAAAACACAAGCAAATGAATTCTGCCAATGATATGAATGAATGTGTAAGTGGGCTCTTTCCTCAGGAGCCTGGTGTGACTGATATCTTGCTATGAGCCTGTGGGACCTTCAGCAGAGACCCTGGTTATTCTGCACCAGATTTCTGACCTACAGAAAGCTGTACCATTATAGGAATGGTGCTGGTTTACATTGTTCAGTTTGTGGTAATTTGTTATGTGGAAACAGTAAACTTATACACAGGTATAAAAGATGTTCTTTTATTTTTATTTTTTAGCCTTTTTGAAAGAGGATGTCCCTGTAGCCCCAGGTGGCCTGGAACTCACTATGTAGCCCAGGCTGCCTTAAACTCACAGAGATCTTCCTGCCTCTGCCTCCCAAATGCTAGGACTACAGGCGTGTGCCACCATGCCTGGCTTAAAAGATGTTCTTTTATTTTTAACTAGGTCATAGTTATGAACCTCCCAATGTTCATGAAGTAACACACAAGGCCTCACGTTCTCAGCTGCCGCACATAAGCTATCTCTTGACAGCAACATGCATATGATGATCCCAAGCCTGCCTCTGGGATCCATCTTGCCCTTTTTGGTTCAGAAATTCCATTTAGTATTCTTTTAGGGTAAGAGCTAGGATGCTCCACTGCCCAGTGGCTTCTCCAAAAAAGACAGGCAGAATGATTGGGAAAGAACATCCTTCACGACTAAAGGTGAATGTAAGACCGGAAGCGATAAAACTACTAGAAAGAAAAATAAGGAGAAAGCTACATTCAAGATAGCGACTCTTGGATGAGACCCCCAATGTACAAGGTACAAAGAAACAACCAGAAAAGTAGGGCTGTAGCAAACTAAGAAATTTTCATACAGCAAAGGGAACAGTAAAGAGACAGATCAGAAAAAGGAATAAAATATTTACAAATCACACACCAGATAGGAGGCTACAATCCAATAGTATAGAAGGAGCTCAAACTACTCAATGACAAGAAATCAACCCTGTGAAACATATGGAAAAAGACTCAAATGGATATTCTCAAAAGAAGAAGACTTACAAAGATTATTAAATGCGTTCAATATCTATAAGCATAAGATAAATGCAAACTGAAACCACAATGTAACCCTTCATATCTGACAGGGTGATTATTATAAAAAGATAGGCAACAAGTGTCAGAGATGCTGAGGACAAAGCATCAGATTATACACCCAGAAACACATGTAGTTATTATTTGTCAATTAACAAAATGAAATTAAAATAAAAGGAAAACTACTTCGAATCCCCATCTTGTAGGAAAAGCCATGTAGAGGGCATGCTGCAGTGCAGTTATTGGCTAACTCAGATCTGAGTGCTTGCTCTGTCTGTTTCCTGTCCCACGGCAAAAGCAGCTAGTGGTAGGATGCAAAGTCCTTGAGCTCACCAGTACTTTAACAATGTACCAAAGCAACATTTATCTAAGGAAAGACTCATTTGGCATAACACCCGCCACTAAAAGATGACAAGAATTCATTGCAAGCAAAGGACAAAGAAATGTAATTTGCTCTAATAAAATATGTTTCTGGTCTTGGAAACACTTTGGAAACAGTGGCCTATTTAAAATTTATTACTATGTAAGCAGCACCATTTGAAAGAGGGGCGAAAGCTCACAGAAAAATATTCTGAGGCCAGTTTACCAGTGCTCAGAGACAGAGAGGTATTGTGAAACACTTAGTTGGATCAGTCATAAAGAAATCCAGGAGCGCTAAGCAGGCGTGCTCCCAGTGGCCACAATGCGCTTTATTGTTAGAAAAAAAGGAGGAAGACGAAGAAAGATACAAGTATCAGGGGAAAGCAAATGCATTTTGACATTTTTCAGAATTCATAAAGCATACAACATTAGTGTGTGTTTACATTACTACAATGTTTCCAAACATGATAACCCTCCTGTCTCAGTTTTGTTTCCATTTTCACTTTCGTGTGTGGTTTTAACCAACATTTGTAGCACTAGCTAAGAACTATTAAAATAACCAAGAATAAAAGGGTAGAAAAACATTTTGAAGCACATGATATTTAATGCTCCATTTATTGATAATTTTGCTTGAAGGAAAGATTGGCAAAAAGTAGTGGAATTCTTAGCTCCTCATTTTTACTTAAAAATTCCCACCAGCACTCACTCAGACAAAGAAATAAAAGTTTTCCACTGGAAATACAAAAACAAAAGTGAGTTTCTAGCACGTTTAAGTACTGAGTAAGGAGTCCATCCGATTCCAGTCACATTTCAGGGGTGCATTTATCAGGTGCACAACTGACAACTAACCCCACATAATATAACTATAATTATAGGTGTGCTTCATTCAATTATATATAAATTAAAGCTTTTCTTCAAGCAATATAATTTAGGAAGCCAATGCTATAAGAATGAACCATGTTCATGCAGATGAAACCTATCGGTAATTAGAAAAAATTTTAGCTTAAAATTTTTTTATTTATATATATGTATATGTCTGTCGGAATGCATGCTACATGGGTGCAGGTGCCTGCAGGGGCCTGAAGAGGGTAACAGATCCTCTGGAGCTGGAGTTACAGGTAGTTGTGAACCATGAGACATGGGTGCTGGGAACTGAACTCTGGTCCTCTGCAAGAGCAAGATGCTCCCTTAGCAGGTGAGCCATCTCTTCAATCCTTTTAAATTAAAAAATTATTTATTATTTTTATTTTATGTGTCTGCTTGTATTGCCTGCATGTAGGTAAGTGCACCCATGTCGTGCAATGCCCGCAGAGGTCAGAAGAGGCTGTCAGATTCCCTGGGACTGGAGTTACAGACAGTTGTTAGTTGCCATATGGATGCTGGATTCAAATCTGGGTCTTCTGCAAGAACAACCGGTGTTCTTAACCGCTGAGACATCTCTCCAGCCTCCCTTTTAAATTTTATTTTCCACCATTATTATTGTGTGTATGTATATGAGTGTGTGTATGCATGTGCCACGGTCAGTGTGTTGCATGATGTGCATATGGAGGTCCAGGGACAACTTTCAAGAGTTGATTCTCTTTGCCACCTTGTTGGGCAGGGACTCTCTTGTTCTTCTTCGCTGTGCTGCATTCTTCAGGCTCTCTGGCCCATAAGTATCCAGGAGATTCTCCTGTTTCCACCTGGCACCTCACCACAGAAGTGCTGGGATTACAGAAGGGAGTCATTATAACAGGCTTTTTAAGTGAGTTCAGGGGATGGAACTCATGGTCAGGCAGGGTTGGGTGGCAAGAGCTTTTGCAGACAGACATCTTGCTGGCTCTATTAGTAATTTTGTGATAGTTCCTGCTGTTCCATTCTGGAGACAATTACTCTGAATTTATTATTTCTTGATATTCTAAATGTGTATGTAATTGTGTGTGCAAATTCTCAGTAACAACTATCGGAAACAAAGGAAATATTTTTTAAGATGAAACCATTCACTAAAAATCTGTGTTACAGAATTCTTTAAGATAGTGCTCTGGGTGTGCTGATTCATTTCACCTTCAAAATGGTATTAAAGTTATAGAACATAAATTTAAAATCAAATATATACGGATATACATAGCAGTGCTTGAAAAAATCGTGGCTAAATCAGAAAGGTTGAGAAATTCATGAAAAATATGGCATCATGTTGGTGAGAAAAATCTAAACAGAGAACCACCACTCAAAACAGGAGGACGGCCTGTGGTCACATGAGCTGCTTCTCCCGCTAGAGCACAGAGGGTACTGCAGGTCAGCAATTCACAGACAGAGATTCAGGGACCTTAAGTGGAGCCATGAGAGTTATCAGCTAAAAGACACCCAGCAGAAGAACAAGGTCATGGCTTTTCTGCCTTCCTGAATCTATGAGATACTTTCTGGGTCATCTGACCACAAATGTCCTTTAAGTAAGTCAGTAGACTTGTTTAAGAAGGTAATAAGGACTCCCAATAAAGAACTTAAATGTATCAAGAGTTGCAGGTAGTCCGTGATTGGAAATCAAAGGTACAGTGTATGCTTAGCATGTGTGAATCCTGGGTCGGGTCAGAAGAGGAAGGGGGTGAGGGATGAGGGGAGAGACAAGTAACTTCTGATCTAGAGTGGTCATGACTGTGAAGTAACTTCTGATCTAGAGTGGTCATGACTATGAAGAAGGAGTGGCAGGACATGTTTGTGCCCTATCTTTATGCTAAAATACATGAGTAAAATCAACGTAAAGGAGGAAAGGTTTGTTTGGGTTATAGGTTGAAAGGTTTCAGCCATGGCTGGTTGGCTCTATTATTTTGGTGCCTATGGAGAGGGAGAACATCATACTTGGGAGCATGCTCCTCTCAAGGCAGCCAGGAAAAAGAGAGAGAAAGGAGAAGGATTCAGGGTTCAACGTCCTCTTCAAGGGGAGCCCCCAGTGGCCTAACTTCCTTCCCTTATGCTCCATCTCCTAGAGGTCCCCACCATCTCCCGCAGGCTGGTGACCCCACCTTTAAGGCATGAGCCTTTGAGGAGCATTCAAAATTCACATTGTAGCATAAGGTAAAAAGATGACAATTTCAAAGAATGAAAACATGACACCAAATTAAAAAAACCTTCAATATAGAAAAGTTGGTTAGCAGAATAGAAGGGGAAAACTGGAGCCCAAGTTGAATTAGGAAGATAAAGTTATGAATATACAGGAGAAAGATTTAAAAAATGAGGAAAAGCAGAGAAGCAGTCACAAGCAGGCCAAGGTCATCTCACAGGTGATTCTTTCAAACTTTCAGGACATGAAGAGAGCTGATATTTCCTTTAAAAATGTCTAGAGTAAAAGAAAAAAAAAAAAAGATTAAGGGGCTGGAGAAATGGCTCAGTGGTTAAGAGCACTGGCTTCTCTTGCAGAGGACCCAGGTTTGGTTCCGAGCACCCACACAGCAGCTAACGACCATCTGTAACTCCAGTTTCAGGGAATATGATGCCCTCACTGCATGACATGAGTACACTTATACGCATGTAGGCAATACATTCATATATATAAAATAAAAATAATAAATGAAATATTTTAAGATGATTAAATACTGTCTTGCTGTTTCACAACACCAGCTACTCTCACAGGAGGAGAACATCAGAGCGAAATGACATTCCTACATACTCACTGGAGAATTTTGTTGTAAAATAACTAAATAATATATTACTAAACAGAGTCCAGAAGTCCAGAAATGTATTAAAAGAATGATATATTATCATGAAATAAAACTCTTTCCAAAAATTCAAGGACAGTTAAAAATTAGGAAATTTACTTTTAATAACACACAAACAGCTTCAAAGAGATAAGTAGACGATGGTCTTAAAAATTGTAGAAATAGCATTTTATAAATGCAATAGCTTACACCATTATGATTGTTTGGTTTTGGGGGGGATTCTTTTTTGCTTGTTTTTGTTTAAGATTTTTTAAAATATGTATGAGTGTTTTGCCTGCATGTATCTACATGTACAGTGTGCACATCTGGCACCTGCGGCAGTCAGAAGAGCGTACCAGATCCTCTGGAACTGCAGTTACAGATGATCGTGAACTACCATGTATGTACTGGGAACCAACTTGGATCCTCTGCAAGAGCAGCCAGTGCTCTTAACGACTTAGCCATCTCTCTAGCCTCTTTTTTTGTTTTTTTTTTTTTTAGATAGGTTCTTATGATGTAAAAGCCTGGCTGGCTTGGGGACTCCTTATGTAGACTAGCCTCATGAGAGTTTTTCTTATTAATTATTCTAGGAGTGGTTGGAGAATTCCTTTATCCTTGGTTTCTGATAACCTGAAACTTTCTGCAAACAAATACTTAACTGTAAAATATAAGAAAAAGTCCCTTTAATGTTTGCTGTCCAATGGCACTTTATAGAACTTCACCAATATGCTTCAATAAAGGGAGGGAGGGAGAAAAGGAGAGGATAAATACACAAAATGGTATATGAACAAGATACTATACTTGTGTACTTTAAGAATCCAATGGCTATAAGAAAAATACACAAGATGCAACACTTTTCCCACATATCAGTGATAACTATTATAATATGTAATTGACAAGAACCTACACACAATAGAAAAAAAAAGCAACACATAAAATATCTAGTAATTAACTTCACAGGAGATATGTAAATTATATGTAAAGTGTAAAAACTTACTAAATGAGATGAAAGTTGACTAAAATAAACATTTGTTAGTGGGAAGACAATATATTAAGGAGAAAGTTTGCTCATAGTCAAACTAATATTTGAAATAACATAAAATTAACTTTCTGCAAGAATATTGTTTAATGAAACTTGTCAAAGCCTAAATGAGAATATTTGGGGATGTTGCATAGGACTGTCCTCTAACAGACAGACCATGGGTTGCGCCTGCTTCCCTAGGATCATTAGAGCTAAGCTTATTGACTATTATGAGCCACAAGAAAAGTGGGGTAGGGATAGTCAGCTACACTTCCCCACCAATCAGTCTGTTCTAGTTGCATGAGTGGGAGGGGCTAAGGGGATATGAACTGAGGAGGCTGAGGAAGGGTTTGCACACCATTTTGTGGGACTGTGGAGAAGTCACCATCCATTCTTGGATAAAGACTTTCCAGTGTGGCCTTAGGAGAAGAGCACCCACACTCCTGTAAGTGAACCCTAACCCACTGCTCTGTAAGTAAGCCCAATACATTCACTAGTTTCTCAGATTGTTGTTTGGTGAAATCACACCTTGGTTTGTTGTAGGGACCAAGGGAGGAGGGGGTGGACATTGTTACACCTCCCAGGAAGAATTTTAGCAACAAGGGAAAAACATTTGAGAGTGGACATACTCTGCTAAATGTCAAAATACTATAAAACCACAGTCAGGAAAAAAAATGGAGCACTGTTATACATTAAGAATACACTGCTTGATAGAATACAATGTAATCTGGAAATGGGCTTACAGATAACAGAAGTTAGTATATAATAAAGGTTGCCTTTCAAATCAGTTAGGAACAGTAGATGCATCCAATCAGCTGTGTTGAGACAATTGGCTATCTATTGTGGGAAAAAAACTCAAAGTCAAATCCCAGCACGTGAGAGGTAGAGACAGGAGGATCAGAAGTTCAAGGTCATCCTTGATTACACAGTGAGTTTGGAGCTCATGAGACCTTGCCTTAAAAAAATGAAGCAGGCATAGGGCTCTCGTTAAAAGCCTCCTTCAGTCCTTAGACTGTCGAATTGGATGGTTGGCATGTAAAAACATACTCTCTTGTGAGCACCTACAGTAGACTTGCAATGGGCCATAGCTAGAGCAGTGGCATTGAGTATGCTCAAGGGCAGCAGAGGGGAGGCTGGGAGATTGGAATAGGTATTTGTATTTATCCACATGGAAAATAAAAACAAGCTTATCCTCCTAAAAAAATTTTTAAAAAATTTAAAACCATAAAATAAATAAATAAAGACAGGATAATTACATGATTTACAAAAACAAATGATAAGAATAGATTATAAGCATACTACATGTGGTGGCTTGAATGAGGAATGTCCCCCACAGGTTCAAGTGTTTGAACACTTTGTCCCCAGTTGGTGGCGCTGTTGGAGGAGATCATGGAATCTTTAGGAGGAATAGCCATGCTGGAGGAAGTGTGTCACTGGGGGTGGGCTTTGAGTGTTCACGGCCTCACCGCCCCCCATGTCCAGTTTCTCTCTCTCTCTCTCTCTCTCTCTCTCTCTCTCTCTCTCTCTCTCTCCTTCATGTTTGGGGTCAAAGATGTGATCTCGATCTCTTAGCTCTTGGTTCCTGCCGTCGTCCTCTCTCATCATGATGGACTCTCCCTCTGGCACCATAAGTCAAAATAAACTCTTCCATAAGTCCCTTCTGGTCATGGTATTTGATCACAGCAATAGAGAAGTAACTAACATACTATACAACTAAAATGCTTTAAAGTACTAGAGAAAATGTAAAGCAGACATTTGTAATCTTGGGCTAGATTTCTCTAAAATGACAGGCCACACAAATCCCACCATGACAGACATGACTCCTCAGCCTCGTAAACTATCCTCGGGGCCAGGTGTCCTCCCAGGGTAACGGGCCTTCCACCTGCTTCATGGAGGTTTGCTGCTGCCTTTGATGTGCTCTCGGCCTGTCGATGAGAGCCTAGGCTTTGTTTCTACTAAGAAACATGACAGGCATTTATCTGTGCCTCTCTGTGAGCAGTGAGCCTTCTTCCCTCCTATGCCTTTGGCAGAGACACAGATCATCAGAGGTAGGTGGCACATTCACATTCCTTCATTTCACATCCAAAGGAACTGGCAGCCTGCATTAACAAAGGGACTTAGCTTACAAACAGAACTGCTAGCTCAACTGGAGTTCCTCAGTCAAAGAATCTGTGCTCGTTCTATCTACGGTCCACATTCAGAACCTTCCTTTGTGCTAGGTGAGGAGGCTGGCTGGCTGGAGAGAAAATCTGGACCCGTTTTCTAGACCTTCTCCATTCAACTTGCAGAGCTTGGGCAGAGCCTCTCTTCTGAGTCTTGTACCCTGTCACTTTAATGAAAGCAGTGCTGGGCAGGTGAGGGTGGATGGAACGCTGAAAATGTTCTTCTGTGAGCATCTCAGTGTGTGTATGGTGTTGGAGGACAGACAGTAACAAAATTGAGTCTTTTCATAGTTTTCTGATGAGAGGAGAGTTATGGTAACTATAAACTAAATTTTATGGCTTCAATCATAATAATGGTAAAATAGTCCTCAAACATCTTTTAAGATAGTTGAGAATTACTATTCCAGATGATTTATGCTTATACTTTTCCAAGCTCAGTTTAAGGGGTGAAAAGTGTACATTAAGAAAAAGTCTTCTGAAAGAGAAAAGGCAGAGGTTAGATAAACTGTGGTCCCGTGAGACGTGGAAAAGTCTGAATTGGGGCCATATTTCTTAAGAGACCTAAAATAAAGGAACCCAGGAGATACAAAAACAACTAAAAGAAGACCAATTGCACTACTAACACGGTTGTGAAAAAAAAAAAAAACCACAAATCGATCCAGCAAGACAGATTTAGCTGCTCAAAGGAGAGTTATGGGGTGAGTAGATGCAACCAAACAGTAAGTGAACATGGAAAACAGCATTATGCTCAGGCTGGCCCTCACAAAGGCCTTGTGAATTACTAGCAGCCTCTGTGGCTACACATTAGGCTGAGACAGCACATCAAAGGTACTTGGCATTCGAGGGCTTCTGGCCTGGGATTTTTACATTTAGAAATGTAAGAACCAGTAACATTTAAGGAATTCTTGCTCTTGCCAGATAGCCATCCTCTCTCCTTCAAGCCATGTGACAAATGATTCTAAATACCACGTTGCCTTTTAACGCATCTGCTGTCTAAATCAGTGTGGAAACTGGAAGGCTGGCTTCTGAATTCTGGCCCTTCACAAAAGGGTACGTTTCAGGGTCATAATGACAGTCTTGGCAGAACAGGGCATTCCTATTTGAAATGTCTCTGCCATACTGAGACTCGTCCACCGTAGCCTGAGTCTGGCTCGACTGAAGGGACAATGGGTTCTTAGTACACAAGCAGCTACGTGAAAACTGAAGGAGTGGCCTGCGTTTGGAAATCTCACCAAATGGAAGGTTGTCTCTGACCACTTTTCAGTGTTTTCAAAGGTTTTATTTTCATTTAAGTTCTTTGTGTTTTCATTTTAATTTTTCTATTACCAAAATAGTCCTCTTTACATTGCTATTGTAAAAAACTGTTTTCTTTTTTAAATTTTAAAAATTTATTTATTAATTTTTAATGTGTACGAATTTTTTGCTTACTTGTAAGTGCACCACATGTGTACAATGCCCATGGAGGCCAGAAGACGGCTTCGGATCCCCTGGACCTGGAGTTACTGATGCTTCTTAGTTGCCATGTGGGTGCTGGGAACTGAACCTGCTGAGCCATCTCTCCAGCCCCACTATTTTCTTTAGATGAATGAAAATTGTTCAAAGGCAAAAGTTGTTTTAACACACACACACACACACACACACACACATACACACAAACAAACACATTCTTTCCATCAGAGAGGCACATCTCTATCATTATATCTAAAATGCTCCACAGTCAGCGTGAGGTAGTTTTTAACCCTAACTGCAGTGCCCTGAAAGCAGGGAAGCTAAGTGCCAGAGGATACAGTGCTGTCCAGATCCCTGAGCCAGGGAAGTCTGAACTTCATTCTGGCTCTCCCCAGGGCCTGGCCTGAGGAAGTGTTCTCAGTCTGGCTTGAGAAAGTGCTCCCAATCTGACCTGAGGAAGTGCTCCCAATCTGATCTGAGAAAGTGCTCCCAATCTGACCTGAGGAAGTGCTCCCAATCTGATCTGAGAAAGTGCTCCCAATCTGACCTGAGGAAGTGCTCCCAATCTGATCTGAGAAAGTGCTCCCAATCTGACCTGAGGAAGTGCTCCCAATCTGATCTGAGGAAGTGCTCCCAATCTGACCTGAGAAAGTACTCACAGTGAAGCCCCCACAGCAGCTCAGGTACCTTGTGTTGCTTTATGCTTCCAGACCAGGAGAAAGTTCAAGGTTCACTTTTATGACCTGAAAGTCTCCAACATTGTTGGAAGTAGAAAACTGTTGTTACTTAAACTGAGGCTAATCCATCTTTTCAAACCAGCCAGTTGGATTTTTATCAGCACTCAATTGTTCCTCGCTACTTACTGGTAATGCTCTCAGTCTCTGGTGATTCAAAGGCAGATGGAAGATGGCATTGGTCACTTTAAATGCTACTGTGCTCTCCCACATGCTTCGTGTCCACTGCTACTACAAGCACATACACCCTGAGAACTTTAAGCCACAGGTATTAAGAACTAGGATCTTCTACAAACCATTCCTATTCCTCTTAATAACCAGGTACCACTGGTCATCCCAACCTGCAATTTATAGTATCAACAAGATCTCCACACAATAGCCATTAAGAGAAACTATGGGCCAGCAAGATGGTGAGTGGAGCACTTGCCATCAAGTTTGACCACCTGGTTTGAGCCCCAGAGCCCACATAAGTTGTCCTCTTATCTACATACGTGCACACACACACACACACACACACACACACACACACACATACCCCTTGTGCATGTCCACATCATACACACAATAACAAATAAACCTAAAAACTTTAAAGAGATTGTTAGAAATATACACACACCTGTCCTAGGTTCTCAAAAGTTCAACAATAATGATTCAAGTTTTCTTAAGTAAAAATCAATTATCAGAAAATCTGAAAACAATTAGACTAAGCAATTCATATCTAAAAAGCAATTTTTAGTTCTTAGCAAAACATCTATACCCACAAAGGAAGAGATCAGGCTGCAGGACCCTTCAGAAGTTGCTTCTGGGTTCAGAAAAGTCTCTAATTAGCCGTGTCTTTAGTAAAATGAAACCAGAGAAATGGATGACAAAGCTGTTGCATAGTAAAGAGAAGGTTCAGGGCGTAACTGTTATTCAAATATGTCATCCTCGACCAACCTGAAAAACTAAGAAGAAAAGTTTTGTGAAGAATAACTTCACAGGCTAAACAAGTTTATTATTACCCTTTTACTTCTTCAAAACTCACAATTATCAGTGCTGCAGCATAGAAAACAAGGGCGCAAAGTCCCCAAATTTCAAAGAACTAAACTATTCAAGACTGGAAGAATACACATATTTATTCAGAGTAAAACTTAGGTTACATCAACATGACAAATTTTGACATAGAAAAATATCTGTTTAATTTTAGGAACAAAGTAGGGAGACAGCAGGGGAAAGCAGCTGTAAGTAGCCAAGAAAAGAGAGAAAGAGAAAGAGAGAGAGAGAGAGGAGAGAGAGAGGAACACTTTCATGTTCATGCAAAGGGATGTCTTGTAATTTTCAGTGAAAACGTTTTGACAGTCTTTTTATAAAGTCTCAGACCACAGAGGTGTCAACATACCATTTTTGGTCTCATCGGTGCATAGAGGGTTTATGCACCTAACTAAACTTAGAAGTAGTGGGAGTTATTGACTTACATCCTTTATGCACAGAGGAAGGAAAAAAAGAGACTCTTTTCTTTTATGCCAACTTTGAATTTGGCTTGAATTTTTATGGCTTATTTAGAAACTCCAGGGAATGAAAAAGTCTCTTAATGGAAACACTGACACAGTCTTAAATATAGTGACATGGACAAGCACTTCAATGAAACCGCCCCAGGATGTGGCTGGTCATCGAGCAAGTTTGAAATCCACTGAGCATCAGAAAACCAGTCACACTGGATTTGCTGATAAATGTAGAGAATGCCTCTTCAGAATCGAAGTGCTGGTAAACCTGTTTTTATTAGGAAAATATGTAAACTCTATGGGTTCTTTACTCTTATACATGGGAGAGGGAAAATGTAAAATTTCGGCATAAGCTTTCTCCTATTTCTGATATGTAATTAAAATGTTGGCTGGGGGTGGATGGCGATGGATCACTGAGTCTTAACAGTATCTAGGCACGTGTTCTTCCACTGAGCTATGAGCCCTACCTAAGAGGACCCTTAACTTCCTCAGGTAAAGCACAACTACTCTCTGATAGATTTTGAAAGGGGGAACTTTCCTCATTACAAAGCTGTGACCTTTCGAATGAGATTTACAGAAAATCTGACCCTTGGGTGGGATTACTATAGAATTAGACAAGCTAAAAGCTCTGTTCTGAGTCTCTAGGTTCTTAATAAACATCTGATAATGGCCACGATGAAAGACTTATTTACATAGCTTATTTCAGACATTTGAAAAATTCATTTTTGATTTTTGAAATTACATTTATTTTATGGATTTGCTTGAAAAGTATAAATGCAGTTGTATTGATGTTCCACTCATTGTGAAGAACGAGAGCAAGAGTGAGAGCGAGAGCGAGAACGAGAGAGCAAGGGGGGAGAGACTGGTTTCTCATTCCTTTTTCTTTGTTACTTGGTATCATGTGGAAGCCTGAAGAACCTGAAATGAAGGTCCAGGCTTAGAGCCTCAGGAGCACACAGAGCATGAGCTGCAGGTGAATCCAGGGCAGCCACACAGTGAACTCAGGATATTCAAAGATTTTTCAGAGCTGGGTTTGATCCAGACATATTTGAAAGATAGCAATATTGATGTCATATTTGCCCAAATATAAACAAAATGTTTTAAACTTTTTCAAAATGATTGTCTATGTGTGCACATGGCAGGAGGGGGCACATTCTACACCTGTGGTGGTCAGAGAAAACTTTATAGCGTTGGTTCGCTCCTTCCACATTTATGTGGGTTCTGGGGATCAAATGCAGGTCACCAAGGGCCTTTACCACATGAGCCATTTCTCAGGTTGACAAAGTATTTTTTGAAACAGAGCCACGTACTTTCTTCTGTACTGATTCTCACAGCCTTGCATGCGTTAAAGCATTCTTAATGGCCCTGAATTGGTGCTGCATTAATTTAACTTTTATAGGCTCTCTAGCACTTAGTATTGGGTTATATTTGCTTCATAAATATTTCTTAAATGAATGAGTTAGTGTTTTAATGCTTTACATTAGAAAAGACATTTTAATGTACATAGGTATATGTTCATCTCTGTTTATCAGCATGATAAGAGGAAGAAAAAGGTCCTGGATAAGTTTCAATCAGTAAAAGTCGATTTTTTTTTTAAAAGAAAGAGTATGTAGAATTTAGAAAATAGGAAAAACTTAGATAAACTCAAGCTCAAAACAATGGAATTTTTAAGAGACTGTAAAATGAAACTAACTCATTTTTAAGCAAAAGAGAGACTTCCAGAGAAATTCCTGGATGATAAGTGGAAAAGATTAGTTTAAAGAAAGTCTGTCAATGAAGCAGGCAGGCGACGCAGTGGTCGTGGTTGCTTCTCTTTAGCTAGTACATGGTCCTGTAGGGAGGCTTCAGAAACAAAGTAGGAATTAGACCATCATTTAAACTCTTCGCTACTTTCAGAGTTGACAAGAACCCGGGACAGAGCTCTAATTTTTAAAGAATGGGTTCTGACTTGAAAAGGTGGAATGGCTTTGCAGACACACTAGGGGGGTAGGGGGAGCTCAGTGGTAGGGTAACTGACTATCTGCTTAAGGCCCTGGGTTTGATCCCAGCACTAGGAAATAATATTTTAATAGATCAGTAGGAGGAGGAAGTATAGAGAAATGTTCTTAAAACACACCCTGAAAGCAGTGTTTAATTTTTTTTAGTTTAGAAAGCAAAAAAATTCTGTAAATTTACATTTCTACTCAACTTTCTGCTACCTTGAAATTTCATTTATGTTGAATTCCTCCTTCCCAGATGGTGTTTGATAGGTGGGGTACAAGACAAGAAATTGGACAAAATTTCAAATATTCTTTAAATGTCACTGGCTGGACCGGTGATAGAGGGTTTTTTATTATTTTCTCCTGGAGTCTATCAACAGTTGTTTCCTTGCCAGGAAAGGATTGTTTTGAATAATCTGAAATGGAAAAGCTAAAGATGTTTGCTAAGAGAGAAGCAACTGACAGTAAAAAATGTAACTAAGAAAAAAATTGTATCCAAAGTAGAAACATGTCACAAAATCCTGAGGAAAAATCTAGTGAGCACCCAGATTCACACACACTGTCCTTTGAGTAGTCCCGCCTTGATGGCCATACCCCTCAAGTATGAATCCTGAAATTACTGATGCAGACCGGTTAGAACTGACTCTTACTGCTGCAAAAGGCATCTTCTAAAGTCTTTCCTCTGGTTCCTTTGCTTACGTTTCACTGAGGAGTGGTCTGGGCCGAAGCACAGAGCTCTAGGGAGTCTGGTCAGGACCTGCACAGTGGCTCTTACATCCTGCCTTGTGAATGACCACAGGCAGGGGTGCCTCAGACGTAATGTACTGGCTTCTGAAAAGCAAGTGTTCCATTAGTTGTTCAGAATCCAGAGTACATTTCTCCAGACAGTGAAGCCAGGAGTGAAGTGACATCCCACACTGACGCATTGGCTTTAGTACACCTGGCCCTTACTACCAACACCAGCTTAAAGTCTAAGTACACAAGTGCGCAGGAAGACAGAGAGAAAGAACATCTTCTCCCTTGAGAGTCATCCTTAGCCAAGAAAACAAACAGAGATGGCAGCTGGCCTGATCCTCCCCAACCTTCCTTGTACTTCCCAGTACCTTCTTAAGAAACTCAAAAGCCTAGTTCTCTCATTTGGCTCTAATTCTGCAACTGTGTCAGGTAGTCCAAATGGCCCCTACTTCCCAAAGTGTCCCATGTACCAAGAACATGACTTCTTTTTGCTAGCTACCAAAACCCTCCATTTCTTAAGGAACTTCAGCGCAGGAGAAGCTCAACCTGATTAACTCACACTAACAGAGAAAACAGTCCTTGAGGCCTAGATGTTTTGTCTAGACCAGATGTGCCTAATTAAGCCAGCCTAACAAGATAAAGTTTAAACACCCAGTCTCTCGGGCAAGTTGCATTGATGATCTACTGGCAATGTGGCTCAGAGAATAACTGTCCTAGTTACTTAGAAGTGATTCATTTGTGAGCTGTGAACACACCACACACACACACACACACACACACACACACACACACACTCACACACACAAACTTGTTCTCAAGCTAAGCAGGAAAGCAGAAGTCCTTAAGTTTTGCTTGCCTGATTTCCTGTCAGTACACTTCTTAGAAACTCTCCTTCCTTCTACAGAGAAGGGGGTTTGGTTTTGAGGCAAAAGTCACACTCAAATCTAAGTTAGGCCAGGTTCTAGTGAGAACTCGTTCTGTGAGGTGACACAGATGGTCCCTGTGGAGATTGTAAGGAGGAGACAGGACTAGTGGATGAAAGATGACTACAGTCCTTTATCCTGATACCGCCGGCCCACTTTGTCACCTGAGGCTGGGATATCAGTAATGCAAAGCCTCATTCATTAACCTAACGGCATGGAAACGAATTGCTGTTTTAACTCAGCAGTCTTTCTCCCACGGACACACTGAGGAACTGATTTCCTTTCATCTTACTCAATTGTATTTATAAGCAACAATGCTGGGAACTCTGATCAGTTGTATTCGAAATGTTGCAGTGAATATCTACTGAGGGCCTTCTACGTCCTTGGCACAATGCCCAAGGTTGCAAAATAGAAAAATACTGTTTACATAAAAATCAAGACATTTATGCTCTGATGATTTCTAGCATTATCTTCAGTTAAGGGTACTACTTATAATCTATAGTCTCTCTCTTCCCTCTGAGGATTTAACACGAATGGGTGAAATAAAATTCAGTGATCTATGATCACCCTACATAGCAACTTTCATTTTGCTTCTTAACGCCATATGCTTAATGAAATATTTTCTTAACAGCAACAAAAATGGGTAGATAAAATTTCTTAGCCAAGATAAATGAACAAGTCATGCTTAGAGTATTTATTAAAAAGAAACGGAGTAAAGTCTTTCTACCTGCTACAGCGAGGTGGTGAAAGGGGTGTGAGTTAATAGCAGACTCAGAAATGTCCTATTTAGATGAGGAAAGAAAGATATAGCCTGATGGATGTGTAGAATTCAGAGTGAGCCTGCATGTCAAGAAAGACCATTGCAGTTGCTCAGAAAGTATTTCCCGAGTCCCTGTGCTGCTACGGTTCCTGCACAAATGTTAATCCAGCTATAACTCTGTCATCTGAAAACAGTCATTTATTGATTGCCCTGAAACTTAGCTGGTCACTTTAAGCCATCACCCTCTCTCTCTTCTCCATGCCTGAAAATTAAGAAAAAAATTCAGGCCATTCTTTTTAAGTTCACACACATGCATCAAAAACCAAAAGTTTATGTGTTTAGTTTGCTTTCCTACTGACTGAATGACTCATGGGCTTTCTGTATGAATAGGGCCTGGCATATGCATAGTGCTTCACAGATCAAGTGCTTTTGGAGTGCTACAATAAAAATAAACAGCCCAAATAGCCAACAGACATGACATTCCTTCTGACTATTTTGTCACCTTTGAAAAGAGCATGCATTTTAAAGGACTCAACACAGTGGGCATTTTGCAGGCATAGGACCGTGTTTGTATTGGATAACATAAATAGATTTATAAGAAATTTTTTATTTTTAAATAACCAATCACTAAATAATACACCTCAATAATTTATTTTTTTCCAAAACAAAAACCCCTTTGTCCCATCTGTTGGTGCACATTTGTACTGTTGTAATTGTTTCTACAGTTTTGAATTCCTTGAACTATAAATATCTCTCTCTCCATACTCAGTAGAAAATTTTACTTTCATACTATGTTAATATGGTTTAGAATTAGGATAACATTTACATTTTTAAAACATGGAGGCACCTGTTATAATTTTAAATATTCCAGAGAAATATACAAAACATAGGAATTATTTATTCAAAGTTTGGAACAGTAGAACAATCAGTTTAAACATCCTGGGAACTGGATTTTATAAAAACTTGAATTTTTCCTGAGTTATTGTTCTTTTAAAACTTTTCTTACTTATGAATTGCAAACTTATTCATATGGCTAGTAGCAATTCATTTCACATGTACAGTTAGAGATGGCATACTGTCAAACAACAGTGCACCGTACTCCGTGAATTTGTCAGGTGTATGTGTGTTTGGACATGTGCATGGTGGCATGTCCTGTATGTGTGTGCATGTGGTGGCCTGAGGTTGACACTGGGAATCTTCTTCAATCACGCTCCACCTTATACAACCCAGAGCAGGTTGAGAGGGCTAGTGTAGCTGGCCAGCTTGTTCTGGGATCCCGTTTCCACCTTCCAAGGGCTGGAATTACAGCCGGGCTGCCACACTCATCTGGCATTCAAGTGAGTGCTAGGGATCCAAACTCTGGTCCTCAGGCATGCTGCTTGTGTGGCAAGGGCTTTAATCACTGAGCAGTCTCACCAGCCTATTCCTGATTAAAACATATTTTCTGCTTAAAAACTATATGCTCATTTCTGAACCTCCTTTGTCATCTCCAGTTTTAATCTATGATCATTTCTGTTTATTGTTGTCTTCAAACTTTTGATTCATTTATTTTCCAACTTTTCATTTTACCTTTTTTTTTTTTACTTTATTTTCCTCCTCCTTTTGGCTACCTGTATTTGAATTTCTTGATGTCTTTTCCTTTATCATAAAATAGTTATAAAACTGAGTTACCACCAAGTTCTGCTCTGATCCCATTAGATATGAATTGCAGTTCTTTCAGTTTTGTTATTGGCTAAAAGGCTTTCCCTTTTAACTTCATCTTATACCCATTTACTCCTTATGAGGCTGTATTTGTGTTTCTGCGTGCTTGGACTTGCTTCGATGTGGGAGGTGGTGATGCAAATGAAAACGGTGTTGATTTACATTTTTAAGAATGTCCTGATATTTTCTCTGATATCACTTTAGAGGCGATAGATCTGTTCACATTTGTAGATACTTTAGAATGAGATTTCTGGCTAAACAATCTGAATTCAGTATTTTAAATCTGAATTCTTTTCTGAGCCCCACTGTTTACATACCATGCTGCTCACTACCATGAGTATTGGGTTGTGTAAAAACTGTATGGTACAGTTACAGGGCCTAGTGTATTATAACTACTCAGTAAATGGCTGTGGCAGTAAGAGAACTACTATAGGAGTTAAACCATGCCATAGAGCCTTCCAACCACAGTCATCTCCATCAATGGACCAGGTGTAGAAGAAGCACATCCAGACCCCTGTCTTCTCTTCCTGCCATCATATACTTGCGGGTCCTCTAAGGAAACTGATAGGGTCACTCATTGTGGCTACGGTTTTCACCTTGGATGTTTCTGACTTCGTCTCTGTCATATGATGGAATTTCAAAATTATTCTTTGGATGAATTAATAAAAAAAGAATTGAACTAAATTCTAGTGGTTTAAGGAAAACCTCCAGAGGCAGGAAATTATCTACCCTATTCTTTTTTAAATTTAATTTAGTTCATTATTTTTATTATATGTATATGAGTGTATTTTCTGCATGTATGTAATGCGGCAGTGTTGTACAAGCCTGAGATCTAAAAAGGGCATCAGATCCCTGGAACTGGAGTTACAGATGGTTGTTAGCTGCTATGTGAGTGCTGGGAACTGAACTGCTGAGCCATCTCTCCAGCCTTCCTACCCCATTCTTCTAAAAGAAGATAATTCAAACACCTGTCCTGGTTCTCAGCACATGGTAATGAATTCTTGCTGAAAATATCATTATTATGGGTGGTAGTAGGAAAGAGTCTCAGGAAACAATTGATGGGAACAAGATAAAGACAGCCAGTGATTGGTGGAAGTAAGGTAATGGCAGTGAATCACTGGCAGTTGTAGATGCAATCACTGTGCTGATACAGATGCCCCTCCTATCTCTTATGCAGGCTCAGCTGAGCTGTTCAGCTAGAGAGTAACTACTATGTGTTCTTGGCAGGTTTCCATATCTGTGGTTTAACGTGGCTAGGCTGGATATTTTCTGAAGCTGTTTCCAGATCTAACATTAAAGCTCATTTACTGGTATCTTCAGGAGCCAGGGTGAATATATACCAGACGTAGGTCACACCTCTACCTTGTTCCAAAGTAACCTGCTCAAACACTTCTTAAAAGCAAAGCTCTCTCGGAGTTAAAGTCAAGACAGAAACTTTACCAACCCGCTACTCCATCTGAATGTTTTGGACAGGTCAAAAGTCAGTTCATTATTTCTGGAACCAATGTAAAAATTTCAAAGCTATTTATCAGCCCTACTTGTACTTTCCAGGAATGAAAGTAAAATTTCCAAAGCTAATGGATCCAGACTTGTGTTTTTTCCTTCAGAAAAATTTGGCCTGTGTATTAATTTGTATTCATTTCCTATCACTATAGCAATCAAAGTATGTAAAGAAAAGATGGAACATAAAGCATTTGCATGACTGGCCAAATCCAGTACATTTCTCCATCATATGGGCTACTCATACATGACAGTATGCACACTTCAAATATTTTTACCATCCAGGTAGTGAGGTGGCTCAGTGGTTAAGAACACTTGCTATATAAGCAGGAGGACCGGAGTTCAAATCTCCAGTGCCCACATAAAAAAACCAAGCATGGCCAGACCAGTGCCTGCTCAGATGGCAGAGACAGGAGGATTGCTGAGGCTTGCTGACCACGAGCCTAACTCCAGGTTCTGTGAGAGATCAAGTCTCAAAGCAGAAAGTGTAGAAAGACACCTGGCCTCTGGGGGTACACACAACTGCATATACCTGTACACACATGTGTACACAGACTTGTATGCTACACACACAAAAAATGAAGAAATATTGTTATCATCATGAAATTGTCATTAAGAATGAAAACATGTGGGTGGATAGGTGGCTCAGCAGTTAAGAGCACTGGTTGTCCTTGCAGAAAACCTGGGTTCAGTTCCTAGGACCCACATGGAGGCTCACAACTGTCTATAACCCCAGTTCCAGGGGATCTGACACCCTCTTCTGGTTGCTGCAGGCATTGCATACACATGGTATACTTGCATACATGCAGGCAAAACACCCATACACATAAAAAATTAAGTAAAAATTTGAAAAGAATGAAAACATTTATCCTTATTATTAAAGAGCAAGATACCTCAGAATTCCCAAGATCATCTACTAACAAATACATCAATTGTCAATTTAAAACAAAGCAAAAGCTTTATATTAGAATTACGGGCAACCTTATGTTAATCTTATACCTGCTATGATAAGCCCCCTCTGCTGCAGTTATATTTCCGTTTTACACAAGGCCACAGTCCTTATAATAGAGCATGGGCTTACCTGTGCGATAGACGAAGTTGCCTTCTGTTTCCGATGATGATGGAGACACTAGCTCTTCTTCAAACTCATTGGAGCTAAAAGACCCCGAATGGTTCCTCTGCCTTGTTTTCCCCATCATGGCAGTGCTTGTGGCCATGACGTGTCTCAAAGAGTCGTTGAGGTAGCGGTTCAACAAGCTGCTCTTGTATTTGGGAGGGGATACGTAGTCCTCGGCAGCCCTGGACTCTGGCCTCACTCCAGCCTTTATCACTGAGCTCTCTCCTTTAATCACAGAGTGATGGACAGGGGTGCTATAGCTCCCTTCGCTCATGTGGTTTCTTGGAGGATTTTCTCCATCTAAGGGGGAAGATACCAGCAGGTAGTATTTGCACGTTTTCTTCCCCCACTGCTCAACTGCTACACTTAATCACTAGAAATGCAAACAAGGTAAGAATCTGTGCCATGTGAAATTATCATCAATAGTTATCTCTGATAATCACAAGACTCACTTTCAGGTAAAAGAAAGCAGGAACCTATTTAATATTCTCTTAGTATATTTTAATTCCAGTGAATTTCACAGAAAATGTCATGTTGATATGAGATAAATCTATAAACAGAAGACTATAATTCGTGCTGATATATAGAATGGCAAAGGTGAAGTTACCTCATGCAGAGAAAAACGACTACCGCTCTATCATACTTCGTGGGTTCAACCATTCAAAAAGCAACTGAGGTGAACTTCTAACCACAAAGGCAAAGCAAAGAAGGAAAAACAAAGAACTGAACAAACCTTCAGAACAGGAGTCGTCGCTGCTCACGCTGAGGCGCTCAGCATTGCCCTGCACGTACTTGTTGTATAGCTTGATTCTTAAGGCCCAGCTTAAATCCGGCTGCCGAACAGTATTCTTCAGCCGACGCCTAGCGTTAGCGAACCAATTTGACACCTGAAACAGGATTCACTTTTTAATGAAAATCACATTACAATGTGGCTCATTATCAATGACTTCCTCTAAAGGAATCTAGGGCCGGGCGTGGTAATGCTGCATTGTAGTCCTGGTTGCATAGGAGGCTGACCAGGAGGATCACTCAAGGACAGGATTAGGAGGCCAGCCTGGGAACAAAGAACAAAGCGAGGCCCTAAATCTGTAGTGAAATGCTTCTTCTAATCATGTAGTATTGAGGAGGAAGCATAAAAATGTATGTCATGTGAAGTAGTAGAGGTGATAAACACTACCATTGAAATCTACCTGATGACTCTATATCCATGATCAGATGCCAAGGAGCTCAGAAAGTAACTATCACTAGTAATAATCAGATATATAGAGATTAGAAACGCGTGTGAAAGCATCTTAGTGTCAATTGCATTGAAAATGAATTTTTCTGTATGAAACTGTATTTTAATAATGAAATGGAGATCTTTTTTAAAGGTTAAAACCTCATTTAACTTTATGACTTACAGGGTTTATACTGAGTACAATATTGTATAACTATTAATTCAACTGTAAATCTAAAAGTTTACAGCCAATTCTGAAAGAGATGATATCCTTGCATATGTCAATGCTGTTGTAATGAAATGCTTCTTCTAAGTATGTGGTTATTAAATAAATAATTAACAACAAAAAAATAAATAATAAATAAAATTTTTTAAAAATTAGAAGAGAAGAAAGAGAGAGGGAAGGAGTGAGTGAGAGAGAGAGAGAGAGAGAGAGAGAGAGAGAACAGCAACCATCAATGGAGGAAGTTGAAGATGATGCTGAGTAATCCAGCCTGTGTTGTGTACTATTTTGAAAAATAAAGACAGCCTAGGGATGAGCTAGGTGCTAGAGAAGCACACAGACAGCTGTCTGGAAAGGAAAGAAAAGGTGTTTCTGAGACTTAAAGGGAGGACCAGATTTGAGAGTTCCAGGCACAGAGGTGAGAGCTGAAGCTGTGAATAGGCAGAGTGGAGAAAGTGTAGGGCCAGGCTTCGGAAACCAGTCAAGGAATTTGGACTATTAAAAGAGGGGCTAGCAGAACAGTTAGAGACGGCACAAAGAACACCTCGCTGAAGACACTGTTTCTGCAGCACATCGTTGAAGGCAATTAGGTGACATTCCAAAACAAAGAAAAACTGCTTCCATTTTTCCTCTAAGGTGCTATTGGATTTCAAGAGGACAAAGGCACTTTTCAAGAGAACATGTACTTTTCTTCTGAAATATCAGAATATCAAGAGTATATAGCTTTAAAAAGTTCAAAGGATGACATTCACTTTTAAAAGTACAAAATGGGCAAATATAGTTAAAGTTTTCTGTGAATTTGCTCCAGAATGTAAACTTCTATTGCTGTAATGGTTCATGTGGTGATGTTTTCACTGGAAGAGTCTTTCTTCTTTTCTTACTAGTCATTACTAAAAATACATTTATGGTATTTATAGTGTAGTATAAATATTATAAATAAATACTTTTGCACATTGGTCAATTCCTAATTATTGTCTGAAATGGCAGTGATTTCTACTTTAAAAAAATTTAAAAAAATAGCCGGGCATAGTGGTGCACGTCTTTAATCCCAGCACTCAGGAGGCAGAGGCAGGCAGGACAGCTGGGGCTACAGGGAGACCCTGTCTCAAAAAGACCAAATAAATAAATAAATAAATAATAAAAAAATTTTAAAGCACGATTACCTTTTTTCCTCCCTGTCCTCAAGTCTAGCACATTAATTTTTTTCACATAAACTCAACAGTGATGATGCTCACATTACCTCCTTCTGCCTTAAACCATGACAGCTGTCCTTGTACACCTGTGTGCAGTGACATGCCAGCACACCATGCTACTGCAGAAACCTTAGTCTTTATCAACTTCTCCTCTGGTCAAGCTATGCTGTTACTACTATGGTTCAGACATGCTTCCAATTCTCATTCTTTCCATCCTCCACAAATAGGCAACTTCCAGAACTATTCATTCAACAAATACAGAGTGAGTAGTTATTGTATGCTAGCCATGGTGTGAAGTGCCAGGCCTTGGCAAGGCCATCTCAACCCTCTCTGTCTCTCTGTCTCTGTCTCTGTCTCTCTCTCATACTCTGTCTCACACACACTCTCTCACACACACAAACACATGTACTCTCTCTCTCACACACATACACAAACACACATGTAGACACACTCCCACACACATATGCACACACATATGCACACACTCACCAAAAAGTACCAGAATCTACAAACATCATGCACTCCCCTGAGATCCCAAAGTAACTGTGATTAATTGGGACCGTATCCATCACTACAGAAGCTGGTTTCCTTTCTTCACTACTTTCCCCATCCTTCCCTCTGGTTCCCCAACTCACTGTCAAATTTTCTTTTAAATTTGTTTTTATTGAATTTTTGTGTATTTCATACAGACCATCTCAATCAACCTTAATCATCCTTATAGCCCCGTCCCCACTGGCACCTTCCAATAGTCCCCCCCCCATTGGAATTCATCCATTCTGTCATTTGTGTTAAGACCTATTGTGTCAAGTTACTATCTCCAGACATTCCTTAATGCAAGCTCATCTACTGAGGTCTAGTCAGCTTATCTAGAATCCCTTGCTTTAGGAAGATCAGCTCTTCCTCACCCAGCAGTAATCAGTTGCCAATATTTCTTCAGCTAAGATTTAAGATTGGGGTCTGCTGTCCATTTCCCCAGCTGTATGCTGGGTTTTTGTCTGCTTGAGTTTACATGTGACTTGTGAACAGTAATACCTTTGCTGTAGATTCACATGAACAGTGTCCCAGGAGCTTGTAGGACTCTATTTCCATGTGGTCATGTACTTCCTCCCTGGCTCTTACACTGTCAAAATTTTCAATCAATCCTCCTGACAACTAACCAGGAACTTTAAAAACTGTCGCTCAAGCTTCCCTGGTTTCCACTCTGCTCTCTTAAATGGATCTTAACAACTATCATCAAATCAAAATGTCAGTGTATTATTTTATTTTACTTATTACTTTTATTTTATGTGTATGCGTATATTGCCTGCATGTAGGTAAGTGCACCCGTGTTGTGCAATGCCCATGGAGGTCAGAAGAGGCTGTTGGATCCCCTGGGACTGGAGTTACAGACAGTTGTTAGCTGCCACGTGGGTGCTGGGTTTCGAACCAGGGTCTTCTGTATGAACAACCAGTGTTCTTAACTGCTGAGCCATCTCTCCAGCCCCACATCAGTATATTATTATGACTTAATCACTTTGCTTCTTCAAAACCCTCACTGATGTCCTGCTAGTCTGTGACAGTGGAATAATGAAAAGAGTACTGGTTTCCTGTTCTGATTTTGCCAAAAACATGCCATGCCATGTAAATTTAGTCAAGTCATTCCAACTTTCTCTGAACTGAAAATACTCGTCAGGGACTTTCGTGTAACTCAGAGATAGGGCACTTGCCTAGCACATGCAAATCTCTAGGTTTGATCTTCAGCATTAACAACAACAACAATTCCTTCATCTACTACAAAATGGATCAGATAGTTTCTGAGAGCCTTATCAACGCTAAAAAACACACAGAGAGACCTGTGGAAACAGCCTAAGCTGGCTCCATACCCTTCACAGCTGGTACAACCCACCTAATCTCACCACTACTCCTTGGAATCAAGCGCATATGGTCACGCCCACCTGTTCACTGTTCACACAGAGGTCAGCCTACAGCTTCGATGCCTGTATCACTCACATTTCATAGGTTCCAACTCCCAAACTTTTTGTGTTACTTTCTTTACTAAATAATATTTAACTCAGAATGCATTAGTTAGATTTTAACCAATGTTAACCAACTTATACTGTACCCATACGGTACAGTGTAAAACCCAATTCTTATGACACTTCATATAATAAAAACAGAATGGCCTGCTAGTTAAAAAAAATTAGTACACTATAATTCTAATGTACAAAAATGGAGATACCTTTAAGAGCCATGGGGGATTAATTAGCTTTTCATATACAGGGTACTTTCACATACTTTTTAATGTTTTATGTACTCTAAGCTCTTAACATATTGTAATGACATTAAGAGATTTTTCCATAAAGGTCTGTGATATCTAACATAGGCTATTTCTAAACTGATTTCATAAGTTTGACTGGCACCAAATCTGTTAACAAACGCACATTGCCAGTGTTTTATTACCAGAAATTTACAGTACAACCTAATAGCTGGGTCCAGCCTGAGGTGTTTAATATCTACTCCTGTGAACAGCAGACACATCAACAGTTAGTGAATTTGCCTATTATTTTGCAATTTTCCCCCCAGTAATTTAATGCAGATTCCTTGTTTCAATGGCAGTGAAAACACACACATTTTCTACATCTTATGTAATACAGATCTCCTATGTCAACATGCATAGTCTCTTTAAATTATATTTTACATAAAACAGGTATCCTTATCAAGGGTGGGTTCTGGAACAGCATTTTAATGTCAGAATCAGTGTTTGCTTTTAAAACGACATATTTTATGTGAAAGCTTAGAAGCCAACTATCTAGAAGCTGGAAGAGAAAACTAATTTCCATCCTCTTCTACCAGAGATGTTTACATTCATCCTGTTGACAGAGCTGTATGCACCCAAAGGGACGGACTGGCTTCTGTCCACCTTTGAACACACCAAGTTAACAAACTTAGTCTGGGTTATTGGATTGAAATATTGGGCACCTCATTTCCATTCCCTATAGCACGTAGAATAACGGATGTGGGAAGCCTTGTAATTGACAAGACATACTTATTTCAAAATAAGTACTCAACTTCTAGCAAAAACAGAGGCATGCCAATGTTGGGGATGAAATCTTGCAATACAGTGCTTTTACCAAATAGTACATGAACACGCCACAGGAATTTGAAACTTGTATTATGAGAGGAAGAAGCCCTAATCCCAATCAGTCATTGATCCTTGATCAGTTCCATGTCTTACAATAATACAAAGTTCCCATCACGTATAACTTTGTATTGCTGCATATTAACACAAGCTATTCCTACTTTGAGTGCATAGCATTTTTTATAATTTATGAACAGTGGTTAGTGATAGGAACCAAGCACAGTGAAGTATTTTGTTTGGTTGAAATCAAAGCATGCACACAGAGAAATAATCTCCTTCTTAAGTACTTATCAAAATGCTTTTTTAAGAAGCCACATGGAAATACAAGATAAGCACAGTTATAGCAAACCAGGACCAAATTGCTAAGGTGAAAGAACAGAAATAGATGAAAGTGGCAGAAACACTTTACTTATTACTGTTTCATTTTTCAGGGATGAAAGAGTGTAGGTGTTGATTAATGTCCTCAGAGATTCTATGTATCAGAAAAAAATACTAAAACATTTGCATCTTTTTACTTCTAGGATTCATGGGAGATGTCTGGAAAGTAAAGTGACTGTATAGGGAACGTTTGGCCTAAAATTCATGTTAAATGCAAAATAAGTGTCCCCAAGTTCAGCTATTTTTTGTTGAGAAATAAAAGTTATGGTGGCACCTTGTTGCTCTGACCAAGAGGAAGAAGAGAGAGGAGCCACTGCAGTCAACAAGAAACAAGAGTTCAGAGAGAGAGAGAGAGAGAGAGAGAGAGAGAGAGAGAGAGAGATAAAGAAAGGCAGCCTCCATGCCTGTCTGCACACATACGTAAACTATACACGCAGATATTTCGAAAGTAAAACGGGCCATAGCTCTGCTTGTCTGTAGAACTCTCCTACAGTATTCAAGTCAAAAGCTGTCCTCTGTGTGCTCCCTAAGATGTCTGACAACTAAAACCACAGTTCAAGAATTCTTCAGTTTTCAGAAAGACATTTTGGAAAGCTATGTAGGGACTATAATATCCTTTCCCAGAAGAAAGCTATTCACTCTATAAATACTTAAGGATAGCGTGCTTCGTGGAAAGCACCATACTATGGGGTGAACCCCATGAATAAGGCATGACCCTCTTCTCAAGAAGGATGACTCCACAGGAGAAACTGATTCACTAGGAGAGTCTGACTCATAACAAGGTCTAATTTGCAGAGATCAAAAGATTGACTCAAATCATAGCTCTGGATTCTTCCCCCAGAAGTATAAAGTATTTACATAATTTATGCAGCTTTCCATAAAGTCAGAATATGCTTTGGATGTCGAATTTATGTTTGACTTATATAAATTCCTATATATAAAAACAGATAGATGGGTGTGTGAATATATAAGCATATTACGTATTTTTTACACAGGTATACCGTTGTGCATAGTTGAAAATAACTGAATCTATGATGGATAAGGGTCCTTGGTGATAATTTTATACATTTCAGTGTTTCCATTTATCACTTTAAATTTTAAGAAACCAACCTTATTTATGGTAATATTTGGAAATCACTGTTATGCATGCATCATTTATTATTGCAAATAATCTTTGCAATATTTAAGAATTACATTTCATGTATTTTTAGTTTCTGAGAAGTAGTGTAAAAGAAATAACACATTTTGAAATGTAATTACTGAGATAAATGTGAAGACTAGTTATTTGTATTCAAACTATCATTACAGGTAGAAAATAATTATATTCTATATTAAAAATATAACTACATGTATTATGGCTCAACCACGCTACAGTATAAGAAAGTTCTCTCCTAACAACAAATGCTACTTTTTAATCACTAAAAACTGTTTTTAAAATATGTCAGATATATTTGCTTCATGTGGGAACTCCAGTGAAGCCATACAATCAACCCAAACAAGGTAATGATTTATTGCTCAGCTCTTGGTTTGAGTTCCCCTGAAGCAGGATATATCCAGACTAAGTAGCATACCTATTTAAATTGACATAGGAGTTATGTGTTTACTTGCATAAGTCAAGTTTTTCTGATTGTAACAACTTATTTAGAAACTACTTTTGCAAGCTTTACAGCTTTGTGTTAAGCAGATCTCGAGCCAAGAATACGAAATTGATTTTTGCCTCCAGTGCTGTGGCAAATCACCGTTATTACAATTTCCTGTTAATAGGAAGGAAAGCAGATGCTTTTCTCTAAAACTATATTCTGAAAAGCAGAAAAATACTTGTCAGAATTTCACGGAGTCTTACTACAAGTCATTGTTTGAGCTTTGTCAAACTTTCCAGTAATTCTTAAATGAAATTTTAAATACTCTGGAAAGCAATTTTTATTTTTTCAAATGCAGTTTTATACTATCACAGATTTAATGGAATGGCCACGCTTTCATGTAGTCTCGTAGTACTGCAATAATAATGAAGTTTCCCAGCTTACCCTGCCGGCCTCCTCTTTCTGAATATGTTGCGTTTGCATATACAAAAGTTTACATCACCGTGCTTAGTAAAGAAAACTGTGGTGTGATGGAAAAACATTTAATCTGGAATTTATTCCCCAGAGTCAGAGTCCTCTTCCCCTTCCTCTTCCCCTTCCATGCACCTTGGTAATGTCCTCTGTAAAATGTGGGTTATAATCACTCTAAACCATTGTACTTCCGGGAATAGCAAATAAAATGTTCAGAAATGCTAGTTAAATATAAAAGTGTTTGCTCGTTAGAGAAGAAACAAGCTGATATGACTTCTCTACATTTGACAGAGTAAACCATCCACCCATGATCTGGACTCTCCTCTCCTAGCCCAGCAGAAAAGCAACAGAGCCTGTGGGTTCCAGCTAGGCCAGGATGCTTCCTTTTTAGAACAACAAAAGTCCCATTCTCTAGATGCCACATCGTGCCTTTCCCTGTCTTCTTGCCCATCTCTCAATAATGGTCATTTTTACTTGGTCTGTACCAGAGCTTTAATGTGGGGGTTCAATATGCCCCCTGGCGCTGGGGTTCTCACAGCTGGGTCCTGAACCCGCACCTTCAGCATCACTTGGGAACTTATTAGAAATGCACAAGTTACTGGCCCCATCCCAGATCTACAAAATCAGGAACACTGGGGCAGGGTGCCACGATGTGTGTTCTAAAGACTTCCTGGAAACTCTGAGCACAGTAAAGACTGAAAATCACCTTGGGTAGCACCAACCTTACCCATCATGGCCCCTGAATCCAGACGGCCAGCGACCTTCTTATCACCCTACACCTGGCCTTTCATTCCACTCCCTAACAGCGCATCATCTAACTCCTTCTGGACTCATCACTGACACTGACCCGATAGTGTGAAATCACTTTCCCACAACAGAACACTGCACCTGTGCCCACCACTTCATCTTCCTCCTCCACAGAAGTCAGGGCGTCTGGACCCGCCTCTCAGTGCGGAGCTCCACCTTTCCCTAGGGAGGGGCGCAACCTGGAGAACCATGAGTGCAAGGTGTGCCTGCTCCTCAGCGAGGCTCGCAGGAAGACCCAGCCAGGCTTCGAGGGGTCAGGATTACCTGAACGAGGGTCATCTGCGAGCCAAGTGCCAAAAGTATCTTCTCGGTCTTCGTGGGGTACGGGTTGTCACGGTGCTTGTAAAGCCACTGCTTGAGCGGCCGCGCCATGTCTTGCAGGGCCTGTCGCTTGTGCCTCACCTTCCCACCATTTTGCCGGGTCCTGGGACACGGGAAGAGGAGGGGGACGAGATGAGCCCAAGCTAGGATGCATTTCTGCAACCTCAGAAGGGGAAGCCCGAGGGGAATAACCAGAGTCGGTCCCGCACACCAGGAAGTCTATCCGAAAGCACTCCAGGTCCAAGCACCCCAGAGGTAGGGGAAATCAGGAAAAAGAAGTCCCACAACTTCTGAGTGGGAGCACGGGTTCCTCAGCATCTCTCAATAGCCCGGTGGTCATAGGTGATCACGTGATGGGCCCTAAATTTATATTGAAATAGGGAGCTATCTTGATTCCAATAAGCCATATTTGGAGATCTGGGGACGAAGGTCACGTGGTTTGAAATTTGTCTGTCACACTGCAGATCTGGACTCAGAACTAAGTGACCCTCCCCCTCGACCAGTCCCCCATGCCTTTGACCCTGGCCTTAGGGACAGGGCTGCCCTCCAAGTTCTTTGGGGAACTCCTGCTTGGGTCCTGCAGCTTCCGGTCGCCAGTGGTCAGAGGACGCCCACTGGGCGGCGGAAACAAAGCCAAGGATGATGGCTGCCTAGGCTGTCTTGGAACTCCCGCTTATTTCCTTCGATTCTCGATTCTCGGGAAAGGGGGAACTGGAAAAAGAGCCGCGCCTAAAAAGCACTCGGGGCCCTTTCCCTGCTAGGGAGAATGAAAAGTGTGAATTTCTATCCCGCCAGTTAAAGGAAAAAGGCCTCAGGCAAAGCAGACTGGAGGAGAAGGCAGAGAGCATCGGAGCCCGGTGTCGCGTGCTGCGCTCCCGAGTGGCTCCGGGAGGTGTCGCCGCGCAGCCACCCGCGCGCCGCCCCCTGGCTCCGCTGCGCTTGGCCTCCCGGCATTCTGCATCTCCGAACACTTTGAAATGCAATTCCACCAGCTCCCACCAATAGTAACATTTTGAGGAAACCTAATCTCTCTATTAGGAACCTGCAGCTCCTCAAAACAAGCAGCTGATGAAGTGGTTCCGGAGCTCGGTGGAGCCCCCACGACGTGGCCTGGCCACCGCCAGCCCTGGCCTCAGCAGCCCCCTCCCTCACCCGGAGGAGCCAAAGGCCGGCGGGGATGGTCCGCGACCTGCCCCTCCGGGCTCGCCGCGGGCCCGGCGGAGCTGTGCTCGCTTGGGAAGCCCAGCCTGAGCCGACCTTCCCAATATCTGGTCCCAAGCCAGGAGATCCCCAAGGCCAAGCTGAGGTCCTGGGGTTGCAGAGGAACCCGCCGAGGCCTCACCATGGAAACCTCCATGACTCTGACTCCGCCCTGCCCCAGCATTTGGCGTCGCAGATGTGAAACTACCACGGGTCCGCGAGTCCCAGGGCCCTCCAGGTGGCGTAGAGTCAGTTTCCAACAATACGCTTTTGAACTGTTCTAAGGAATCCATCCCTCCTGTTTAGAGAAGGTAAACCCTTAAAATAAGGACGTGCCAGCCCAGGAGGCTTAGACCTGCCCTCTTGGGAGAACGTGCGGACCTTGATCCACTTTGCACATGACCCAGCCGCAACTCATCCCTGTACCCCTCCGCACTGCAGGGCCCCGGCTGGCGTGGGCATACCCGGTCCTCCGGTGTCTCAGGCCCAGGTTGTCCTTGAGGGGCGGACCGTCAGGAACGCCCATCTCCGGGCGTGAGTGCGGAGAATCCAGGACGCCACCGTAGGGCCGGCCACCGCACTCCCGCTCCGGAGCGCCACGGTCCTCAAACAGCACTGCGCCGCTGAGTTTGTTGAAGACTATGGTGTTCATGGTGCCGGTTGACAGGGACGCGCGGCCCGGCCGCAGCGCCTCCGAGCCGGGCCGCAAGGAGCTCCGCAGCAGGCCGGGGGTTCTAGAAGATCAAGTTGCATCACGTTACTCCCCAAATGCTCAGATTCCCATAGTTCAGGAGCCCAGAACCAAGCTGGGCTGCGGGGCTGCGCGGCTGCGCGGCTGCGCGGCTGCGGGGCCAGTGTGCGGAGGGGCGGAGCTGGCTGCTGCCTGTGGACCAGGGAACGCCTTCTATCCACACCTGGCAACATATTCGCACACAGCACTCCCGGACAGGCCCCTGCCCTTCTCGCCCTAGCGATCTAGCTTCCTCACCTCTAGGAATTCAAACGAGGACAATTTACTCACCGAGGTAAAGCAATTTCCAAACGAGCTTTCCGGTGTCCCAGAGAAGGACACTGGGGACAGCGAACCAGGATAAGCAAGGGACAGCGCCTGTTCTTCAATTACAACACAAGACTAAAACCTCTGGAAGCCTCTACCAGGGGTCAGGGAAGAGGATGGAAGGAGGGGAAGGTCTGGGGTGATATGCATCCCAGATCTTGTGTCAGGAATTTCCATATTTGTTTAGATCCTGGACAGTTTGGCTGAAACCCCTGAGTCTTTCCATTAAAGTCCCGGGTTGGGGATAAGGTTAGGGGACAGTTAGGAGCGGAGTCCAGAACAGGAAAGTTAAGAGATCTCAGGACAAATGCACCATGTTCTTGCCCAAATCTTCCTGGGGAACTCAGGGTTCAGGGAGGTCGAAAATGCCATGTCCAGGGTCCCCCAGGGATTACAGTCCGCAAGGTTGCGCTCTTCCCCAGAGCGGGTGTCAGAGCCCACTTGGAACAAGGTAAAAGTGTCTGCAGCCTAAGGAGCAGCGACCCGAGCATCTTTCAGACCATGGCTGCCGGGCTCCAGGAGGGCCTGGAGCTCATCTCTGGAGTGGGGACGGTTGGGAGCTGGGTCGGCCACATGCAGGTGGCCAGAGCAGGGCTGCGCTGCAGTGGAACAGCAGCAATACGCGCCAGAGGTTCGGGACAGTGCCCACTCTCTGGATCTCCCTGCCTGGCACCTCCTGACAGCTCCGGTCTCCCCAGAGTTGCCTCCTGGGCTCTGACACACACACACACACACACACACACACACACACACACACACACAGCTTCGCGATGTGTGAGGCTCCTGCACTCACTAAAGCCCCCTCCCCGCCTTCTGGCCACCGCAGCGTCCACGCGCGACATTTAGGACCCTGGCCACAGCAACTAAGCAACAAGACAGCCACCATCAGTATGGAAAGTGATGCCATCAGTGTGGAAAGTGACGCGGTGGCCGCCGCGTTGTCTCCTAGAACTGAGTCCTCCAGAGCAGACGGACAGGTATGTGCCTGCGGGGTGCACCTTTTGGCGCTAAGTGTCAACCCAACTTTCTGAGCCCGAAGCCCCAGTTCTAGTGACTAGCGTTCACGCCTCTTTGCTTGTGCAAGACTTCCTTCCCGAGCCGCCCCACCTCTTTCCACCCCAACCGTGTCCTAGAGCAGGGCGAGCGTTCCGGGAAGCCACGGCGAAGTTGGCCACCTCGGACCTTGCCACAGAAACTGCAATACCGCCACGGTCCAGGTTTGAGACAGCAGGCACGGTGGCACAGGCTGGCACAGGTCCGAGAGCTCAGAACCCTTGCAGTGGGTCGTGGGGTGGGGGTGGGGGCCGGGGTCCGACTTCCGCCGTTGCTAATCCTCCCTGGGCCCCCGCGAGGGGTCCCCAGCGCCCACCTCCGCCCTTGTGTTCTCCACTTACCCAGATTCGCTCCCAAGTGTACTGGGGAACTCACTCGCTGCAGAACCTGTAAAGCGAGAGCGGCCAGGTGGACTGCGGGGTGCTTCCCGGACCCTGGGCCAGCCGAGGCCGCCTTGGATGCGTCGGTCCCGGAGCTCAGCCCGAGGTGGGGGAAGGGAAGACAGAGCCGAGGCGCTCCGAGCAGGGGAGCAGCGGCGCGGAAGCAGGGCGACGGCGCCCCCCGGTCCCGGGCTGGGTTGCCGGGCTGTACCTATGGCCGCTGGGCGGGCGGCGAGGCGGCTGGCTGTTCCACCTCGGGACTAGGCACACTCCCATCCCCGCCGCATGTTCTCCGCGCTGGCTGCAACGCGCTCACCGCCGCCACCGTCGCGGTCTCGGCTTTATTTACCCAGACGGGCGCGCGCGGCCCGGGAACCGGGATACCCAGGCCTTCTCATGTTTCCCGACTGCCCGGCCCAGCCGGCGAACATCCTGCGGGCGCGGTATCCATGTTCCCGGGCGGTCCGAGAGGAAGCGATCGCGCCCGCGGGAGCTGCAGTTAACCCCTGGCGGAGGAGCCGCCGCCGGCTGCGCCGCGCTTCCCCAGCCGCTGCGTCCTCCCAGCCCGGCGCCGCTCGGGGATAGTCCGGCCTCGCAGCGGCGGAGCTGGGCCGGCTGTTTCCTCCTAGCCCGGCTGTTTCCTCCTGGCCCAGGGGAGCCACACCGGGAGCGCGAGGCTGAGGCTCGAGGAGCCCAGAGGTTGTGCTGCAAATTCGTGCCTAAGCTGCCCCGAGGGCCGGAAATGTCACCACGCGTGGCCAGGCGAGAGAAGGACACGGTGACGCCGAGTTTTCCTCCCTGGTAGCTGGAGGGAAGTTAGAGCTTGCTCCCAGGGAGCCCTTTTGGTGTCACTGGGCTGGCGTCTCTTGAGGCCAGGAGAGTGTGCTCTTTCTGGGACTAGCGCGGAAGAGGTAGGGATGTGGAAAGACCAGAGGTGGGACCCAGGTGCTGCGACCAGGTGTGGATGGAGCGCCAGGAGGCAGAGCCTGCCGGCGGCGTAGAGAAGGAAGCCTGAAAACATCTGGAGCCGAGACACAGAACAAGGAGAAAGCTCTAGTGGGTGCTTCGTAACCTACCAAAGCTGCGCGGCCAGGTGGAACTGGAAGCTCACTGAAACTGTGGCAGCTTAGAGTCCCTGAGGCTGGGCACCAAGCAAAGCGCCCTGAGCTAGGGAGTCTGGGTTCCGCTGCTTTGGGACATCTTGCATGTCTTTTAAGAGCTAAAATAGATTCTCCCAAACCTGGAAGAAATACCATTTTACTTTTTTTCTTTCTTTATGATGCCCAGGCAGGCCTGAGGTAGTGACCCACGTAAGATTCTGCCTTTTATGTGATCTAGAAATGGTTAAAATACATACCAAAGCTGTTATTTATAACCAGGACCAATCGCACTCTCGAATTTTCAAATGTTATCTCCTCCATAGTGGCAGGTACCCATGCAGTCTAAGGCTGAAAGGAGAGCGGGTTTTCATTTCTGTGCGGCGGGCAGATGCACCCTGGGGGCTGATCACGTTTGGTGCTGCCCGGGGTCTCTGTTATATAACTTTCCTTGGTCCGGCTGCATGGTTGTCTTTGGCACCGCGCTTGCTCAGTCAGTACAGGCTTTGGTCGACAGACCACTGTAGTCGCTTAAAGACAGGGTCGCGTCTTACAATTTCAGCCACCGATTTTCATCAATAAAGTTTCACAACAGAGGCAGGCATAGCTGAGAATTCAGAGGAGGAAAGAGTCTGTACTTTTCCAAGGTCTGACTGCCTGAAAATGCTCAGTAGGCATTGTGGTGATCTCAGCCTTCTCCTCCCTCCTGACAGGCATTCTGATCAGCCCAGCCGCCTCGGGTGAAGCATCAAGCGCGCCTGTGATTATAATACTCTACTGGTTTACAGAATGGTGTGCTATAGCGAGGCTATTATAGTACAGGACAAAGGAATTTTATTATTTTAGTACTTCGCTGTGTTTACAAACTTTAAAAAAGCGTTCAGAGGACTTCAAGATACATTGATACGTAAGGTTTGTTTTCTTAAAGCTAGAAGTAAAATATACAGCAAAGTGTTTCTTTTGCCAAAAAACAAAAGAACCCAACAACCCTTTTTATTTGGTATGGGAATAACATATGCCTTAGTACGCCTCAAAAGTCATTGAAAATACTTTATATTTCCCTTAAACTGTGGTTTAGTGATTAGGATCTACTTTTAAATGGAAGGACAATAGAGGGTCCGTGCTAAAAATGAAAGTGTGGAGAATCCTCTCTCAGGAACAAGTGGACTCTTCCAGAGGCGGTTCATAGAGAACATTCTAGGTTTCATCGTCTGCAAGAGGGAAGTATCTTCTTTCACAGCCGTTCAAATACATTAATCATTATATTAAATTTCACCTTTTCCTAAACTGATTTTGACTCAGTCTTATGCTATTTTCCAAGCCCTGCCTGTGAAATGGGGTACTGTCATCCTCAGAAGTGAAACGCCCAGTTTTAGGCAGCACCGTTGGGATGTTTAAGAATGTGTGTAGTTTTTGGAGGGCGATCCTTTGTTGGAGGAGAAACAAACTCTCAGCTCAGAAGTCAGAAAACTTGAGCGTTAAGCTTAATTTTGCTTAATTTGATGTTGATTTAGCCTAAATTTACTAAAAGTAAAGCGAAAACAATAAGTTTTACACAAACTTGCCTTACACTAATTTTATGGTATCTGAAGTGGGGAAATAACATTGCTATTGCTGCAACTAGGAAGACATTAAGAACATTTGCCGAAGTTTTAAATCCATTTTAATGAACTTAGAATATAGTTAGGAATACATGTTATTTTTACCTTATAGTAGGGGGGGAAAAAGGTTTTGCTTTTAGTATTTTGATATTTTTAGCCAGACACCTTGGCGTTTCAGAATTAATACTGGTCAAACTTTGTGTCACTTTTTCAGTTAACAGTTATGGGCCAGGAGGGAACAAATGGTATAAGAATGTATTTCTGCTCATGTGTTCTAAGACAGTAGGCTTACTTCAGGCTTAGCCAGGTTGACTGGTAGAGCTATGCCAGCACTTTAGGACAGCAGTTGTGTGGTGAAGGACAGAAATTTTGCAAGCTGGCAGAACTGTGAATGTGCTGCCTCACCAGGCCTTGATGCTTGTTTCTAATTTAATTGCATAAATAATGACTTCTGGAAAAATAGGGCCTTTTCCCTATGCCAATGCACTCTGTAGAAGAACCACCCCATATGTACATCCTTATGACCTTTCTTTGTGCCTTCACACATGAATAGAAACATATTATAGTTTGGCTTCCAGTTTTGTACATAAATGAGACCATATTGTATACTAGTATACACACTCTCACACCAATGTCAAACAATATAACTGACCGTTAAACTAAAATACTTGCCTTTTCACTAAGTGATTTCACATGGAACTTTCTTATATACTATTTATAGCTGTAACTCCTTTGTGGCTATCACATAATGCTCCACAACCTATACTTCCATTCCCATAAGAACATTTCTGCTCCATTTTTCATTATTATAAAATTGTTAGGCATCCTTATATAATTCTTCTTATTAAGAAGAATTGCTTAAGCATTTCTCTAGAAATAGCTACATGGTGGTAGAATTACTAGATTGAAGGAGACATGGCTCATTATTATAAATTATAAACACTTCCAAATTTTAACACTTCTCTGTTAGTACATGCATGTCCCCATGTCCTCACCTGATACACAGTATTGCATGTGCTTAGTGTTTGCCTGGACTGATCATGACTAATGTCTCATTGTCTCAGAATCTTTTCTATATTTTCTTTGATGATGATGGTGGTGGTGGCGACTTTTTATGTCCCAGTCTGGCTTTAAACTCATGAGGCACCTCCTTCCATGGCCTCCTTAGTGTTGAAACTACAGGCATGCCTGTATAAGCTCTTGCTGTTCTTAATCAAATTGCCTTTGCTTATATGCTTTTAGATGATTTTATTGATTTAGGAAGTGTGTGTTTTACATGTAACAAATACGTTTCCTGGTCTACATCCTGCCTTCTATTTACTTTGTCTCTGTCTTTCAGAGCAGCTGACCTGAATCTGTCAGTTTTTTCTTGTTGGGATTCTTGGTTCTGTGTCTTGCTGCAGAAGATTCCTGCCACCACCCCCCCTACATTTTCTTCTTTAAAAAAATATTTTTTTATTTTATTTGATATTTTTATTTTATATGTGTGAGTATACACTCATATCTGTATTATGTAAGTATGCCTGTATTGTGCAGCATCCATGAAGGTCAGAAGAAGGTGTCAGATTCTCCTGGAACTGGAGTTATGAACGGTACAGTCATTAGCCTCCATGTGGGTGCTGGAACTGAACCTGGGTTGTCTCAAGAACAGTCAGTGCTCTTAACTGCTGAGCCATCTCCTCAGCCCTACTTTGCATTTTTAAAAAAATGATTTACTTAATTTTTATGTGTATAGGTGTGTTTGAGTGAATGTATGACACATGAGTGGGTGTGTCCATGGAGACCAGAAGAGGGTTTGGAACCCCTGGAGGTGGAGTTACAAGTAGTTGTGTGCTACTGGACATGGATGCTGGGAACCAGACTCCAGTTCTGGTCCTCTGAAGAGCAGCAAGTCCTCTGAACTGCTGAGCCATCTCTCCAGCCCTCTATATTTCCTTTTAATGCTTTAAAAAATTGTTTGCATTTGGCTCTTAAATCATTCTGAAATTCATTTTTGTGAGATAGAAATATAAATTGATCTTTAATTTTATCAATTGAATAGCTTTTGTCATTATAAATTATGATATAAATTATAAATTTATAAATGATATAAATGATAAATTCCATAAAATTTGCTAGAAAATTTCTCCCTACTGACTTGAATAACTTTTCTGTATTTGATGAATTCCTTTCTATAAGTAGGTTGGTTAACATGATTTTGAGAGATTTTGAGAGAATGCCCAGGTATGCTCTAAAACATTTAGTCTTCAATGTTTAAGAACCACCTTGTGCTCAAAAACCTTTCAACATTATATCATCGGTAATGTCAGAACTTGTCAGTACTGACACGGAATATGCATTTCCTGGCTATGCTTATATCTTAGATGGCTGAACTTGTCCTTTATCAACTTAGAAGCAGGAGAGTTGTTCCAGGAGCCTTGGTCTTCAGACTGCAGGGCACCTATACTCAACCTTTCAAACACGTCTCACAAGAAAAAAGTGGTGAGTCCCCATGAGCAATATGGGGTTATCTGTAAAAGTAGCAAGTAAGCTGTAGTCTTCCCCTTGCTTGGTTTCCTATGGATGCTCACTATTTTTTTTTTATCACAGAGCAACTAAATAGTCGAGGCAAGAAATTTTTTAAAAAATTGTTTTGAGATAGGGTCTCACTCTGTAGCCTAGGCTGGCCTGAAATTCAAGATTCTCCTGCCTTGGCTGCCTGAATGCATGGATTATAGGTGTACACCATAATGCCTGGCAAGCTAGCCATCTTTTACATGATTACAGATAAATCAAATTTACCATGACCCTTTAAAAATTTAAATATTTTGTCACTGCATTTTTTTAAAGGGAAGAAATACAAATAATAAGCAATCAATAGAACTAAGGTCAAATGAGTTGTTCAGTTTTTTAGGATGTAAAAGGGGACTAGAGCCTTAATACTCTTTATACCAAGATACCTAGGAACTGCCAACTTGGGGAGTCTACCGTATCATGCATATGAAAACATAGTATCCATCGATGCTCATAGTATCCATGGAAATACTCCAATATTCAAGTTATTTTTGGAGCACTATTTAAGCTTGAGAAACAATTTACTTTATGCTAAAAGCAACCACTTTGCTGGGCACCATGGCCCATCCATATAGTCCCAACTACTGTGGAAACTGAATCAGGAGGATCACTTGTATCTAAGCATTGAAGACCAGCCTGGGTAACATAGTCAAACCCCATTTGGGGAGGCAGAAAGGAAAGAAAGAATGAGAAAAGGAAGGAAGGAATTTAGTGTGATGAAATAGCAAATACTTGATCATAGCCTAGCTACTCTACATGGAGCCTAATGGATTTCAGGTAAGGTTTTAAGATTTGGTGTCTATGTGTATACTTCAGTATGTGCCAAGCTTTCATAGGACTCCCCAGAATCCATCCTCTCTGCCTTCAGTGTATAATCTATTACCTACATGTAAAATATCTAAATATGTTCATCAATAAAGTAAGTGAGAGCTGGATGGATATGTGTGATGTCCAGGTGACTCTGATGATTTCTCTTCCACATGACTTGCATAGCATCTTCTCATGGTCTTTCCTTTGTGTTCATGAAAGTAGGGGGAGGGGCCAATATTCCTCTTCTTCCTATAAGGGCAAAAGTCTTATTAGAATAAAGCCCTACCCCTTGTGACCTCATTTAACTTAATGTCCTTGTTAAAGACTATATTGGTTATTTTGCACATTGCTAAGACAAAATACCTGTCAATAGCATCTCAGGGAAGAAAGGATTTATTTTGGCTCACAGTTCCAGGGTACAGCCCATCAGGGCAGGAAGTCCAGCAGCAGGAGCTTGAGCTGGACATTGCATTCACAGTCAAGAAGCACAGAGACATGAACTGCTGTTGTCCAGTTAGCCCTCTGCTTTTTACACAATCTGGGAACCAAGTCCAGGGAATGGTGCGGCCCACTTTTACAGTGGGTTTCCCCATCTCAGTTAACCTAATCTGTGTCATTCTTGGCAGGTGTGCTCAGAAGCCTGTGTTCTAGATAATTCTAGACGCTGTCAAGTTGGCAGTCAACATTCACCACCACAATGACTATTTTCAAATTCAGTTGCATTGGGCTTCAGCATATGAATTCTAAGAACAAGAATTGCAGGTAAGGGTCATTGTCAGCTGAGTAGATAACAACCAGAAAAACAGCATTACCAAAGATGGAAGGAACTCACAGCCTCAAGTGGACCACATAGGTGAGAGCCACCAGCTTCACTTAGACCTGGGTTTAGAAAACTTCTGTAAGGTGTGGGCCAGTCAATGTTTCTGGCTTTGAGGTTATAGGGACTATGTAAGTGTCAAACTCTGCCATTGTATGCAAAAGCAGTCATTGTCCATTGTAGCAGATAGCTTTAGTTGTCAACTTGACACACCTGGGTAGAGGGAGCCATTGGTCAATTTCCTCTATTGGACTGGCCTGTGGCCAAGACTGTGGAGCATCTTCTTGATTACTGCCTGATGTGGGAGGGCCCAGCCTACTAGGGGTGGTGCTATCCTTGGCCAGGTGGGCCTATGTTATATAAGAAAGCAGGCTGAGCAGGGGCCAGGGAAGCAAGCCAGTAAGCAGTGTTCCTCCATGGCCTGTGCTTCAGCTCCTGCCTCCAGGTTCCTGCCCTGAGTTCCTACCTTGGGCTCCCTTATGAATTGTAACCTGGGAGATGTAAGATAAATAAACCCTTTCCTCCCCAAGTTGGTATTGGAGTATTTTGTCACAGCAATGGAAAAACAAACTAGAACAGCCATTGACCAACTAAGGAGTGTTGTTTATTTAAATGGACACTGAAAATTGACTAAATCCTCCCATACCACAAAATATTACTCTTCCATTGTTTTTTGCTCAACCACTTAAAAATATAAAAGCAATTCTTAGGAACCAAAACAGGCAGTGGAGTGGATTTTACTCAAAGAAGAGTAGTATTCACTGGCCTCTGACCTCAGTTTGGAATTGTTTAGACAAATAACATCCTTTACTTTAGCCACTGTATTTGTGGGTTGTTTTTTTTTTTTTTTTTTTTTTTGGTCTTTTTGAGACAGGGTCTCCCTGTAGCCCCAGCTGTCCTGGAACTCACTATGTAGACCAGGCTGGCCTCAAACTCACCTTCTTCTGCCTCCCAAGTGCAGGGATTAAAGGAGTGTGCCACTACCCCCAGCCTCTCTGTGTTTTTACAGGGATTTCACCTGTGTACTAAATAATACATACTTATATCAAGATGATCTTAGTGGCCCCAGGTAGGTTTAAGAAGTGCTTCTTAGATGATAGAGCCTGTCACAATCAGAGGGCTGGAAGGGAGACTGTGGGAAGTGTGTTCTCCCATATCCTCCTGGAGCCCTGCTGTGTGTGTTTAGAGAATCTGCCCAATTATTTCTACACTGTGTTAGCTTATGTTTTTAAAACTCAAAGTCTGTCCTTCCTTCCCGTCCTTTGCTCATTCTTCCTTTCCAATTTCTCTACTTCCTCCTTCCCTCCCCTTCCTTCTTTCCCTCCTTTCCATCTTAGTTATCAGTACATCTTCAAGTATTATTAGTGTCTAGGTTTTGATGCTTGTACTTTTCTAAGTAGATAATGGTAACCAGTTTTCAAGAATTGCTGTTCCCTGGCTGATCTTCTTACCTAGTCCCATGCAAAAAACACCCACAAAAGTTGAACTTTTTTTGTTATTCTCTTTTTAAAAAAATCAATCACAACTATTTATAGGACACCTGCATGCAAACCCCTGTCCCAAGAATGACATCAAATTTGATTTGAAAGACATGGTTCTGGCCTCACTTAGAACTTGGTTAAGAAAGCACAGGAAGAGAAACCCCATCTAAAAAGTTTTGAGTATCTGATATAAAGATTGCTTAAATCTAGTCAATCTATAAATCATCTGGGAAAGGCATGAGGGAGCTCAAAGACGGTAGAATGACCATTTTATGTGTCTGCTAAAGGTTTTGTGACCATATTACCTACTGACATCCTTCCCAAAAACATGCAAAAAGAGAACATTATTTCAGAAATTTGAGCCTGATTGAAAAACAGTATTTTCGCCTCTTACATCAGGCTTTTTCAAGTTTTATACCCAAATCCTTTGGGTTTCAGGAGAGAGTTTTAGGGCTTCCGTTAGAAAAAAAATATGGTAACAGGAAACTCACCGAGCTTAGCCTCTGATCTTTCCTTCTCCTTCCCTGGTCATGTCTTGTTCTAGCCTGCCGCTTAGCACTCACTGGTACATACCCCTGGCTAAGTATGGAAGGGAAAGCAGGACTGGAGAGAGGAATCATTGTGAATAAATTTGTGGTGGTGAAGCAATTCTTGGGGCTTACAGAGAGAAGTCTCCATTTGTCCTCAGCTCAAAGAGTCCAGTGACTGTTCAAATGTTTGGCCATAGTCCTACAGGGCAGGGAGTAGGTGCAGAGTGCTGATCAAGCCACAGATATGATCCAAAGTCTTCAGCTGTCTTTTTATTTTTGACTTTCATTGCTGTTCATTAAAAGTGTTGTCATATCATAGGCACAGAAGAGAGTTCGGGTTCACAGAAACACATTGTCCTAATTGATGGTGCAATTGAAGTCTAGGGGAATGGGAGCCATGCAATATCCAAATCTCTCCACTTCTTCTTGGACTTGTATCCTGATGTTGCTTTTCCAGACTCTTAGGAAAAGGAACACATTTGAGGATATTTTCAAAAATCACCTTTTTACATTCACAATATTGACTGTATCCCCATCCACTACTGCAGGCATGTGACTCATGAAATTCTCCCAGCCACCATTTAGGTAAAATACCATTAGTTCCTGTTTGGTAGAAGAGGACATCTAGACATAGCCAGTGGGAGCTGATGGAATTGGACACAGTCAGGCAGCTCCAGAGCCTGCGTGCTCAGCTGCCCAGCTACAAAACTCCTTTGATAAATCACAGGGCAGAATAAAACACTGCAGGCACAGCTGAATGGGCAGTTGCATGTCTTTGGAGCCTGCGCTTAAAAACAGGAGAGTCCCTAACAGGGTTCATTCTCCATTCTGCATGTGGAGTCTTTCCTAGATGAGGGAAGGGTAGAATCATCATCACCTGAAGTAGGATGGGTTTGCATAGCTCCAACCCTGTGGTAAAAATGGCTGCGATTCATGTTAATCATGGGAGTTCACATTCCAGGTCAACAACTGTTGAATAGTTCAAGGTTCTTGCAATGTGGAGAACATCCTTCCCAGTGAAAATGAAAACAACACGCCTTGGAATGGCTCCTGAAATGTTGTTTTCCTGTGGGAACAGACACAGCTTGATTGCAAGCGGTGTATCTCAAGTGTACCAGACTCTTGTGGTTCTGATGAAGAAGCTTAGGGTGACAGCAGCAACTTCAAGTTCAAGATTCTCCTCAGGTTGTTTTGTCTGTTTTATTTGTTTTGCCTTGTTTTCACTTAATACTTCCTGGGCCTGCAGCTCACATTTGTGGAGCCCAAAGCAAGAAAACAAATGAACACCCACATGCCATATGTCTAAATATTTGAAAGTTGTAAATGAAACTAATGCACTAGTGAATGTGACCCAGCCTTCTACCTTGACGAATAAACCATTATGCTGTGGAAAAAAAAAAAAAACTGTATGAAGTTAAGATTTTGGCTGGGAAAAATACCAAACACACAAAGTTGTTGTTGTTGTGAGTGTCTAGGTATTTTGTGGCTAGGTTTACAGTCTTTGGATGAGTAACACATGAAGAAGATCATAAGTAATAATTCATTATGTACTTATACCATAAATTGATTTTTCTAGTTTTCCTTTCAGCAAAAATCATTAATTATATTATCAGAACCAATATTCTCTCGTGATTTTTATTCTAAAGGGTTACAAATAAAATAAGTCTACTGAAATAAAAAAATGAAAGCATTTCATCAAGAATGTACATTAAAGTAAATATGTAGAATTTTCAAATAAAATTTACTTTCATGCACGTTATTTGTAAAATGCTTCACAAAAATTAAGAGAAAAGGAAATTTATGATATATAATTTTAAGTAAAGTTGAAATTTCAATGAAAAAAATTAATCCAAAATATTTTATACACATGCAACTGTTTGTAATGCTAGTTGTCAAGGGATATTTGGCTTCCATTTGTGTAGTGGCATCAGACTCATGAACATTTCTCTAGATATGCATATTTGCTCATGTACGTGAGATGATGTTTAAAATTTCATAACATTCTATTTTGAGACAAGGACTCATGTATCCCAGCCTGGTCTCAAACTTGCCATATAGCCAAGGATAACCTTGAACTTCCCCTTATATCTCTACCTTTTGAGTACTGGAATCACAGGCATGTCCATGCTTGCTTTATGCAGTGCTGGGGATCAAACTCAGGGCTTTGAGCAACGAGAGACAAGAATTCCACTTATAAAGTTATATCCCTAACCTTGGTATTACCTAGTCTTCTCTTACAAAGGCTGGTTACATTCCTTAGGACCCATGCAAGGCTGTGCAGTGTTCATACTCTGTGCACTGGGATTTATAAATTGACTGAGCTGTTTTTTCTGTGCTCTCAGACATAGTGCTCACCCTCTGTGTTCTTGGTAGCACAACTCAAATTTTCAACAGTTGAATGTGATCACCTTTGACTTTGAAGGCAGAAGGCAAATGGTACATACATACATACATACATACATACATACATACATACATACATTTCATTCAGGGTGTTAATCACAGGATTAGATGTTTGGGTGTAAAACTGCATTGAGCCGGGGGATGGCTCAATGGGCAGAATTCTTGCCCAACACACATGAGGACTTGAGTTTGAATGCTAGAACCCAGGTAAGCTGGGAGCAGTAGTACACACCAGGGCCCTTATGGTGTGATGGGAAGCAAGCTGGAGAATCCTAGACAGCTGTGGGCCAGCTAGTCTGCTGTGAAGAGCGGCAAACAACACCAGACCCAGGCTCATCTCAAATAAGGTGGAAAGCAAGGACACCTGAGGTTGTCTAACCTCTACATGTGCTCTGTGGCATACATGAAAACACACACACACACACACACACACACAAACACACAGTCCTATACTGTGTCCTATTGGGCACTAGCACTAAGTCCCAAACAGCAGAGACACCTATGTATTCTGCAAAAAGTGTGTACATGTGCGTGTGTGTGCATGTGCGTGTGTGTGCATGTGCGTGTGTGTGTGCGTGTGTGCATGTGTGTGTGCATGTGCGTGTGTGTCTGTGCATGTGTGCATGTGCATGTTTGTGTGCGCGCGTGTGTGCATGTGAGTGTGTCTGTGCGTGTGTGCGTGCGCGCGTGCATGTGCATGTGTCTGTGCGTGTGTATGTGTGTGTGCATGTGTGTGTATTTAGGTTCTTTAGTGCAAGGTTCAGGTAGCAGCCTTCCGGGTGATTGGGAAGTATGTTTTGAATGTTGTCAGCTCTTGTGTATTTCAATGGACTTTGGCTTTTGTGGTTACCATAAGGCTTGCATAAACTTCTCTTAATTATAGTGCTTGTTTATGTGTTGTTTTTTTTTTTTTTAATCTAGGGCTCAGTAGGCAAAGACGCTTTGCTGCTAAGCTTGATGACCTGACTTCTATCCCCAGAACCCACATGGAAGAAGGAACAAACCAATTCCTATAACCTGTCCCCTGATCGCCACACCCACTATAACACTGCACACACTCATACACAGAGACACACAATAAATAAATAAATAAATAAATAAATAAGTAAAATTTAAAAATCTCGAAATTATCCCTCTAATAATTAAATTGAAATTGAACTTGTTAAGGCCTTTCCATGAGTGGATAGCCTCTGATGGTTCCAGAACTATAAATACATACTGAAGGTCCTAGAAGGACAACTCAAGGCCACTAGACAGCCTTGCTGGGCCAATCTGCTTGCTTTTGAGACAGGGTCTTACTATGTATCTCTGCTTAGTGTAGGCCACCACATCCAGCTACAATCTGTATATTTATTTTATTTTATTATTTTTATTTTATGTGTATGAGCATAGTACCTGCATGTATGCAAGTGCACCTGTGTCATGCAAAGCCTATAGAGGCCAGAAGAGGGGGTCAGATCCTCTGGAACTGGAGTTACAGACAGTTGTTAGCTGCCATGTTGGTGCTGGGAACCAAACCTGAGTCCTCTACAACAGCAGTCAGTGCTGTTAACCACTGAGTCATCTCTCTGGCCCCAGCAATCTGTAAAAATAAAGGGCAAACAAAGGTTGCAGATTCATCCTTTTGGAAACATCATCACCATCAGGTGTGTGTGCTTGAATAAGGTGAGCTTTGAAAATTCCTTCCACAGGGCTAAGGAGGAGTCAGCTGAAATGGGCCTCAAAAGAGTCAGGTGACATGGGCCTGCAGATATGTACCTCATGCCTTCCTCTTGATCTTTTCCCCTTGAACCACTGGAAGCTGGGGTTACTCATTAGAAACACCAAGTCCCCTATCTTAGCTATACATCCTCGAACTCAGCTTTTCTGGGCTGCAGGGTGCACAGTGATAGCAAGGGGGTGTCTCCAAAGCCACATCTTGAGAAAAATCCCTCTAAAGCGATGCCCATCAGACTCTTTTGATTGTACACTTTTAATAGTAAAATCACTTTAAGGCAGCTTGCTCTTTGTAAGTAGGCATAACATTGTGCTAGTATACTATGTAAGTTATAAACCAGACAAAGAAATCTTTCTAAAATCAAAAACAGAGAGCTGGGACAACTAAGTGGTAGAGCAGTTGTCTAGTCTGTGCAAGGCTGTGGGTCCAATTCCCAGTACTGAAAAGAAACCAATAAAAAACAAGACCAGGGGCTAGAGAGGTGGCTACATGGTTAAGAGCACTGAGTGATCTTGCAGAAGACCCAGGTTCAGTTCCCAGCACCCACATGGCTGCTAACAACCATCTGTAACTCCAGTTCTAGGGGATTTGATGTCTTCTTTTGGCCTCTGCAGGCACTGCATACATGTGGTACACTTACATACATGCAGGCAAAACACTCAAACACATAAAATTTAAAAAGTGAAAAACTAAAAAGTCTGACTAAATATTTTATCTATAAACTTAAAATTTTATGTATTCAATGATACAAAAATATTTTACTTTTACCATTATTCATTCTCAGTGAATAAGAGTTATTAATATTACCAACTTGGTTATTTTAGTAAAAGCAATATAATTTGAATTGCCTCATGCTCTTTTTTCAAATCAGGGTATAATGATGATTTGAATATTGGAATCCAAATTCAGATGATGGAGATTTGTTTTCAATGCCATCATCCACAGTAGGTTTTTGTTTTGTGCTTATCACGAGGCTTGAATAAAACAGCTAATAATAATTATAACAGGGCAACAAGTATGTGGATAAGAGCTTCTATCACATACACAATACTCTGCTGGTTTAGGGAGATGGCTCAGTTGATACAGTGCTTGCTGTGCAAGCATGAGGACCTGAGTTCAGATCTTCACCACCCATGTAAAAGCTGGGCTTGGTGGTACAAGTTTGAAACCCCGGTGTTTGGGGTATGATGTGGGGGAGACATCAGGGGAGTTTGCTCAGCAGCTAGTCTTGCTGAGTTGATGAGTTTCAGGTTCAGTGAGAAATCTTATCTCTAAAAACAAGGTAGAAAGAGACTGAGAAAGTCAGCCAACACATGGAGACCGCTGGTCCCTTAACATGCATGAATGTGTTTCTCTCTCTCTCTCTCTCTCAACACATATTCTACATTTTGATACTCCCCATATTTTTGATATCACAATTTTTAAATATTCTATAACTCTTAACATTATTATTTTGCATATTCTTTGTCATTTGTCGATATTATTCTGAATTTGATTATGAATTCTAAATTTAAGTTTTGCCAATGAGCCTTATGTTTTCATATTACTAACTGGCATCTTTATCTTTCATAATGTTGTCATCTCTAAGAGTCATTTCAAGGGAAGGTATGAATTCACATAGGAAGTGGGTTTCTGAATTTACTTACCGTTTTTAGCCCAGCCACAAATTATGAAAAGGGTTTAGTTGAAATAACGCTTTTAATTCTTCCTTGTATCAGTTCGTTCTTAGGACTAGTGAGCAAGTATATTTTTATTTATATGAACAAGACTTCAGTATTTCAGCGAAACTCTTTGGGTGAGTTTAAAAACTCATTTAAAGCTGCATTTCCAAATTTTTAAGTGTTAAAGAGTTTCAGTTGCTGTCACAAGTCATGTTTAGAAGCAAACTCATACAATGATGGATACAATTCTAATTCATCAGTATCTTGAGACAGATATGTTCTGTTATTGTGAAATGTCCTCTTTACCTGAAGGGGGCAGATGAGGAGTGTTTTATATGTTGTTTTGTTTCTAAATATCTGCAAGTTAGATTTCCATTGAGAGTCTTAAGAAGATGCAGGAATTACTGTGGTTTGGTGCTGAAACTTAGGAAACAGAAAGAAATTAGGAACATCATTACCCTGCCTGGCCATGGCCAGTAATATTTAACGGAGCCCTGTTTCTACGCCCACTACTTTGCTTTTCCTGTAAGAAGGAAGCAGTTGGAGCCAGGTGTAGTGGCACACTTCTGTAACCCCAGAACTCAAAGGCCGGAGCACTACGATTACAAGTTCAAGACCAACCAGGGGTCCCTAGTGATTCCTCTGCCTCAATGAAGAAAATGAACGCATAAGAATGAAGCAATCTCCGGCCAATCACAGACATCATGGGCCTCTCCAGGGCAGGGCGGGGCTGCTGCTGGGGACTTGTAGTCTGAAATGAGGGGGTGAATGAAAGAATCCTTGAGGGGGGAAAAGAACAGACACAGAAAGAGAGCTGCTGTTCATACAGCTCTTAGGCACCAGGCATCATTCTAGGGCTTTCTTGTGTATCACGGTCATTTAAAACTCACGAGAATGTCTGAAGCACAACCTGATCATAGACTTAAGATGAGATTAGCTGAAGCTCAGTAAAGCTTCGGTAAAGAAGACATGAAGTTTGTTTGCCGGGCAAGAAGGTCAGGTGCTGGCCTGGCCCTGGCCCTGCTGATTGCACCCCACCTCCGGCTTCACTGAGACATGGGAGGCGCTCCGGTGCTGCTCCTGGGAAGCAGTCCTGGCTCTTGCTGCCGCAGCCCTCTGTGTTGGAACATATACTCTGTGTTGGAAACCGAGTATACGTTGGAGCCGCCGAAGTCATTAGCTGGTCTTGTAGCATTTGCCGAGGTCTGTGCACTTTTTGGGAGACATTCTGCAAATTTTTTTATAGGGGGAGGGAATATTACATACTTCAAGATTTATTTCTGAATTTTGCTGATGTATCTTTAAGTAGCATTAGTGATGAGGGCATTTTTTTTTTTTTTTGACTCAGCTCAAAGATGACCTCAGCTGAGTCTGTGCAAAGCCATCCACTCTGCTCCAGGCAGGCATTTCTGTTTGTTTTCCTGAGATGACCAAGATCTCACTATGTAGCCCTGAATGGCCTGAAGCTCCATAGTTACATCAAGCCAGGCTTGAACTTGCAGCTATCTGCTTGCCTCTGCCTCCCAAGGGCTGGGATTATAGGTGAGAGCTACCACACCCTGCTTTTTAAAAACTCTCCATTTAAAGCCATTAAAAATGGGGCTGGACAGATAATGGTTCAGTAGTGGTCAAAGAGCTTTCCGTGTTAGTGTAAGAACCAGTCAGATCCCTAGAATTCGTGCAAGTGCCTGGTGGGTGAGGCAGCCTGTCTGCAATTCCAGTGTTTGAAAGTGGAGATGGGATCCCCAGACACCCTGGCTAGCTGGGTTAGCCATATCTAGGGGATTTTATGAGAGTGCCTGCTTCATTGAATAAGGTAGCACAACAATTGAGGATGATTCCCAACATCAGCCTTTGGCCTCCATATGCAGGAGATGCACATGCACATGTACATGCACCATATATGTGTGCCTGCACACATGCAAACACGCACACACTAAAGTGAAAAAAAATAATTGCAGTAATCAGCTCTAGGCAGGATGGTCTAGAATTCCAGAGTCATAGAGCCATGCCATTCCCACCCTGAACTCAAAATTCTCTTGCTTTCTTATTAAATGCATACCTTTTTAGTGTTACAGAACCACTTTTGTTGAATGAAAAAGCTAAAAAAATAGGGAATCAAGAGTAAAAAAAAATGAAAGAAGTATTTTCCACCTCCTAGAGATCATCTCTGTTATTGTTTTAATTATTCTTTCAGGTAATTTACATAAACATATATAGGTATTTTTATCAATAGAAGATATTTTGTAAGTCGTTTTTACAATCTTTTTTTCTGAATTAATGACCGTCATCTTTAAAAGATAGACATATTTTTGGAGGGGTATGGGGAGATAGGGTCTTATGTAGCCCAGGCTGGCCTTGAACTCACTATATAGCCAAGGATGACCTGAAACTCCAGATCCTCCTGTCTCAGCTTCCCAAGTGCTGGGGGTTACAGGCATATGCCACTGAGCCTGGAGTAAGTCAAGATTTAAAAAAAACTTTCTTGTTATCTATGTCAACCCTCAGTTCTTTCCCAAGTACCCTTTATGGCTAGTCTTGCCAAAAACCATGCCAAACTTGGGGTCACATTTGGAATGTGGTGCTGTTTCTCTTCATTTAAAGCCAGCATCATCTCCAAGACTGTTTTCTATCACACACAGAGTTACTAGACTGACCAGACCAGTGACCCTTAGAACAGTCCACATTCTCAATGTCCTTTGGTGTATTCTGTCATTGCAATTTCGCTTCTTTGCGCTCCCTCTCTCTTTCATATATTGCAAGTTAGACCTAAAACTTTGCTTTATTCATATTAAGCATTTTAACAGGACACATCACAGGGGATGTTTCCACTTCACTGTGAGTCACAGTGGCAGATTCAATATTTGGGGGTGCCCCATAAGTGGAATGGTAATAAAAAACCTGCTCCCTCTGTGGTTCACTTACACATCTCTCCCATCACTAGAAAAATCTTGGTGTGACTTTGGAGTTCAGGGAACATTTGATACCTCACTACTTGTGAACTATGCTTTTAAAACAGGTTAGTAATCCTTTAAAACTGACAGATAACTCTTACATAGGTGTATAATTTCACTAGATATCACTAGTGATTACAGTTGAACTCAATTCTTTCTCTTTTTATACGTGGCATTCTGTAAAATAGAGATTTCTCTTATCAAATGAGACTTTGGGGTTACCTTGAAATATAGTCTTACTAGAAAGGCAGCGTAGATATTTATGTCTTCCCACTGGACACATGTTTCAAAATAAGGAGCTTAGTTAATGACTGAAATGATGACACTTGGGAGGGTATTCCCTTTTTTGGATATAATGATCTAGTCATGGATTTTTCACTATTTCAGTCACAGTTAGTGTCCTGGGTAATAACTGTGCCTGTTTTCCTGTAACATTTTTGATCTAAGAAGTTGTAGGCTGGCAGGGAAGGTGTGTAGAAAAGTTCAGTGGGTAAGAGTCCTTGCTGCATATGCATAAGGACCTGAGTTTGAGCTCTGACACCATTTAAAAAGCTGGACATGGTTGTAGTGACTGTAACACCAGCACTGGGGATGGAGACAGGCAGATCCCAGAACTCTGCCGGTCAGCCAGCCGAGCCAAAACAGCAAGCTTCAGGTGCAGTGAGAAACTATCTCAAAGCAATAAGGTAGAGTACACTTGGCATCCTCTTCTCTCCTCTGCATATGTATGCATGGGCATGCGTACCCTCACACTCCCATATACCACCCACACATACACACATATGCCACTCACGACACACACTATCACGCAAATATGCCTATGTACGAAAAGAAATTATAGGCTGAAAACTTAAAATCAGTTGCATTACACTGAAATGTTGTTTAGAAACTAGGTAAAGCCAATTCTGAAGTCTTACCACTATTAGAAAAATGAATTAACAAGAGAGTGAAAATCCTTTTTAATTATACACCATGAGCCTCTCAGGTGTGGGATTAAAGACAGTTCACTCCAGAAAGTGGTCTCTCCAGGGTGAAAAGGAAGTGCCACTTCCAAGAAGCATTCACCTGTGGCTTCAGCAAGACATTTCCATCTGGAGAATTTTTCTTTTTTACTTAGCAATACAGTTACTGAACTTCTGCCTTTCCTTTCGAAATATGAGTGTCTGGGTAGCTCGTTACAGACTTTCTTGCATTGTCCATTATACAGCCCACAAATTACACAAATCTTAGTATTTGTTTGGTTATTTTTTTCTATTCTTTGAATTGAAGTTAAACCAGAAGGAAACAGTGATAAATGTTTGGTGTTCACATATATGCAGACACACATGCACAAGGTGCACAGACATATACTGCAAATACAATGCTCAATTGTTTTGATTTTAGGCTTAAAAGTCACATATCAAGTCCTGGGCAAGATGGAATGGCTCGCCTTCTTCAAGTTGCCAGAAAGAAACAGTGTGATTAGTCTTTTCATATTTGACCTGGACACGTAAATAAACCTTTAATTTAGGTATTTAATATGTCAAACTAATGAAGAAACATTTAAAGCATGTAAACATATGTATTCTAAGAAGTAAATGGAAATGAATTAACATTCTGCAAAGTGCCCATGTAAATGGACACAAGAATCTTATTGCCTGTTTTTTATTCTCTCAAAGAGGAAATATACTTGACAATATTTCTGAATATTTCAATCAAAGTCTAGAAAATGGTTGGGATACAGAATGTATCCCATTTTGTCACTATGACAAACACATGTGGTAACCAGCTTATAAAGAGGAAATGCTTATCTGGACTCATGGCTTTAGAGACCAGTCCATGATCAGGTGGTTCCATTGCTTTTCGGGGTTGCTGATGGTAAGGGCAGGCGAATGAGTGATAGAGCTAAAGTGGAGGCAGCATGGCTAGTAGGAGGGAGGGGGAAAGAAGGGAAGGAGGAAAGAAGAGAGGAGGAAGGAGGGAAGTCCCACTCTCTCTTTTAAGGTGTACCCCAATGACCTGCAAATCTCCAGCTAGCCTCCACCTCCCAACAGGATCAAGCTGGCAGCAGGCCTTTAACTCGTGAGTCTTTGGAGGACACTTAAAATCCAAACTATCACAAATAACAATGTGCTTGAATTGCTCCTCACTACAGTTTATTTATAGTCAATACTATTTATTTAGAGATTACTTACCAAAAGGTAAGTTGAAAGGACCTTGAGAAGTTGCAGATCCACATCTAGTCAAGATCACAATTAAACCATGATAGGATCCTGCCCTGTATATCTTTAAACACTTTTGAAGAAGGGAGCATTCCTTTCATTTTGTGTTTACCCTCAATCCTCATTGTTTATAGGAGACTTTAAGAAGGACTGTAAGAAGAGACTTGGGGGTAGAAGAAAACCATTTCTACTTTGTAATATAAGTTTTCATATTCTGAATTATAGCACTCATGAAACTGACACATATATAGTGAAAATATTAAATGATAACTTACTGTTGCAGACGTTTAATAAAATCGATGCTTCAAAGAGTAAAACTATTAGTTTTATTTATCAGAGTTTAACAGACTCTGTGGGACCCCTGAGCAGTCCTGCAGGTGTGAAATTTTGTGGCTGGGATTTATTGCTCAAGTCTCGTTCTTCATCCATGAGTCCAGAGATGAGTCTAACTCCAGGTGCTTTGAACTCCTAAGAGAAAGAAGGTAATTCTTTGAGACATCTATTTTCATTTTACTCTGAGTTGCTTTTTGGTTGGTAATTCAGAATTACAGAAGAATTTTATTTAGGTGTTTAGAATTTTTGAGATTAAAAGAGCTAAAAAGAAGTTGAAGGGCATTTGCTTTTTTAAAAAATATTTTATTTTTATTTTATGTGTATGTGTGTATTGCCTGCATGTAGGTAAGTATACCCATGTCGTGCAGCACACAGAGGACAGAAGAGGCTATCGGATCCCCTAGAACTGGATTATGGACAGTTGTTAGCTGCCATGTGGGTGCTGGGATTTGAACCAGGGTCTTCTGCAAGAACAGCCAGTGTTCTTAACCATTGAGCCATCTCTTCAGCCCTGGTGGGTGTTTGCTTCTTAATGTCAGGTGGGAAACAGAAGCACAGAATGCTCATACTGAAATGAGTGTGCAGTTCACCCACGATTCTGAGATCCCAGTGAGTTCTCAGGTGGTGTAACAGTTCACCCAGGATTTTTCAATCCCAGCTCCTAGCCATTGCTCATGGTTCAGGGGTCACTCTCTGAAGAGTAAGGGTGTGAGGAACTCAGCTCTAGCTGAGATGTCTCAACCTAGAAAAACAAATAGTGCTCAGTGAGATCCTCTCCTCACAAGGAGGAGTGATAGCATGGGTCAGAGGGAGAACAATTATCTTTCGGAATTCTTTGATACAGAGAAGTATTTCTAAACCTAATTAAGAAAGTTATCTCTGTAGCCGAATGATTGGAACAGGGTCCTAAATTTGATCTCTATGTGGACTGTCACTTTACTGAATAATTGCTGTCTCTTAGTCATGAATTTTTAATCTACAATTTATAATTAGATTTAGACTTAGTTTACTTCAATGAAATTACTTCTACTTCGTGTCACGAAAATAACAAATGTTATGTGTGTGGTGTGTATGTGTGGTGTGATATGTATGTCATGTGTGTATATGATGTGTATGCATGTGATGTATCTGTATGTGTATGGTGCAAGTTTGTGTGTGAGTATGGGCACATGTGGGCATGGCACGAAATGTTGGACTGATTGGGTGTCAGTCCTCACCTTCCACCTTCTGTGATATTTGTTCCTGGCTACAGCAGGTCAGCTGTAGGAAGGCTGGATTACAGGTACATGCCATCACACTTGGCTTTATGTGGGTTCTGGGGATTCAAATTCAGGACCTCATACCTGCGCAGCAGGCACTTTATCCCCTGAGTATAGAGGCCTGTCTGAAATTCCAGCCTCAGAAGGTGGAGACAAGATTCCCAGAGCAAGCTCACTAGTGAGATTAACCATATCTGTGCACTCTGGGATGGATTGAATGACCTTGCCTCATTGAATAAGGTGGAGCGATTGAGACTGATTTCCATCATCAGCCTCGGGGGCATACATGTGTGCATACCCCAATAGGTGTGTCCACACAGAGAAACATGTATGTACACATTAAAATTGCAACTGGAGTTTCAGCCATAATGCTGTATGCTGTGCAACAAAAAGGAAAGAGAGGGCGCACTGTGCCCTTACCCCGGGGAGCTGCCCACATTACCTCTGCTTGGCTTACAAGGCTACACCTATGTGCAAGAAAGGCAGGGGAATGTAGTATTATTTCAGGTGGCTCTGCCTAGCTGAAAACCCAGGATACCATTAGTATGGATGATCCGCCGGCTATGTGTTCTGTAGGCCAAATTTGCCTATTGCCTGTTTTTGTAAATGAAATGTTCTTAGGACATAGCCACACCCATTCATTTGGGTACCATCTATGGCTGTAAAGTATGCCTTATACTACAGTTGCAGAGCTGAGCTGCAGTAAAAGAAATCATGTGGCTTCAAAGCCTAAAATATTTTCTGGCTGCCCCTATATAGAAAATATTTGCTGATTCTTTGTGTGGAAGAAAGGGATAATCAGCTTGCAGTTCTGGGGCTATTCTTCCTATCCCCATCTGTAGCCAAACTCAACTCATTTATAAAATCTAGCAGCTTTCACAAAAATGGCAAGAAATAGGATGTTCACAAGATGTTCCCACACATTAGTATCTTTTTCTTTATTTTATCAAGAGTTAGAATTGTTCCACATTTGGGTCATATGTTAGAGCTTAAAAGAATCCAATCTGGCTAGTTTAGTCAGAAGGGGATTTATTACAACACATTAAAAGATGTACAAAATCATTAGAGCTTCAAGTGGGGAGAGGTGAAGGCCTGAATAAGTAAACTCTGTGCTGATTTCCATAAACAATTCTCCGAGTACACTGTTGGGCAGAACTACATGAACAGCTCCTATTTCTTTCCTGGTACTACTTCAAAGTGTCATCCACCAGGCCACGGTCAGGACACCATGATCACCCAGCCACCACAGCTGACAGTGTCGGGATTGTGATTCACACGAACAAAACTGATGGCCCAGATCATGCCTCTGACACCTGGAACCGGTGTGCGGCCCCTGGGGTTTCTGACAATGCTGCATGAAAGCCTGAAATGTTCTCCCAGGGAGGTCTGCCTGAAGACACAGCAAAACCACAGAGGCCAGGGGCTGTGGTTCAGCTCTTAAACGTTCCCCGAAGACACATATGTCACAGGCTTGGTTGCCAGACTGTGATGCTATCCATAGGTGATAGATCCTTTAGAACAGATTTTATTTATTTATTATTTATTTTTATTTTTATTTTTTTACTTTATGTATATGAGTGTTTTGCCTGCATGCATGATAGTGCACCTGTGTGAGCAAATGCCCACAGAGGCCAGAAGAGGGCGCTGAATCCCCTGGAACTGGAGTGATGGATGGTTGTGAGCTGCCATGTGGGTTCTGGGAACTGAACCTGGGTTCTCTGCACGAGCAGCCAGTGCTCTTAACTACTGAGTCATCTTTTTAGTCCTAGTGATGCACCCCCTAGGGGAAGACTCCAGTGGAAGGCAGTTAGGTCATCAGGAACATGCCCTTGAAGGGCACACTGGGACCTTGGCCTCTCCTCTCTCTCTCTCTGCTTCCTGACCCTTTGAAGAGAACAGGTTTTCTTTACCACTTGCTCCACACCACAAGGGCAAAAGTAATGGGGCCAAGCAACCATGGACTGGAACCTCAGACAACATGACCCCAAAGAAAACTTTTATCCTTCTAAGTTGGTTTAGATATTTCATCATAGCAATGGAAAGCTGACTAACACACAAAGCCTCTAGAGTTCATGGGGGAAGGCATCCGATTTGTTGAATCTAAATTGTGTTCAAAATCTAAGTTGCAAGAGCGTTCGTAAAATGTCAACCTGAGCTTTCTAGGCACTGGAGCTCAAGAACTCAGACTAGAGGAAGGGTGGGATGGATAATGGTGTCAGTACTTCTGATGAGAATGCCACGCCTGTGTGATGGAGTCACTTCAGCACATGGCTCTTAGCACTGTCTCTGAAACTGAGCAACCACAAAAGCATGAAGTTCTACATTCTGGGAACAACACTCAGATTTATCAGTCATGGATTTGAAATGGTTATCTTCATCATTGGATCAATGCCTTCATGATTTTATTTTAGCTTAAGGAAAAAAAATTTCTTCAAATATATCTCTTGTGGATATTCTATCCAAATAAATTTGCCTTCATTAAAGCAGGGTCAGGACTTGTGGGAGAAATGTTGTATATAGTCTAGGTGCCTGTTTTTTTTTAATTTTTAAAAATTTTGTGAGAAGAGAGAGAGAGAGAGAGTCAGAAGACAATCTTGGGTATTGGTCCTCACCTTTGACCTTGTTTGAGCCATGGTCTCTTGCTGTTTGCCAGCATGGATACTAGCCTAGCTGACCTATAAGCTTCCAGGAATTCTGTCTCTCATCTTGCTGTAGGAGCACTAGGGTTCCAGGTGCATCCTACATGGCTTTCTGGGGATCTGAACTCAGGTCATCACATTGGCACATAAAGTAGTTTACCCACCAAGCTTTCTCCGTAACCCTCCAGGTGCTTTTTCCTCTCTCCCAGACTGCCTTGTAGTTAGGTGGAACTGTGCTGATTGTTTTCCAGCCCATGGAAATTGTTCCTTTCAAGCTGGCCCAGAAGTTCTCTGTGGCTCCTTGTCTTTTAGTTTCCTATTATAGCAATAGTGAATGGTGTCTTGGTTTTGATAGAGTGATATCACACTATGGTGCAACTGACCTTGGGCTTACCAATGGAAGAGGAGGCCTTTTGAACTGTGCTGGTGCTTGTGGCGTGAGAAACAACATTTGTGGGGTAAGGTCCTTGGGCTTGTGTACTATCACCATATAGCCTGCCTCTTTTGATAAATGTGAGTCTGAAGGTCCTGCCCCAGCTTCTCTCTGCTCCTCTTAACTCAGCTTTCTACCGACCTCCTGAGACAACTTCAAACAACTATTTCGAAGGGATAGGGATACCATTTAAAAAAATATTTTCATTAATTCTTTGAGAATGTTATACACACATATTCATTCCCTCTAACTCCCTCTAACTCCATGGATCCATTTCCTATCCCAAACCCCTCCCAACTTCATGTTCTTTTATTTCCTTTATTTTTAAATAACCCATCAACTGCATTTTGTGCAGCCTAAATATAGGCATGGGAGTGGAACCATGCACTGGAACATGGCTGACCTACCAGGGACCACATCTTTAAAGAAAACTCTGTCACTCCCCTAGCAACTATCAGCTATCAGTAGTTCCTCAGCTAGGGATGGAGCTCCTGAGCTCCTCCCTTCTCCATGCTGGAATGTGGATCGGCTTGATCTTGTGCAGGTCTTGTGAGACACTCACAGCTGCTGTGAGTTCATGAGTGCAGCATCTTGTCACATCCAGGAGACACTGTTTCTCCTGGCCCTCCCTGTGCTCTGGCTCTTACAACCTTTTTTCCATCTTTATCAGGGGCCCTAGAGACTTGGGGAAGGGGGTTTGATACAGATATTCCATTTACAGTTGAACACTCCACAGATACTTATTCTTTGTATTTGGAGCAGTTGTGAGTTTTTGTGTTTAGCTGCCACCCAATGCACAAAGAAGCTTCTCTTATTAGAACTGCGAGCTGAGTTAATCTATGCATGTAGAGATATGTATTTAGAGAGAACTTTGATATTATGTCCATTTAGCAAAATAATAGTAATAGCTCCACACCTGGGGTCTATGAGCTCCCCAGGGTTCTTGACCAGATTTACAGCACCAGATATGTTTCCTCCTATGGAGCAGGCCTTGAATCTAACCAGAAAGTGATTGGTTAACCCCACAACATTCATGCCACGATTGAACCCATGAGCATATCTTGTCAGACCAGTCATTATTATTGCTTGTAAGATTCACAGCTGTGGATGACTGTTGATGACCCCCTCACCCCCCTCTCCACCATCTGCCTGCATAGCATGTTCCTGTACTATGAAAGCTAGTCATCAGCGAGGAAGCTCCCTGGTCAGTACCAGCTTGATTTATCCATGTCCTGTGACCAAAGTGTGTGGTGTTTACAGCAATAAGGTCTTAACATCACATTCTGATGGGAAGCCAGAACAATCACAATAGCTTATGGTGTTATGAGAGTCTCTAGGCCAACTCTGACCAACAGCTCAAGGATAGCATTCCACACTTGGCACTAGACTTTATTTGGTAATCTATAGCTTCTAAGAGGAGCATGATTCCCCATGGAAGGGTGTGTGTGTGTGTGTGTGTGTGTGTGTGTGTGTGTGTGTGTTTATAAAAGAGTTTTCCCTATGGCTTTTTCAAACATCCTTAGTGTTAGTTAGTCCCCCTTCCCTCCTCTTCTGTTGTGCCCTCACATTCCCCTCTCCGTTCCCACTTAAACCTCCCTCCTCATTATTTCCCTTTTCCCCGTCATATCACCTGTGTTCTACTACCCCCTCAAAGAGGCACCATTTGTAGACCAATGCATTAGTCTTACAAAGTAACCCTACTCTGGTTTTGGAATGCAGAAAGCTGTATAAAACTGTTATATAAGTGAATTTGCCAATAAGTATAGACTCAGGAGTGATAGCTCATCCCTCTGTCACTGTGGATGCAGAAGGAGGTGCCAGTCTCTTAGTACTCCACAGGAAACAGCCCTGAATTTGTAGATAGTATTTCCACTGCTTGGAAAGAGCATGGAAACCACTGTCTTCAGACTTTTGAATTACTATTTATTGTATCCAGTTTATGTCTGTCTTGAAGAGGACACTGTCAAAGTGACATAGTTCTGTATCATATGAATCTGATTTTTCCTTAAAAACAATGTTGAAATTAGGACTCAGGATACTGACTGAAAGCGTAACTTATGAGGTAAAATGGATGAACACTATGTTTAGTGAGCTAGAAATAGGATGTCTGATTGGCATGTAGAAATAGTCTCATAAGTAAAATGGATGAACACTATGTTTAGTGAGCTAGAAATAGGATGTCTGATTGGCATGTAGAAATAGTCTCATAAGGGTTGGTGAGATGGCTCAACAACCCTGATAACATGGGTTCCAGGCCACGTAAAGGTGGAAGAAGAGAACTGAATCCATAATGTTGCCCTCTGACCTTCATATGTTTGCCATGACATGTGTGACACACACAATAATAATAGTAATTGTAATAATAACAATAACAAATTTAAAATAATATTCTAAGAAAAAAATAGTCTTATGATTCAAACAAGCAGAAAGATGTATTAACCAGCCACAGAACATTTTTTATTACAATTATTTATTTTGGGGAGGGGAACATGTCATGGTAAACATGTGAAGGTCAGAGGACAGCTTGTGAGAGTCAGTTCTCACCTTGACATGGTCCCAGGAATGGAGTTCAGGGCCTCAGATTTGACAGCAGGCATCTTTACCAATAAGCCAGGTAGCCAGCCCAAACATTTTACTGAATAAGGAGCATACTATAATGACTCAACCACCGTGACAAACTGTCTCATTGAGCACCAGTACAAGTGCTGCTTCTTTACCACATTAACATGGCCCTCCTTGAGAATTGGTGAGGGGCACTTTGTCGAGGAAGCCTGACCCAGATGTTCGCATGGCTCACTTGAGGTCTGATGGCTGTTCCCTGTGGCATTCCCCAGGAGTCAGGGATAGAGGTTGGATGGTCCTGACACAGTATATCTTGGATTCTGTTGCCATCAGCTTCTCTGCGGTCCTTGCTTGTACATGTGAGTCTCAAGGGTCAAGAACAACTGGTAAATGGGATGAATGGGGTCTTCAGTTTAGCAAAGTCAACTTCAGAATTCTATTCAGGCCTTGAGCAGATACCACCGCCAGGGAGACCTCTGCTGACCTCCTTATCTCTAGGATTGTGCTCTACTGCCCCCTCCCCACCACCTTCCAGAGCTCCTGTGGCTTCGCTTTCTTCACACCATTCATGACCAAATGAAATTATGTTCTTTGTTCTCTACAAGCAAAATGAGCTCCCTCAAGAACAGACTTCTTGATTAATACCACAAGATCCTCAGGAGTTTTAGGATCCCCTAGAGACTTACTTAAATATTGCGCGTGGCACATACTTTTCATTTGTGTCCACAGTTGTTACACAAGAGCCCTATGGTGTTTTTCCTCTGTTAACACAATTACTGATTTTCATTTTGTTATGCTTTTTTTCTTTTTTATGTGATAGAAAGATACCTAAGTTCCATACATGCTAGATTGGAAATTGGATATCCAAAATTTTTTTAAATAAGCAAGTGAGTTACAATAAGAGCACACATCAGCAGGTCACCATAGCTGACTCCTATGGCTTTGAAGATCTGAACTTTATTTGAATCAATCACAACATAATTGTATAGGAAGAGATGAACTTTCGACATTTTGGTTGTTAATTTTAGCCTTTAAGGGCTGAACCATCTCTCCAGCCCAAGGAATTCATTTTTGTTCATGAGTAGTACTTCTAAAATATACTGATGAGGGTCTGGGGAGGTGGCTCAGTGGGTAAGAGAACTTGCTGCACAAGCACGAGGACCAGCTTAGATCCCCAGTACCCATGTGAAAAAAACAGACACAGCCTGTGAGTCTGTAATGGGGCTTGCTAGCTGCCAGCCTAGCAGAAAACCAGTGAGCTCCAGCTTCAATGAGAGACCCTGTCTCAAGGGAATACAGTGGAGTCTGACAGAGCAGGACACCTGACATCTTCCTCTGGCCTCTACATAGGCACACAGGGTTGCACTCCTACAGACACATGTGCATGTACACCACACACACACACACACAAACATCATGGTGGTCTTTAATGATTACATTTTTAGTACAATAGATGGTTCACATAATACAGAGAACAATATATGCAGATGTGTGTTATATCAGCGAATAGCTTCCTACATTAACACATTTTCTAAGTGCGTGGATTATGATGTAGTTAACTTGTACCAACAGACACTTTTGTACATCACCTCTGTTCAAATATGGTAGAATACACTTCCTTCTCACTCATAAGGTCTGGTGGGAAGTAGTTAACCACCAACATTAGGTAGGTGTTACAGCCGAGATCATAAATGTTCCCTGAATACCTGTGTGGTAAAGACTTGGCCCCAGGGTGACACCACCAGGATGCTGTGGGTCTTTATGAGGTAGAGCCTTATGGGAGGTCCTTAGGTCATTGGAGGGGTGTCTCCTTCTCTCTTTTGTTTCCTTGTCACCAGATGAACAGTTTTGTCCCACCATTCATTTCTACAACTTGTGCTACCTAAGCACAGGCTCAGGAGCAATAGGCCTAATCATAGATTGAAGTTTCTGACACTGTGATCCCAAACCAGACTTTTTTCTTTATAAGTTTGTTGTCTTGGATATTTGTGGTAGTGAGAAAAATCTAACTCAACCAGTGGACAACAGCATGTGTAGAGACCTGGCTTCCTCTTGAGTGGCTGACCCTGTGATACTGTTCTCATCCAAGTGACTAAAATAGTCTCAGGTCCTTCCACCATTTAGATTGCAAGAAAGGGACCCTGAGAGAACCTAGAGAGAAAATCACTTTCTTCACCCCTCACTCACTCTCGCTCACTCTCTTGCTCTTTTTCTGTTTTACTATTTTTTATTTTACATGTGTGAGTGTATTACCTGCATGTATGTAAGTATACCCATGTCATGCAATTCCCCCAGAAGTCCGACGAGGGCATCGGATCCCTTGGAACTGGAGTTAGGGAAGGTTGTTAGCTACCATGTGGGTTCTGGGAATCTAACCTGGGTCCTCTGCAAGAGCAGCTAGTGTTTTTAACCACTGAGCCAGCTCTCCAGCCCCATGTCTTCTGTTTTTCTTGACACGGTGTCTTGTTATATAGCTCAGACTAGCCCAGAACTCATTTTGTAACCCATGCTGGTCTCTGCCTCCTGAGTGCTGAGATTAAAGGTATGTATTGCCTTGCCTGACCAAACAATTTTCTAAGTATCTGAAGCAGAAGTTCCACAGATATCTCTGCCCATTTTCCACCAGCACAACCTTAGCTCAGTGGCCAATTAGACGAAAGGGAGAATGGGGAACTTGGTCTGTAGTGGTGTGGTTACATCAAGGGAGGGTGAACTAGCTACCTTCAACATCACTGACCACATGTGTATAAAATAACCTTGTCTAAATTTTCATAGTGTATTTTGAAGTCTGACTAAAAGCAGAAACACAGATTTGATTATTAGTAACCTTGTATTCCTGAAATACATGTTCAAACCAAAATCTTATACTAAAATATGCTGAAAATACTTGCTGTAGTTAGCTTTAACTGTCAACCTGACACAGCTTAGAGTCACCTGAGAAGGGAGTCTCAATTGAGGGACCTTCCAAATCAGATTGGTCTATGGGATTATCTGTGGAGGATTATCTTGACCAGTGATTGATAGTGGGATAGGGGGCCTGGCTCACTGTGGGTGGCACAATTCCCTGGGCAGGTGATCCTGGGCTGTACAAGAAAACTAGCTAAACACCAGCTAAACAGTGTTCCTTCATGGTATCTGCTTCAAGTTCCTGTTTTGAGTTCCTGCCTTGACTTCCCTCGCTGATGGGCTATAACCTGTAAGCTGAAATAAACCCTTTCCTCCTCTAAGTTGCTTTTCATCAGAGTGTTTTTCACAACAGAGGCAAAACTAGAACAGCACCCACAAAATGAATGAGACAGTGATTTCGTTGGGGTTCAATGAGTAAGCAGGCTGTAAGTCAGACGCTGGTTCTTCAGCCAACGAAGACTACATATGTTCCAAATACAAAATGTGTGTATATGTAGGAGAGAGAGAGAGAGAGAGAGAGAGAGAGAGAGAGAGAGAGAGAGAAAAAACGGTGTAAAAGAAATGATCACATGAACCAGGTTAAACATTATCTGATGCGAAGAAATATATATAAGTTGCCAAAAGTAACTGACAAAGAGTGCTGGAATCTTATGTGTGTAGAATGTTAGCATTGTATGGGGTAGAATGTGAACATCTTATATGTGTAGAATGCTGGCATTCCATGTGTGCAGAATGTTGGCATCTTATGTGTGTAGAATGTTAGCATCTTATGTGTGTAGAATGTTAGCATCTTATGTGTGTAGAATGTTAGCATCTTATGTGTGTAGAATGTTAGCATCTTATGTGTGTAGAATGTTGGCATCTTATGTGTGTAGAATGTTGGCATCTTATGTGTGTAAAATGTTAGCATCTTATGTGTGTAGAATGTTAGCATCTTATGTGTGTAGAATGTTGGCATCTTAGGTATGTAGAGTGCTAGCTAGCATCTTATGTGGGTAGAATGTTAGCGTCTTATGTGCATTTGTCAAGAAATGTGTACAATTCTGCCGTGTAGCCAACAACGATACTTTAAAAAATATCACTGTGCTTCCACACTGCATTCAACCCCGTTTGTTCCAGAATCGCTGAAATGCCTCAGCTTAGCTCAGTCTAGCAGGGTTTGGCCTCTCCCTCCTCTTGCCCACCTCAATCTCTTAATACGCTGACTTAAAACTGAGCTTCCCTTTATCGTTTCCTTTCTGCTTTGCTTGCTACTTAGACTCTCTGCTGGAGAGCCCAGGATGGAGCCCGAAGCTAAAATCCTGCCCTTTCTTTCATGCTCCCCGGATCCTATTCTACTGTCTCGAAATTTTGTGTAGTGAAAATATCAAGAAAGAGATCTCGAAGAAAGAATTCCTAAAATGGCAGGGGAGGGGTGAAACCGGCAGACAGGAATGAGGAAGGCTGTGAATGCTGACATATTAAAACGTCTTGTTTCCATCACAGATATATCATTAAGCACTCAAGTGAGGATAATGTGGGCTGTTGTAACTCTAAAACAGATGGAAAATCTCTCAGCTTAAAAACACTTATGAAGTTAAATTTCAACAGATGTTCTACCTGAAGGCAGAGAGAACGCATCAGTGTTCACAGTGGACCACTGCACTCTGATCCATAAAGAAAAAGGAAGGGAAGGAAACTGAAAATTACTGAGCACTTACTGAAGTCTTGTGTTTAACTCTTTAAAAAGATTGTGCCATCAAAGCCCTCAATAATCCTCCAGTCAGTGTCCTCAGCTTGGAGACTGACAAACTGCAGTCTCAGGAGTCCATGAGTGGTTAAGATCTTAGAGCACCTGGGTTTCCTGTCAGAAAAAATGTTAAAGTGGTTAATGAGCAGATCTTGGGTTATCAAGAAGATTATTATTTATTATTTTTTATTGAATTTTTAAAACTTTGTACAATATTTTCCACTCACATCCAGTCCCCCTCCTCCATCCGTGCCTCCCCATCTCCCCCCACCAAACCCTATGCACTCTGCCATATATGCTTATTCATTCAGGTGTTTGTAGCCAAATGTCCTTTGGTGTAAATGCGTCCACTGGAGTCTAGTCAGCCCATCTAGTGGTTGTATGTAAATCATACTGTCCCTCGCCCAGCAGAAGTCAGTCTTAAATAGTTCTCAATCTAGTGCTGACCCACCACCTATTTCTCACCTCCCCTTTGGGCCCTTGTTTAATTGAGCTGACATGGGTCTCAAGTTTGATACAACCACTGCCACAACCTCCAGTGGCCTGGAAGTCTCCACCTCATACATTCATGAACCAGCCTTGGCTCTTACAGTCTTTCTGTCTCCTCTTTCACAGTGGTCCCTGAGCTGTGGGTGGGTGAGGTTCCATATAGGAGTCCCATCCTACACTCTACAGTCTCTTATTCTCCAAAACTTGGCCAGTTGTGGCCTTCTGCCTATATCACACTCTGAAACAAGGGAGTCTCACTGGTGAGAGTTGAGGGGTGCATTAACCCTCTCTCTACCCCTTATTCCCCTATGTTCCATGAGCTTTGGTTCTAGAGATTTGACTAAAGATGTACCACCTAGTACCAGGCGTCCCCAGGTGTATGTTCTCTGTGCCTGACCAGATGTGCAACTCTGCAGTAGCCTCCATCTGTTGCAAAAAGAAGCTTCTTTGATGAGTGCTGTATGGCATATTTGTCATTCTAAGGGAGGTCTCTTCTATCTCACACTACGTTCCCTTCCAAGCAGCTCCTTGGTATACATATACATTAATGTTCAGACACTCTACGTGCATTTCTCATAGGGTTTCTAGGACATCACTTTTCCCTCTAGGTTTCCCAGCCCCCCGAGATTCACACATCTCTACTCTTTTTTCTCCTATCTGGCCTCCCTCCTTCCTCCCTTCCTAGTCACAGTGCCCCCATTGTCCCCACCCTCCCCCCATACTTCCTGACTACCACCATCTTTCCGTTCCTGACTTCCCTCGCTCCCCCACCCTATGGTCCCTTGCATGTCCCACTCTCCTCTCCTCCCTGCCTATTACTCCCAGTTTTTCCACCTCCCTCAGGAAACATCTGTTTCCTACTATCCCCCTTTCAGGTTGTTTCTTTTCCTTTATCTCCATGTATCCTTTGCCTTTACGTGGCTCCTAGTGTTACATCAGAATTTATATAGTCATATATAAGGGGTTGGCGCTACAATTCACAAATGAGGGAGAACATAAGTTGCTTGCTTTTCTGTGTTTGTGTTACTTCACTTAGTATAACACTGTCTAGCTCCACCCATTTACCTGCAAATTTCATAATTCCATCTTTTCTTACTGCTGAGTAGAACTCCATTGAGTAGATATGCACATTTTCATTAACCATTCATCAGTTGAGGGACATTTAGGTTGTTTCCATTTCTTAGCTATTGTTGCTGCTGCAACAAACATGGATGTACAGGTATCGCTGCAGTATGATGAGTCCTTTGGGTGTATGCTGAGGAGTGGTATCACTGGATCATATGGTAGGTTCAGTTTTAGTTTTTTGAGGGTTCTCTACACTGCTTTACATAGTGGTTGCACAAGTTTGCATTCCCACCAGCAGTGAATGAGCATTCCTCTTTCTCTGCATCCTCTCCAGCATTTGGAGTCTTTCGTTCTCTTGATCTTGGCCAATCTGACTGAGGTAAAATGAAATCTTAAAGTGGTTTTGATTTGCATTTATCTAATTACTAAGGATGTTGAACACTTTTTAAGGTGCTTCTTACCCATTTTTATTTCTTTGCTTGAGAACTCTCTTTAGGTCTATCCCCCATCTTTTTATAAGTCGTTTATCTTCTTTCTTTTTTGAGTTCTTTGTATATTCTGAATATTATCTTCTGTCAGATGTGTAGCTGGTGGAGATTTTCTCCTATTCAGTGGGTTTCCTCTTTCCTTCCTTAGTTGTTTCTTTTGCTGAACAGAAACTTTGTAATTTAATGAGGTCCCAGTTATTGATTTTTGACCTTAGTGCCTGAGAAGCTGGTGTCTGGTTTAGAAAGTCCTTTCCTATGCCTATATCTTGAAGGGTGTTGCCTATGTTTTCTTCTTTCTTCTGAGTTTTCAGGTTTTATATTGAGATGTTTGATCCATTTGCAGTTGACTTTTGTGCAGGGTGAAAGATAAGGTTCAAGTTTCATTTTTCTCCAGGTGGAGATCCAGTTTTGCCAGTACCATCTGTTAAATATGCTATCTTTCCTCCATTGTGTATTCTTAGCACCTTGGTCGAATATCAGGTGGCTGAAATTATATGAACTCATGTTTGGGTTTTCTATTGTGTTCCATTGATCTATGTGTCTATTTTTGTGCCAGTACCATGCTGTTTTTATGACTGTAGCTCTGTAATATAATCTGAGATCTGGTATGGTGATCCCCCCAACATTGTTCTGTTTGCCCAAGATTGTTTTGGCTATCTGAGGTCTTTTGTGATTCCATATGAATTTTAGGATGATTGTGTCAAGCTCTGTGAAGAATGTCATGGGTGTTTTGATTGGGATTGCATTGAATCTATAAATTGTTTTTGATAAGATGGTCATATTCACAATATTGATTCTACCAATCTATAAGCATAGTAGGTCTTTCCATCTCCTAGTGTCTTCCTCTATCTCTTTCTTTAGAGTTTTGAAATTTTCATTGTAGAGATTTTTAATGTCTTTCATTAGGTTTATTCCAAAATATTTTATTTTTTTAAGGCTATTGAGAATGGGAGGGTTCCCTCGAGTGCATTTTCTGATTGCTTGTTAATGGAATATAGAAAGGCTACTGATTTTTGTCAGTTGATTTTGTATCCTGCCACTTTACTCAGAGTGTTAATCAATTCTAACAGTTTTGTAGTGGAATTTTTGGGATTTCATATGTATAATATCATATCATCTGAAAATAGGGATGATTTGACCTCTTCTTTTTCAGTTGGTACTCCTTTAATTTCCTTCTCTTGTCTTATTGCTCTAGTAAGGGTTTCAAGCACTATAGTGAAAGGAGTGGAGATAGTGGATGGCCCTGTCTGATTTTAATGGGATTGCTTCCAGTTTTTCTCCATTTAGGGTGATGTTGGCCATGGGTTTGTTGTATACAGCCTTAATTATGTTGAGGTATGTTCCCTCCAGACCAACTCCTTCTAGGACTTTTAACATGAATGCACGTTGGATTTTGTCAAAGGCCTTTTCTGCATCTATTGAGATGACCATGTGGTTTTTCTCTTTAAGTCCATTTGTATGTTTTATTACATTTATTGACTTACAAATGTTGAACCATCCCTACATCTCTGGAATAAAGCTGACTTGATCGTGGTGGGTGATCTTTTTGATATGTGTCTGTATGCTGTTTGCAAGTATTTTGTTGAGTATCTTTGCATCTGTGCTCATTAAGGATATGAGTCTATAGTTTTCTCTTTTTTTTTCTAATACCTGGTTTTGGTATTAGAGTGATACTGGCTTCATAGAAGGAGTTTGGGAGTTCTCCCTCTGCTTCTATCTTTTTGAATAATTTAAGCAGTATTGGTTGTAGATTTTCTTTGAATGTCTGGCAGAATTCTGCTGTGAATCCATCTGGGCCTGGGCTTTTTTTTTAGTTAGGAGTTTTTGTATTACTGTTTCAATTTCCTTATTTGTTATGGGTCTGTTTAAGCTGTTGATCTCCTCTTGGTTTAACTTTGGTGGTGGCCATAATCATAGGAATTCATTCATTTCTTTTAGATTTTCAAATTTAATGGAGCATCGATTTTTAAAGTATTCCCTTACAATGTTTTGGATTTTTTGGTGTCTGTTGTGCTATTTTCCCTTTCATCTCTAATTATGTTAATTTGGATTTGCTCTTTCTCTCTTTTGGTTAACTGGACTAAGACTCTGTCTATCTTGTTTAACCTTCCAAAGAACCAGCTCTTAGAGTCATTAATTTTTTGTATTTTTTTTTGTTTCTATTTCATTAATTGCTGCTCTGAGCTTTGTTATTTCTTCTCATCTACTAGGTTTGGGGTTGGTTTGTTCTTGCCTTTTTAGAGTCTTGAGTTGTATTGTTAAGTCATCTACATGTGCTCTTTCTGATTTTTTAATGTAGGCATTAAGAGCTATAAATTTACCTCTTAGGACTGTTTTTATGGTGTCCCAGAGGTTTTTTTGTGTTGTGTTCTCATTTTCATTTTCTTCCAGGACTACTTTTATTTCTTTCTTAATTTCTTGTTTGACTCATTTGTGATTCAGGAGTGTGTTGTTTAATCTACATGAGTTCATGTATTTACTAGGGGTTCTTTTGCTGTTGATTATAAACTTTGTTGCAGTATGGTCTGATAGAAGGCATGGAATTATTTCAGCTTTTTCATATTTGTTGAGATTTGTTTTGAACTCCAGAATGTTTGGTCAATTTTAGAATAACTTGCATGAGCTGTTGAATAGAAAGTGTATTCTTTGGATGTTGGGTGGAATATTCTGTATATATCTGTTAGGTCCATTTCATATAGTATGTTATTTAATTTAGATGTTTCTCTGTTTATTCTTTGTCTAGCTGACCTGCCTATTGAAGAAAGTTGGGTGTTAAAGTTACCCACTATCACTGAGTTGGTGCCAATATCTGTTTTATAGTCCTGGACTACTGATTTTATGAAATTGGATGCTCCAGAGTTTGGTGCATAAATGTTCATGATTGTAATATCTTCTTGGTTAATTGTTCCTTTGGCTAGAATGAAGTGACCTTCCTTATCTCTTCTGATGAGTTTTAATTTGAAGTCTATTTTGTCAGATATTAAAATTACAACACCTGCTTGCTTCTTGGGGCCATTTGTTTGGATTTTTTTTTTTCATCCTTTCACCCTAAGATAGCGTCTATCCTTGAAGATCAGATGAGTTTCTTGAAGACAACAAAAAGATGGGTTTTGTTTCTTGATCCATCGTACCAGCCTGTGCCTTTTGACAGAGGAGTTGAGGCCATTGATATTTAGTGTTATTATTGAAAGGTACAGATTGTGTACTGTCATTTTGATTTTTTTGTGTTTGTGGCCCTATTTTGTGTTTCCATTGTTTTATCTTTATTTTCTTTCTGTGGCCTCTTGGGCATATTCATTCCTTTCTTCGGTCCTTTGTATTGCTTCAAGTATACTCTGTAGTGTTGGTTTGGAAGATATCAATTCTTTCAGCTTATTTGTGTCATGGAAAATTTTCTGTTCCCTTCGACCTTGATAGATAGTTTTGTTGGATAAAGTATTTGGGGTTGGCATCCATGGATGTTTAGAACTGGTGATACTTTGGTCCAGGCTCTTTTGGCTTTCATAGTTTGCACTGAAAAGTCAGCTGTTATTCTAATGAGTTTTCCTTTATATGTAACTTGTTGTTTTTCTCTAGCAGCTTTCAGTACCCGCTCTTTGTTCTCTACATTTAATGCACTTACTATGATATGTTGTGGGGACTTTTTATTCTGATCATGTCTTAATGGTGTTCTCTGTGCTTCTTGAATCTCTATAGGTATATCTTTCCTTAATTCAGGGAAGTTTTCTTCTATAATCTATTAACCTATTAAAGGTCTGTTTGATGCCATTGGTTTGATTTGCTTCTCCTTCTGTATGCGTATAATACATAGATTTGATCGTTTCCATGTTGTTCCACATTTCCTGAGTATTCCATTCCTGTTTTTTTAAATTTTGCATTCATTCTTCTTGTGAGACTTTCTCCTTTTTTTCTAATTGGTTTATTGAGTCTTTCATGCCCATGTTCATTTCCATTTGAGTTTTATTCACTATTCGAGTTTTATTCACTATTTTATCTCTTTAGTGGATCCACTTTTCAAATTATGAGTTGTTTTTGATATTTCATTAAGCTGCATATTTGTATATTCTTGAGCTTCTGTCAGAAGTTTATGATTTTCCTCTTTGAATTCTTTGAGTTTTCTGTGTTTTCTTGTAATTCTTTGATCATGTTTATATTGTTCTTTTAAATTTTGTGTCCTGGGATCCTATAGGGTGGTTCTCAATGTTCTGCACTTCTGTAAGACTTGTGGGTTTTGTTGAGGTCATATTTTCCTGGTTTTTCATATTGTTTATATTTTGTGTTGTGTTTATGGTAGGGTGATTGGCTAATCTGGCTTGGGAAGTTAGTCCTGGGATTTGGTTAAGGAATTGAAGCCAGGTTGTGAGAGAGACTTGCAGGGGATGGGGTGGGGGTGGAGCCTGCCACAGAGTGTGGGTGGATGAGAGAAATGGGGTAGGGAGGCAGTGAGCTTGATCTGATTTACCAGAGTCCTGGCTGATCAAACACTTAACATCAAACAGTCCCACAGTAGCCCTTGGCTACTCCAGTTGGAGTGGGCAAATGAGAAGGGACGTAAGTGGACCTCGTATGTCAATGAGACCTGAATGCCAAGTAGAGGCATAAAGCGATGAGACTGGTGTTATTCCCTGGCATCTGATGGTAGTGTCTGCTCTGAAGCACATGCTTCCTAATCAGATGCTGAGCTCTAACTTGGCATAAATGTCCTACTGTTTCTCTAGCTTTCTTTTTTTGAGAGTTGTTTTATAAACTTGCCTCGATTGGGTTGAGAAGATAGTTCCGTGGTTAAATCTCTTGCCCTACAAGTGTGAAGAACAGAGTTTAAAGCCCCAGAACCTCTGTAAATGCTGCATGGACATGGTGGCCTGCTTTGAATTCCAGCCTGAGAAAGTGGAGGCCGAGGGTCCCAGAGCAAGCTGACTACTGAGTCTAGGCCTATTAGTGAACTCTGGGTTTGGTTAAGAGACGCTGCCTCTTTGAATAATGTGGAAGAATCATAGAGGATGATTCTCGACTCAAACTTGGGCCTCCACATGCACGCAAGTACATACATATACATATATACCCACACACACCAGTGTGCCCATACATACACATGCACATCACACACACACACACATGAAAATGGAAAATAAATGAATAAGTAAATGATTCTAGTGAGGCACATTGGAATATTCTTCCCAGTTTTCCACATGTTATCTATTTTAGAACCATGCAGCTGCATTCTCTGTCCTGAAACTTTAAAGTATCTCTCAGAGGACACAATGTGACAGGAGACTAGAGAAAAGCCTATGCTCTGTGGTAGTAAGTTCCACAGCAGAACTGTCACTTTAGGTGCTGTAGAAGGAAAGCATGTATTTGATGAATTTGTGACTCTGGGCAAGAAGGTTCTGAGTGAAAGTGTGAATAGCCTGGAATTCCCTCCATTTGAAAAGACACTGCGAGAGAGAAACTCAGCAAAGGATTGGCCAGTGTGCAAGCAAGATGGGCTGGGAGTGCAGAGAGCCAGGAATTCCAGAAGCTGCAGGGCTGATAGATAAATGCTTGTCCTTTCTAATCAGTAAAAATAAAAGGACAAATCACCTTGTGTTTTCAGGGACTGCTAAAATAGCTTTGGAAAAATGATAGAATCCAGGCATAGTCTCATTAAGACACAGCCAACAGTAGATATTTTACCTAAACACACTGATTCTGTGTGTGTGTGTGTGTGTGTGTGTGTGTGTGTTAGCATGTATGTTATGAGTTCACATATGTGTATGTGGAGGAGGCCAGAGGTAACTTCCTGTGTCATTCCTCAGGAACTGTGTACCTGATTTCACTAAGAAATTGGGCCCTGGAAGTTGCTGATTACACTTGGCTGGCTGTCCTTCCTGTCCCAGGGACCCTCCTGTCTCTGCCTGCCCAGAGCTGGGATTACCAGCACACAGAACCACACCTAGTATTTTATGTGGATTCTGAGGGTTGAACTCAGGAGCTTATGCTTGTGCAGCAAGCACTTTACTAGTTGCGTTGTCTCCCCAGTCCCCTGCCCTGATACTGACTTCTAAAGAAGTGGCTATGCATTCTCATCGAGACCTGGGACACCCAAGCTATTATAAATGTATAGAGAAAGAGACTTGCCTCACAAAATTTTACAAATGTGTCTTCTGCCATATGGAATTGTCCAGAACTGACTGCATCTGAATCAAGCAGGGTTGTGAGAAAGCTGTGTTTGCAGAAGCACTAACATACCAAGGCCTTCAGACTGGAAAGTGCTGTGGACTTCCACCTGAGGTGGGAAGTAGGTGAGAAATCTACTTTCGTGTTCTCCAGGATGGATGATGATGCCAGGAAAGATCTAGGCCATGAAGAACAATGGCCAGGCGGATTGACTGGACACATGGTCTCTTAAAAGAACATTCCCAACCCTGCCAGAGAAGCTGACAGATGCTCTCTGAGCAGGCTTTCAGAATTCCCACAGCTCAGTCACAAACAGGCCTCCCAGTCTTCTCCTCTCCACTGGTGTTCCTCAGCCCTGGTGCACTTTTATGGGGTTGGTATGCAGGGCACCAAATATCTGGATTGGAAAGAGCCACACCAAGTGTAGAACCCAAGATGGTGATCGCTCACCCTCATGTCATGACTGTGTGTAGCTCCTGATGAGTCTTGAGGGGCAGGGGAAGTACATACACTGCATGTGCAGCAGGTGAACCACTATGCTCTAAGGAAAGTTGCGATAAATTGAAATGTTCCTAATGTTCCCTTCCTTGTTGTTATGGTTTGAATCTGAAATGTCTCCCACAGGCTCATGTTCTTCCCCAGCCAATGGTGCTATCCTGGGAGGTCCCGGAACTTCAGGACATGGAGCCTAGCTGGACCCACTCAGGGTGGGTCCATGGCCCTATTCTCTCTGTGCCCACTTCTGTCTAGCGCTCTATTTTCTGGTCCGCTGTGATATGAAACCCATATTCCTGCTGCCATGAAGGAACCATTCCACTCCACTTCCCCACTGGAACCCTTCAACACTATGAGCCAAAAGAAAACTTTCTCTCCTTTCAGTCGTCTATTTCAAGTAACTGGTCTCAGTGAAGGAAATACTGAAAACACTTCCTGTTAGTAGATTTAGTAGTTAGTAGATTTTTATCTCCGAACCTTGAGACTGAAATACCTCCACGGATCCCCCGCCCCACTGATGCTGCGGTAGGCTAGAATATTAGCAAAGACCACACAAAAGAGGCTTTAAATGTGTACTCATAATTTAATTGGGCCCCTGCAGTTCTGCGATGCATCATTAAAAGCAAAAAAAAACCAGCCTCGGGTTACCTCAGAGCCAAATCTGCTTGCAGGCTGATGCTAATGCTCACCTCACCCAGCCGAGGACAGTTGAACATCATCGTGAATATGAAGCAGGCGTGGTTGTGTAAGCAAGTTACTGAGAGGCCCGATTACCTGACTAACGCACCTAGTATATGAAGTCCAACAGGCTCAGTGGTAAAGCGTTGTGGCCCGGGGTTCCATCCCCAGAGTTGAAAAGACAACAATAACCACAACGTACAAGCATGAAGAATGCACAGCAAATTTCAAGGTTATACATAACTCAGCAATATTAAATTAGAAAATATTTTTAATCCATACTAGGGTTCTACTTCTAAAAATATTTCCATGCATGAATTAATATTAGAAGTCCTGACGTCCTGAGACTTCCCGCCATGCCCCACCATCTCAGCTCTCAGGCTTCCTTGTGTCCCTAGGATCCTTGCCCACCCCAGATCTTTGTGCTCCCTCGATGCATCACTCAACTCTTCCCAGAGAAGCTTTTGTATGCACCAATGGTGATAAACACACACACATAAAACACAATTGGCCAATGTGTAGAGATTATCCCCGAATTAGACAACTATATCAAACTTCTACCTCCAAAGGCTCAGGGATCGCTGTGGGAGAGGTGGCAGATATAACAAGTATAAGAGCCAGAGGTGGTGGATGACCACAAGGAAACAGTTTTTCAGAAAGCTGAGAAGTTATTAATGAACTCATAGCAATGGCAACAGCATTCACAAGTCCCATGCGAGCTCAAATCAAACAAAATCTCAGTATAGATGTAGGGAAGTAGATAAGAAACCTCAACCCTCCCTGAGGAACTATTGGAGACTGATGGCTGTTGGGAAAGGGAGTCAGTCTCTTTCAAGGGTGTGACTCTTGGTAGGTTAACCAAGTTTCAGTGAATGGACCCACAGGACATTTGGGGACACAAATTTGACTCTTTGGATGGATATATATATACATATATATATACATATATATACATATATATATATATATATATGGACAGAGAGAGAGAGGTAGTAAAGGGAGGTGCAGATAAGGGAGAAGATATAAATATGATCAAAATATATTGTATGAAATTTGCAAAATTCAATACAAAAAGAGGAAATTTTAAAAAGAACACACACACACATACACACACACACACACACACACACACACACACACACACACACACAATGAGACCAGCATCACTGAGGCGAAATCTTCTGAGAGGTATTTCCTCAGGGTCACCACACAGAAGCTGTGGTCCAGAGGAGCCAAAACTGCATTTCAAGCCAGAAGCTGGACTTGGTAACTTAAGAGTCTCTCATGTAGTACTGGTTTGGGCAGCATGAAAGCTGTGGAACTGTCAGTAGAGAGAATCTGAAGCCTGGCACTGTGAGAGGCCAGAAGAGGTTATTGGTGAAGGTGCTGCCTTAGTTGCAATGAAGATCCCAGGATATATTGGATGCCAGGACCATGGAATGGTCACCAAGGGCTGCAGCAGGTGTGGAGTGGAGCCAGCCCAAGCCTACGAGGTAAGCTGTGTGTGCTGTGGATGACAGAGCCAGAGAAATAGAGCTTCCTAAACCCTTTGGAGCCTAGAAGGTCATGAGTAAATCCCAGATGTCCAACACTGAGCTACATTGCTAAGTGTGCCCTGTTCTTCCCTTTTGAAATAAGACGATATGTAATTTGTTTGGGATTTGACAGGAGCACACAGTTAAGGTACTTTGAACTTTTTATAAAGTATTTGAATTTTTTAAAGACTATGAGACTTTTCAAGTTGTATTGTTTTATATTGTAATATTAATATTAATATGAGATCTTGAGGATAAGAAATGGAAAGGTTCTGTTTAATTAAAAAATAGATTAGAAGTCTTCACTTAGGGTTTTGTTGTTTCATTTTGCTTTGTTTGTTTGAGACAGGGCCTTCCTGTGCAACCCAGACTAGCCTGGAATTCTCAAAACTTCTGCCTAAATCTCCTGAATACTGGAATTATGGGTTTTCACCTGGTTTAAACTCATTCAATTTTGTGTCTTGCAGGGCTTATGCTGAGTTCAACATTGTATAACTGTACTGATTCAACAGCGAACCTAGAAATGTTATAGCTACTTTTCAGGGAGCTGTGTCTTCTCTCTGGAAACTATTATTGGGCATGTTAAAGCTGTGATGATATGATTCTTCTAAAAACATAAAAAATAATATTGAAAAAATCCTGCTTTGTCTAGTTTTAGTGAACCACACTTTAAAGATGGAGAGACTGAGGCAACTTGAAGCGGTCAGTGGCTTCTTCAAGCTGTGGAGTCTGAGCCAACATTCAAGACAGATTTTTCTATCCATTCCTTGCTCCTTTTAATTAGCTTAAAGCGGCTTCCTTTTTGTCTAGATGAAGAATTAGAACCCAAGAGAATATAGTGATAAGAAGAAAGAAAAAAATTGAAGAAAAGGAAAATAGGAAGAAAAGAGAGAAACTACCCAATGTAGGCAGTGTGCCCGGCAGAGCTATACGTATGGCTGCCAGATCTCATCAGGCCAATTCTCCAACAAAGGATCGAGTACAAAGTTCATAAACTATGACCAGCCACCAAAAGACCGATACTAACAACAAAGTATGCAGCATGGAAGAAAAGTGGGAGGAAGATCCTGCAGAATCAGACTGGGAGGGGATAGACTTCGGAAGATAAAATAGAGTCTAGAAAGCAAGTAGGCTTTTAATGTTCAAGAGAGCATTATCTTGTTTGTTTTCCCCACTGGAGAGTATTTTGAGTGTTTTCAAATGTTAATCACATCATGGAGGGAGGGAAAGCTCTCCTGAGGATTATTTTTTCTCTTGTGGCTTAGTGTTAATAGGCCTTTTAAAGCTAGAAGAAACTCCCTGGAATGGTTTTCATAGTGTCTATTTGTAAGACTTGCCTTTCTGAGCCCTGCCTTAGGTCCAGGCAGGGTGAGGCTTTTCCACATCCTAAACAACCACCTTGCAACAAAGATAAACTTTAACCTATCTGCAGACTTTTCTGTAGCCCTAAGTCATCTCTGTCAGTCCCAACAGGGCTCTGGGGACCACAGCAGTGGTTCTCAGAGGCTGTTGGTAAAAAGAATACAGTGTTCATGATCTTGACTTCCTCAGAGTATGTTGTGGGAGAACTTAAAAGGGATAGAGAAGGAAAGAGGCTGGAGAGATAGCTCAGCTGGTGATCAATTACTGCATAAATGGTGGACTGGACTTTGGATCACTGGTTCCCATATAAATGCCAAATGGGAATAGCAATCCACCTGTAATCCCAGAGATCCATAGGCAGAGACAGGATCACTGGAGCAAGTTAGCTAGACAGACTAGCTGAATCAGTGAGCTCTGGACCCAAGTGAGACGCCCCGCTCCCCAGTATGTAAGGTGGAGGGTAACAGAGGAAGACCCTCATTGTCAACCTCTGGACTCCACATGCACGTGTGCACCCACATAGACACACATGCATACACACATGCAAACGTGCATACACACATACATGCACACTACGTGCACACACACACATTCTAAGAAGGAAGAGAGGTGGGGAAGGAGGAGAAAGAGGAAAGGAAGGGAAGGGGAACCAGGTCTAGTGATGCTCATCTGTAATCCCGGTACTTGGGAGGCGGAGAAAGGAAAAAAACACAGAACAACTAACTATTCATTTCTGATCGGAAAGCAATCTAGCCACATCAATAATATAAACAGAATCAAACTTCAACTCAATGAAGGCAGGCTTGAATTTCTTTTATATATATATATATTTTTTTGTCTTTTTGAGCTAGGGTCTCCCTGCAGCCCCAACTGGCCTGGAACTCACTAAGTAGACCAGGCTGGCCTCAAACTCAAAGAAATATGCTCACCTCTGCCTCTGGAGTGCTGGAATTAAAGGCATGGGCCACCATACCTACCTCTGAATTTCATTTCAGACACACAACCAAAAAAAGAAATTCATACGCCTAGGCCACAAAAAAGAACCCAAATAAATGAAAAGCCAAGATAATATGTCCCCACCATATCTCAACACTCCTGCAGAAGTGTTCTAAAATGAGAACTACTTGAAGGAACTCCAGGACACAGAATTTAATAGTTATTATTTATTATTTTTATTTTATGTGTATGAGTGTATTGCTTGCATGTGTGTAAGTGCATTTGTATCATGCAATGCCCGAGGAGGTGCAGCAGATGGTGATTAACACAGAAACCCACTACTGGCCAATGCACAGAGAACAGGAGGCTGCAGAGTGCTCATCCCTAAATAGGACCTATATCAAACTTCTGCCTCCAATGGCTCAGGGGTCATTGTGGAAGAGGGGTGGAAAGATTGTAAGAGCCAGAGGGGGTGGATGAGCACAAGGAAACAGAGTTTTTGAGACAGCTGGTCAATTACTCATATGAACTCACAGCAATGGTGACAGCATGCACAAAGCCCATGTAAGCTCAAACCAGACAAAACCTCAGCACAGACATTGGGAAGTTACAAAGAAACCTCAACCTAAGGAACTTTTGTCAACTAATGGCTGTGGAGATGGGGAGAGGCAGTCTTTTACAGAGATGGGACTCATGGTAGGTTATCCAGGCTGCAGTGGATGGACCCACACTGAAGGACGTTTGGGGACACAAATCAGACTCTATAGGCTGTAGTATATGTATAAAAGAGTGCATTAAATTGGGTAGGGAGCAATAAGAGGAGGTATGGATAGGGGAGGAATTCTAAATACCATCATCCACATATGAAATTCATGCTTTTAAATACAATTTTATGTGTTTTATATCTACAGAGTTGCACGTATATCATCATTTCCTAATTTTAGAGCATTTTCATCACTCCTGAAAGAAAACCCTATTAGCAATCTCACTTACTTTACCCACCTCTTCAGTTGCCAGGACCCACTGCCTCTGTCTGCTTTCTCTGTGGAATTACCTGTTCAGGACTGTGTTAATTCCTTTTCCCTTGCTGAGATAAATCACCATCACTAAAAGTAGCTTAAAGAAGAAAGGGCTTACAGTTCAAGAAGGATAGTCTATCCTGGTGAGGTTGACCTGCTGGCAGGAGCAGGAAACAGAGAGATCACCCTTCATCTGCACACAGGAAGGAGAGAGAGAGAGAGAGAGAGAGAGAGAGAGAGAGAGAGAGAGAGAGAGAGAAATAGGATGTGGAATAACATTATAAACCCAAAGCCCAGCCCCAGTGTCATCCATCCTCAGTAATGCTCCACAACTTTCTCAAACAGCACTACCACCTGGGGACCAGGAGTTCAAATACATGAGTCTGTGGGGGAACATTTCTCATTCAAACCATCACAAGAACATTTCACATAAATGTTATCATACAATATGTGTCTTTTGACTTTTTTACTTAGCATGAAGTTTTCAAAATCTACGCACATTGAACAGGTATCAATGTCTTAGAGTCAAATTGTTTAATGATGGGGTGTGTTAGGAAAAATGGTTAGGTGATCTCATCATTGTGTGAGGATCACAGAGTATACTTACACAAACTTAGATGGTATGGCCTGCTACACACCAAGGTCACGTGGTGTCAGTGTGTGTGTGGAGGGGGTGGGGGATAGCGTATTGCTTTCTGGGCAGTGATAAACAAAATAGCATGAGATCTAAAGAGCTAAATGCAAGAGAAAATGGTGTAATTGAGAGTAAAAAGCATATGTGAAGCTACTGCTTGTATTTTGTTGTGTTTTACAAGAAAGTTAAAAAATGGAACTGGAAAGAGCATAGTATAGTACAATAAATGTGTGAACCAAGATTATAATAATATGTTATCCCCATTTGGATGTTCATTCAGTGTATAGTGGCATGTGCTAGTCCTTCATATGCTTAGCAATGCTATGGGGTCTCAACATCACCACAGATAGGTAAAAAACACACTGTGTTGTGACATTTTGATGCCTATAACATCATTAAATGATGGGAATTTTTTAGCTCCATTATCATCAGCGCCTCTATTTACCCTCCTGCCCTCTCATGATCTTGTTGCTTGAGGACTGAGTTCATCCACATCACAACTGCTCTGTTCCTGACCTTGCGTGCCAGTTCGGCCTTGAATATATGGTCCACTGATGACTAAAATGAGATTATAAGACACATGACTATTCCCAAATGATATTCCACTGTGTGAGAATAGAACATTGCTTATTGATCAGGTAATGGACATGTTTGATGTTCATGCATATTTTGGCTACCGAGGATAATGTATAACATCTTAGAGGTTTAAAGAGGTAACATCCCACGGGTTTTGGTCCTGACACTTAGATGGGAATGGGGAGAGGCTTAGCTGCTTCTTGTACGCTCTACCTCATCCTCCTGCTCCCACAAATAGGCTCATCTTCTCTTTCTCCTTTGTACATTCTTCTGGTAAAGTCTAGTTACTGCTGAGCTATTTCTGTGTGTCTGTCTAAAGGCTATTCCCTCATCCCCTCCAGGTCTCCTGTCCAGAGTAAATGAGGATGGTGAGCCATGGTAGTTCTCTTTGTGGCTGGAGTCAGGGCCCTTCCTTCCCAGGGCTTTGCTGCTTCTCTTTCTCCATCTTCTCTGCTGATGTCCCTCCCCACACTGAGCAGGAAAGCTGGACATGCTTGGGGCTCCTCTGTTTACCCTCCCATGACCCTGTTGCTGGAGGACTGAGCTCATTCACATCATGACTGCTGTCTCCCTGGCCCTGCTTGCCAGTTTTCAAGCACTGTTATCAGAAGTTGACCTTCTCTCTGAGTGTTGGATCCTCTTCCTGTTTTATCTATTTCTAATTGTTTTATTAGTTTTAAGGGGAAGGGTATTTGGTAATTTGCCTTGAATCTTTCTGGGGTAGTCCTCAGGTGATTCTTCAAAACTGATCACAAATTATTTATTTAATTGCTGTATAATAGTACACTGGGTAACAATGAAATGATTTATTTAAGAACTCTTCCCTATTTTTGGACACTGAGATTTTTTTTTCAGTTTTCGATAGTTGTAAATGATACTAGGAAGCATTTTTTTGCAGACTGATTTTGTTTTGAGATTTTTTTTAGAATAAACTATGAGATATGTAATTACCCGACACGACGATGGCTTTAAAGCTCTTGAAACATTTCTGCCAAATCCTGACTGAGAAAGCTTGCTCTGATTAGCCATACCCATCAGCATGAGATCCATCTTCTGGTGAATCCTGTCTTTAACTAACAGCAAACAAATCAATACAACATGCACCTAGCTGCTTCTTTTTAGAACATAGAATCATGGGCTAGAAAGAACAAAGAATGTAAAATGGTAATGGTAAAAATATCTGTGTACCTTTTCATTACTAAAGTTTGTTTCAATAAGAAAGGAGAAGCTTGTTGGAGCAGTGTGATTTCCCAAGTTTGAGTAGCATTACCAGCTTGTTTCAGAATCTTGACTTCACCTGGCCAGCTTTGGTTTCCAAGGTGTACATACACGCTGAAACATTCAATATACTATGCATTTTTAAGTATACAACTTGATACATGTTGACATATGTATGTGCATGTGTGCATATGCTTGTATGTGTATGTGAGCATTTGTATGTGTATGTGTATATGTATGCACAAACCATCCCCTAATCAAAATAGGGACATTTCACAACTCTTAAAGTAGTTGTACCAGCACCTTGTAATCTTTCCGTATAGGAATGACTTTTACAATATGGACATATCTGGACTATAAAGACTTTGATGTAACCTTGCAACCAAGTGATTCCCTTGGAGTAGACAAGAGCCTTTCTGACTGAGGCCTCAGCCTGACAGCCACCTCTCCTGGCACAGGCCACCTAGCACACATTGTCACCGTTGCCCACGGCACTGATCATGAAGCCACAGGCCACTACTATGTGTGTTGCACATGTGCCACTGTGCCCCCTCCTGATGAATACCATGGTAAAGGAAGTCACCCAGCAGTTTCTCAGTCCCGGGGGCTGGTGGTTGGTTTTTGATTTGTGTTGACTGTTGATACTTATTTATTTGTTCTTTGGTTCTTTTTGAGACAGGGTCTCCCTGTAGCCCCAGCTGGCCTGGAACTCTCTATGTAATAGACCTGGCTGGTCTTGAGCTCACAGAGATCTACCTGCCTTTGCCTCCCTAGCACTGAGATTAAACCCATGCACCACCATGCCTGGCTCTGTTGATACTTATTTACTGTATAAATACAATGTATCATTTGTATCATGAAAAAAAGTTACTGTTTATAATGTAATCAAGCTCACTGAGCCATGTTACCTGGAAATGTAATCTTAATCCATCAGAACTCCTCCTTTCACTCACTAAGGTAGTGTATGAATATATGTATACATGCTTCACATAGCACCCTGCTTTCTCATTGCAAACAATGAGAGAAATGGAGTGTGTGTCATATTCTGGGCCTAGTGATCAAAGAGCAAGAGTCTCTGATAAGTGTGGGTCCTGACTTCCACTTCCCCATTCCATGCTGGCCTTGTTGAGAGACATCTGTAGGAACAGGGATGGGTCATACTTGGTCTTATAAATGCTGAGTCATGTTTTCTCTTTTTTATGCATCATCTGTAATGTGGGTTAGAAATGTCACATTTCCAGACTCTTCCTGCCCTCCCACTACCTCATGTGCCTTTTATTTTTTGGAGGTTGGTTTTCATTTTCTAGAGTTTTAAATAAGTGCCCCTTACTTCTGTCTGGGTTCTTTCAAGCTGTGTAGCTCCCACAGAGCCATCCCTGCTGTCACTTTGCCAACCTGGGCTATTACCAGAACAATGCAGTGAGCATCTGTGCATGGGCCCTTGTCAGGATGGAGACTTTCTCTTCTCCTTGGTGACTTTCTAAGGATGGCTTGGTCTTCTGATGGGTGTATCTTTTCTTTATTAAATAAAATAAATTATTTATTATTTTTGTTTTATGTGTATGCATATATTGCTTGCATGTAGGTAAGTGCACTCATGTTGTGCAATGCCCATAGAGGACAGAAGAGGTTGTTGGATCTGTTGGAACTAGAGTTACGGACAGTTGTTAGCTACCATGTGGGTGCTGAGATTCAAAACTGGGACTTCTGCAAGAACGGCCAGTGTTCTTAACCACTGAGCCATCTCTCCAGTCCCTATTTAAAATTTTTTTTATCAGGATAACTTTACTATAATTTTTTATTGAGCCTCATGTACCTTTCATACAATAATTCTTAATCATATTTAGACCCCTCCCCCATCTGTGCCCCCCATACTGGACCTCATGTATTCTGCCATATAGGTTAAGTCTTATCCAGTCAAGCATTTGCATGTAGACATCCTTCAGAGCAAATTCATCTGCTGAAGTCTAGTCAGCCTATTTAGAGATCATAAGTAAGGCCTGCTCTCCTTCATCCAGTAGTACTCATTCTCCAGCAGTTCCCAGACTACGGTCAGCTCACTGCCCATTTCCCTCTCTCTACTCTGGGACCTTGTCTGATTGAGTTGGCATGGGTCCTGTGCTCAATGCCACCATTGCCACAAGTTCACATGAGCAAGCTTCCAGTGGCCTGAAAACCTCTGTTTCTGTATGTTCATGAACCAACCCTGGCTCTTAATGTCTTTCCTCCCCCTTTTCCACAACGGTCCCTGAGCTGTGGGTGGGTGAGGTTTAATATAGGAGTCCTATCCAAGGACTGCAGTCTCTAATTCTTTAGAACTTGGCCAGTTGTAGCCTTCTGTGTGCATTTCACTCTGTTGTATACGGTAGCTTCACTTGTGAGAGCTGATGGATGCATTGAGTTTTTTCTCTAATCCCCCCCCACACCATTCCACTATGTTCCGTGAGCCTTGGGTGTAGAGGTTCAACTGCGGATATGCCACCTAGGACTGTGCATCTCTCAGATGTATAGTCTCTGTGTCTGACCAGTTGTGGGATTCTGCAGTAGCCTCCATCTATTGCAAAAAGAAGCTTCTTTGATGAGTGGTGTATGGTACACTTGTCTGTAAATGTAAGGATCCATAGTTAGCATATGGTAAGAAATTTCATTTGTCTAGAGATATGACAGAGATAGGGTTTTCTCTAGGACCTATGACCTCTCCAGCTATGTGTATTTGGCTGTGTTTACAGTGCCACCATGAGTGCCCTCCCACTGAGAGGGCTTTCTGTTGGTTACTCCCTAGACAACAGTGGTACTACTGCACTAACAGAAGTAGTTTGCTGTGCTGGTTCTTAGAGTTATTAGACTTTAGGGCCGGGTTGGACCATTGATTGATTTTCTCCCTTAGTAGCTTGAATAGTATCCTCCAGAACTATGAAAGCTAGTCTTCAGGGAGGAGGCTTCCAGGTCAGTTCCTTCTCTACTGCTGTCTTGTGTCCAAAGTATGTCCTATCTTCAGAAACAGGGTCTTATCTTTCAGTTCTGGAGTTCTGGGAGATGATCAAGAGCTCTGGCAATAACCTGTATTATTTTGGGAGTCTGTTGGACCACTCTAAACAACTGCTAGAAGGAAGGTCTCTCCTGTTGGGCACTGAATTCCTCGCTGTACAGCCCCCAGGTGTACACATATACTAATATTCAAACACCATGTGTGTATTTCTGAGGAGGTTTTGGAGGCAACACATTTCCCTCTGGCTTCCTTAGCCCCCAAGATCTATCCCTTTCTACTCTTTCTCTCCCCCATTCGACTTCCTTCCTCCCTCCCCAGTCCAAGCGCCCCCATTGTTCCCACACTCCCCCCCAATAACAACTGCCTCCCACCATCCTCCCTCTCCTGAAGTTCCCTCCTCTCCCTACCACTGTGGCCCCCAGCATGTCCCTCCCTCCTCCTCTCCCAGCCTAACACTCCCATTCACCCCACCTCCCCCCTGGTAACATCTGTTCCCTGCTATCCCTGTTCTTCAGGGTCTTTATTTTCCTTTACATTTCTGTTTCCTTTCCATTTTCCTGGCTTCTGGTGTTACATCAGGATACATACTCACATATAAGGAATTGATGCTACTATCCGCAAATAAGGGAGAACATATATTGCTTGCTTTTCTGAGTTTGTGTTATTTCACTTAGTATAACACTCTCCAGTTCCATCCATTTACCTGCAAATTTCATAATTTCATAATTTCATCTTTTCTTACTGCTGAGTAGAACTCCACTATATAAATGAACCACATTTTCACTATCCATTTGTCAGTTGAGGAACATTTAGGCTGTTTCTATTTCTTAGCTATTTTGAAGACAGCAGCAACAAACATGGATGTACAGGTATCTCTACAGTAGGATGAGTCCTTTGGAGTGGCATAACTGGGTCATATGGTAGATTCATTTTTAGTTTTTTGAGAGTTTTCCATACTGTTTTCCATAGTGGATGTATGAGTTTGCAGTCCCACCAGCCATGAATGAGTGTTCTTCTTTCCCCACGTCCTCTCCAGCATTTGGCACTTTTCATTCTCTTGATCTCAGCCAGTCTGACTGGGGTAAGATGGAATCTTAAAGTGTTTTTTATCTGCTTTTCTCTAATTACTAAGGATGTTGCGTGCTTTTTAAGGTGTTTCTTAGCCATTTTTATTTATTTATTTGAGAACTCTCTGTTCAGGTCTACAGCCCATCTTCTTACTGAGTCATTTATTTTCTTGTTTCTTCATTTTTTTTTTGTATATTCTGGATATTAATTCTCTGTTGGATGTGTAGCTGGAGAAGATGTCCTCCCACTCAGTGGGCTTCCTCTTCACTTCCTTGGTATGGAAACCTGAAACTCTGAAACTGCTAGAAGACAAAATGGCAACACCCTCCATGATATAGGCGTAGAAAAGGACTTTCTAAATCGGACATCAGCTGCTCAGGCATTAAGGTCAACAATTAATAAGTGGGACCTCATTTTTTTGCAAACTGCTTTCCAAAGTTCCCAGCCATGACCCAGCCTACAAGTTGGAAATGAGGACCACATCCTCCAGGTCCTCCAGGTGCTTGTCACAGTAGACACAGCTGTCTGGGTGCTTGGGCCTTCTGATTCTCTCTGTGTCCCAGCTGGTTTCTTTGGTGCTCAGAACAAAATGGCACAGCTGGCCTCTGCCATGCCTTTGCAGTTCTATGCCAGCAGATAAATTATTTAATTTCCCCATTCCTTGGCTTACTCATTGCAGCAATAAAGATGTCAAAAACTGTACTACAGTACTGAGTACACTAGCCCATGTCTGTGGACCCAGCTACTTGAGGGGCTGTCAGGAGAATTTCCTGGCCCCAATGTTCAAGACCACCCTGGGCAGCATAGTGAGACCCTGCTTCAAAAATAAAATAAAATGAGATTAAATTAAATAAAAATCCACATTATAATACATGCTTGATATTAGGATGAACACAGAGAATATAAAATGCTTTATAAACAGTGTATTTGATATGATAGTGGCTAAATTGTTGCAAAGTTGGAACAAATCCTGAGCACAATTTATTTTAGAATTCTTTCAAGTTCTGTAAATTGAGGATCTAAATAAAGTGAACTTTAAGTTCCCAAAATGCTTTCTTATCTAAAAAATTGATATTCCAATATACATATGTATTTATAAATGCCTTTAATGTGGTAAAATGTCAAATATTAAAAAGCCGCACATACTTTATAATACCTTATTATTTTGGTGATACCAGTATTTTTTCCTTTTTGAGACAGGGTTTCTCCGTAGCCCCAGCTGGCCTGGAACTCACTATAGTGATCAGGCTGGCCTCAATCTCACAGAGATCTGCCTGTCTCTGCCTCCCAAATGCTGAGATTAAAGGTGTGTACCACCATGACTGTTCATGAGTGTATTTCTGACTCAAACACATTTTGTTATTTGTGTTTATGTGTGTGCATGAATTCGCATTTGTGGTCATTGTGCGGTCACTGTGAAAGTCACTGTGAGGTTGTTGTGGAGATCAGAGGACATTATGGAGGTCATTGTGAGGTCATTATAATTTCCCTGTGGGGGTCAAGAGTCATTGTGGTCAGAGGACAACCTTATGTGTCAACCCTTACCTTCCCCCTTCTTTGAGACAGGGTCTCTCTGTTCTTCACAGCTGCTTACATCAGGCTGGCTGGCCAAGAGCTTCTTGGGACTCTCTTGTCTCTGCCTCCCACCTCCCCATAGGAGCATGTGATTACAGACATTCACACTACTGAACTGGCTTTTATGTGGGTTCTGGGGATTCATCCTCCAGTCGTTATGCCTGTGTGGCAAGGACTTTACCCGCAGATCCATCTTCCAGACCCTCAAACACATTATTTAGTCCCTGAAATTTTCAAGGACTTCATCAATTCACGGTGGTACAAATCTTTGTTTTTATGTATTCATGTTGTTGTTGTTTTCAGACAGGTCTCATTCTGTAGACTGAGCTGGTCTCAGACTTGTGGTGATCCTCTTTCCTCAGCCTATCCAGTGCTGGGCTTACAGGCATGTGCTAGCATGAGTTTGAGTGTCCTCATGTTTACATGTTTTGTATTCTGTTTTCCCTGAACACATGATACCCTAACCACATACCTTTCAGCTTAACAGTCTTATTTTTAGGGAGAGGAGGGATAGTAGAAGGCAGGAGCCAAGTCTATCTGCCATATTCTGGCTGTTAGCAGATTCAAAACTGGCAGTGTCAAGTCATTTGTTCTCCTACTTCTGTTTAAACAACTGGTGACTTGCCCATCCCTTAGCCCTGGGCTCAGCTGTGTTGCTTGCTTTGGACAGTGGGATCGTCTCTGACTTGTCATAATCAAAGTCTTGAAAAGACTCAAGTCCTGTGTGACCAGCTCTCTGGAACCTCCACTATCACTACCAATATCCTTGGGCTCTTCTCTTGCGGGTATGTGAGAAATGTGGGCAGAGGGGCTGATACAGTGCCTGCTGTGCAAGCATGAGGACCTGTGTTCAGATCCCCAGCACCCACATAAAAGCCAGGTATGGCTGTGCATGTCATAACACTAGCACTATGGGGCTGGGGTTGGGGTTGAGGATGAAGACAGATACCCAGAGCTCAGTAGTCAGCTAGTCCAGCCAGTTGGTGAGAGAGAAAGTGGAAGAACACTAACAGTGGACAGTGACCTCTGGTCTCCTTGTGCATGTGCACCCACCCATGCACAGTCATGTGCACACATATATTACCTACGCATACACCTGCACTACACAGACACACAGACAGACAGACAGACACACACACACTCCAAATTGGAACTATGATTGCTACTTCAATGTTTATCTCTTTTGCACCATCAATGAGTTGAAGCATCATAAACCAAATTGTGTAAGTCGGAATCATCTGTAAGAATGTATGATGTCTAAAACAAAAAGACAGAGACATCATTAGTAAACTTTGCAATGACATCGGGAATCTCCTACACTATTGACAAGGGATGAAAAAGGGTGCGTGCGCATTTGATGAGCTGGATTTCTGACTAATCTCAACCACTCTCAGGCCTGGAACAGAGGTCACAGACAATTTGATGCTGTTGGGGCTTAAATGATAATTCAGGTCAGTTTCTTATAGAAAATGGAGTTCCATTATTGGTGTGAAGAACAGTTGGGTTGTTTGGTTCTTAGGCGGCACTTTTCAACCCTGGATGCAGACTGAGAACAGCAGGGGAACATTCTAAATCTATGCTCGGACCCCATTGCAGACCAACTGAATTACCATCTCCAGGAGCAAGCCCCAGGCTTCTATACTGCTAAGTGCTTTCCCAGGCATTACAATGCACAACCTGGGCTGGCAGATGCTGCTCTACAAAGAGTGATTACATTGTATAAGAATGATAGCTCTAAGTGTTTAGTTTGACCTCAAAAAGCAGACGTCTTGCGAAAACTTAATCCTGAGCTACTTCCATGATGCAGAAAGCTGACCTAGGCAGTGAAAAATGCAATGTGACAATCTCATTAACAGATGCTCTTCAGACATTTCCATTTCCCCCAACAGTATATGAATCAAGCTGAAACAAGGAAATACATGTCTTCAAGCAAACAGCTGATTCTAGCTCTAACTTCAGATAGATCTGGGTTCAAAATCAGATTTCATAATTTTCTAAATTTAGTCTTATCCTTTTTGCAAATAGGGTAAAGATGATCTCTTACTCATGAGGTGGTCAGTGCACGGAATGAGGTAATGGCTGAAGACTAGGCTGTAGCTTGTAACACATAGTAGCCCTCAGTAAGTTAGTTATAGTGGTGGGGACATGGCTTAATTGCTAAAACTCTTGCTGTGCAAGTATTAGGGCCCACGGTTGATTCCCAGAACCCGCAAGAAAAAGCTGGGTTTTGTGGCATGTGGTTCTAATCACAGTTCTGGGAAGGCAGAGACAGAAAGATCCCCAGGCTCACTGACCAGCCAGCCCAGCCTATTTGGCAAGCTCCAGGCCAATGAGAGACTCTGTCTCCAAAAACAAGGTAGAAGGCTCCTGAGGAGCAATATCCAATGTTGATCTCTGGCCTTTACATGCACATACATGTGCTCACATGAACATGTACACATACAAGCACATGAACACACACAAAAATATTAGCTCTAGTAATAATTAACGGTTGCTTTATTTACAATCATAAGACAGCTAATTCCATTCTAGTACTAGGAGAATGTGTTATATTGATGCTATTATGTTTTTTTCATAGAAGTTCCAATTACACTAATTTCTTTTCTCCAGTACCATGGAATTAATGAAAACTTTTGACTGTTCCTTACAGCATTTTCTATTTCATACCATTTCCACACCATTTCTTCTTGCCCCATCTTTTGGTAAACCACAAGGAGCCTTAATTTTTTTTAATTGAATTTTTGTGATTGTCATACAAAGTAGTTTTGATGGTATTTAGATACCCTTTTTCATAGCCCCCTACTGCTCCCTGTCCCCTGCCCAATTTAATATATATACACGCACCAAGAGTCCCATCCTTGTAAGACATTGTCTTTCCCCCTCCCAAGAGCCACCAATTGCTAACAGTTCTTTAGTTTTGGTTGGGATTTGTTACCTACTTTCCCATGTCTATCCTGGGATTTTGTCTGGTTTGAGCTTGCATGGGACTTGTGCATACTGTCACCATTGCTATGAGCTCATATGAGTAACTGACAAGCTGTGTAGAAGACCCTGTTTCCTTATGGTCATCTACCCCCTCTGGTTCTTACAGTCTCTCCACCTCCAATGATCCCTGACCCTCGGGAGGCAGAGGTTTGAAATAGGTTTCCTAATTGGAGATAAACTCTCTGAGGCCTTTTATTCTCTGCACATTGGCTAATTGTGGGTTTCTATGCCAATCATCATCTACTATATAAGGAAACTTCTCAAGTGAGAGTTGAGAGATGCATTCATTCTGTGTGTAGAGGTTGTATTGAAGATGAGTCACTTAGGGTTAAGCATCTCACAGACGCCTATTCTCTGCATTTGACTGGTTCAAGAACTCTGTAATAGTCTCCATCTGTTTCAAAAAGGAGATTCTTTGATGAAGGGTGAAATGTATGCTTGGTTGTGTATATGAGGATGCGTATTTAGAATACAGTAAGAAATTACATTGGTTTAGGGATGTGGCACCAGTAGGTTTTTCTCTAGGATCTGTGGCATCTCCAGAGTATTTGGCTATGTATGTTTACAGTACCACACAAGTTCCCTCCCATTGAATGAGACTTAATCCCAATTAGACAGCTGTTGATTATTCCCAAATAAATGTGCCACTACTGCATCAATTAACAATAGTTTCATTGTTGTTTATTAGACTTTACAGTTTAGTAGGACCATTGGTTGGTTTTCTCCCTCGGCAGCTTGTGTAGCATCCTCCCATACCATGAGAGCTAGTCTTTAGGGAGGTGGCTTCCAGGTCAGTTCCAGCTCCATTGCTCCAAATCCTGTGTCTGAAGTAGGTCTTGTCTTCAGCAATAGGGTCTTAAGTTCTGGGAGGCAATCAAGGGCTGTGGCAACAGCCTGTGTTATTTTAGGAGTCTCTTGGACTAACAGATAGCCTTAAGAAAAACTGTGACCCAAGTGTGTAAGTGTGCTGAGGTTGCCATGGCAAATGAGTGGTTGGTTTTCTCACTAGTAGAAGTCCACAAGTCATGAGAACCAACAGTTCCCAATTTGGTTCAACCTAAAGAAAATGCTCCAATATTATGTGCAGGCTAGTTGATGGATTACTTTGAAATTTTCATTTACTCATTTATATACTTCTTATTAATCTACTCAAGGAACATGTGATTTGCAAGTGTTAGGAGAAAGTCTATGATTCCATTTTTTTCTTTTTATCATCAAAAACCCTTGCTAGAGACAACTACAATTTTTGTTAACTGTTAGCTGCTGGTGCTAGCCAGCCAAGACGGACAGTACCTGAAAGGGGGAGTGAGGATTGAAAGAAAAAACAAAAGACAGAAAAGATACTAGGGAGGGCTGTCAGTAGAGACTGTGGCCCCGGTTTATTTCAGCTCCGCCTTTTTATACAGAAGAACTCAATTAGTTTCAACAGCTGTTTTCCCCACCTGTATCTGAGGGTCAAGGAGCGGTCAAATACTTGTTTTGTGAGCTCCACCATATAAACACATTCCTCCTGATTTGGCAGATTAGGTGCTGGTGTGCAAAACACAAACTCAGTAAACAAGCCTGCCACAGCTTATGTACATAATGGATTAATAGCCCCCAACAGTTAGCTATGCTAACCAGGGGAAAAAGGTAGAGTTTGAAGCAGTTCTGGTGGAAAACAGGCTCTCTGCACAGGTAAGTATGGCTTGGGGAGGTTGCAGGTGAAGGTCAAGCTGCAGTGTTTGAGTCACGGGAAACAGTTGGTGGCTCTGGCAGAGATGGGTAAAGGTCCTGGATGATATTCAGTTTTTAATTGGTAGTAGTCTATTTTGCCTTGGCACATAGACTCTCAGAAAAGTGACATTCGTTGATCTCTCTCACAGTAAGTGCATCCTTATTCCTGTGTCCCGCTGGGTGGGATACGTGCCAGAGCGACCTGTGCACCTTCTAGGATTTGTGCTGTCTTGTTTCCTTTCCTCCTTGTCAATGGAGAATCCTGATTTCATGGACAGGTGAAGATCTGCAGATGAAGGTGACACTCCAGAACAATGCTGCACCAAGAAAAGGAATTACAGACACTTGCTGACTTCATGGGGCAGGGTCTCAGTACCAGTTAGCAGTCTGTACGATGGAGAAAATCCACCTCTCCTTCCAGATGCTGTGTTCTGGCTTGACTTGCAGTGGTGTCTGTGCCCTAAATGATACCATAGCCACTAATATATTTCCTACTATGGATTAAATATGATCATATCGTAAAAATGCAGATATAATGAAATTATAGCCAGTGGTCCTAAATTGCATTGTATGTGCTTGGTGAATGAATGTACGTGTATTACTATAATGTTCAATTCTTTTACACATTCAGAGTGAGCAAGAAGACCTTGACTTCTTATATTTCAGTTTTACTACCCAAGTGCCCATGATTTTGGAAGTGATTTGAGAGCGCTGGAGCTACAGCTCTGTTTAGAGTCTTTGCCTGGTGTACAAGAAGCTCTGGGTTCAGTCTCCAGCACTGCAGAGCAAATACACACATGAAATGGCTTGTTAAAGCAACATACATTTGATTTTGTTGATAGGCTGATTCTGTTGTTTCAGAGCCAAAAAAATAACTAATTTTAATGTTGAAGAGGTTTTCTTAAGAGTGATGCACTGGGCATATTGTAAAACCATATACATATGTCATAATGGAAGTTGCAGAGCGGCAACCAGAATGAAGGCCATTTTCTCCCATCTCCTGGCTCAGTGCTTTTGAGTGTAGCATAATCTTCAATGTGGTTTTTGACAGAAGTGCTAAAAGTCTTGTTGAGAATGCTCCTATTTTCAATCCAAATATTCTGAGCCACGAAACTTTTTTTTAAGTTCTGGTGTCTTCTAACTGTGGGTTAGAACTTTCCTGTCTAATATAATAAAGAAGAAAAACATCATTTGGGATTTTGAAACTGATAAAACACTTTAGCTGTCCAGTTTTGGGATGGAGGTAGATTTTTACTAAATGACTTACAAATGTTAAGAATCTCTCTAACAGTTATATTTTTCCCTTAAAAAATTCATGAATATTTTACATTAATTACCTGGAATGGGTAGTCCTCGGGCATGTCAAAGTTTAATAAGAGAAACCATGACCCCAGCATTCAGGAGGCTGAGGCAGGATGTTCACAAATTCAAGGCTAACCTGGGTAACACAGTGAGAACTTGTCTCAAAAGAATTTGACTCCAAGCTATAATTAGTGTAATTATTGTGGTTCATTAGTAAACTTATGGGTCTATGAATCTACCGAACCTATAGTCAAGTTTTTAATGGTCACTATTTTTGTTATTTGGATACCGATCCATGGTTTTTATCAGGTGCGGAAGAGTCTATGGCCCAAAGCAGATAAAAAGCCTGTAAAAGGCTGATATAGATAAGAGTTTACTACAGCCTCTATTGTATCAGAAGGTTAAAGTAGCTAAATTTAACTGGAACAGCAAACGCTGAACATCTTTTACAAAAGTCCATGTTCTCCCCCAAACTGTCATCTTTTTCTCCATCCTGCAAAATCTTGCTTGCTCTCCATGTCACTGAAGCCAGAGTGCTGCAAAGACTGCTTACTCCCAGGTCTAACACAAGCCCCAGTAAGGGTTTTATACTGACTGGGTCAGTTTCAGAGCCCAGCTGTAAATACACTATATTGAACAAATGGAGCAACATTGCATTTTTTGAGAATCGCAAAACAGTGATGTATAGCCAAATATTTTGAACTGCTTGCTTGTTTAAAAATAAATCTTCAGGATTTGATCACCCCTAACCCAGACAACTTTTCATCGCTATTCCTTTCAATTCCCTGTCATGTGCTTCAAAGTTTTTAACTCATTTTTGTTCTACACCTCTGCCACAAGCAATGCAGAAATCCCAGGTTACATAGCCAAGGTCTTGGAGAGGCAATGTATACCTAGTCAACCAAAATAAAGTGAAAGCTATTATTCTGAAACACATTTGAGGACATCTTTGACTGTGTTCAATTAAGAGTGCCAACAGTTTCCCTAATACAACACCTGCATTCTTTACCACAACATGATCTGTCCCAATATTTGTGCATTTTTACACACCTAAGGAGGAAATCAGTTTTAAATGAAATAATCTATCCTGGAAGCCAAAACCATTATATTCATCTTTTTTATTTACACTAATTATCATCCTCATTAGACAAGTCAAGTGAAGGGCTCAGCAAGCCAGGCAGACATGATGAAATGGTAATTTCTTCCTTCTTTCTCTTTGGAAGATTAGAAAATAATTCATTTAAGTTAAAGCTAGAAGGGAAATTTTGCATAACTTTAAATGTCTCCTTTTGCATGGATTTTTTTTTCTTTTTTTTTGAGACAGGGTCTCCCTATAACTTCAGCTGACCTGGAACTCGCTATGTAGACCCGGCTGGCCTTGATCTCACCCAGATCCACCTGCCTCTGCCTCCCCAGTGCTGGGATTAAAGGCATGCATCACCATGTCTGGCTTGGATTTTTCAATTTGTTTACGCAGATGTCCTATTTAGGTCAGGTTACCTATGCAGAGCTGTTGAGGAAGTGATGGGTCCTTGTAGAGTGCTCAGAACAAGGAGTTGTGTGACAGACTTCCTGGGGAGAAAATACCACACACATACACACGCACGCACGCACAAACATTACAAACAAAGCCCATGTTTGCTCCAAAGTAATTACACCCAAGTCCTACTTGGTGAATCTAAGTTGGCATTACTAACAGCAGTGTGGGTGAGGGGGAACAGGGGAGAACTTAAAGAAAAGCAGCTGTCTCACCAAAAAACCCACTCAAACATGGGTAACAAATCATGAAGGCCTCAAGCCTGGAGCTTTCTTTACAGCTCGCAGGCAGCTCCACAGTGTGAGACTCTCTCCTCTGTAGCTCAGGTGATCAGAGTCTCCTCTACTGGCTCTGTAAAGCTGGGGAGGGGCCTTTGGGAATCTTCCAAGTTTCTGCTTTCCCAAATCTGACGTTTGTTTACCTCCGGAGTCTCATGAGCCTCCTCCTCCCTCCTGGAAGGTATGTTTCAGTTCAGGCAAAACTGCCTTACAACAGGAGTGAAGGACTTCTAGCAGTGATTCAACCAGAACGAGGACGATGCTTCTTCATGGGGCAGTACAGAAAGGTTGCCGTTCCTGGGCTGGCTTTGTATATACTTAATAAGGAGAAAATGCACAGCATATGGACTCTGGTTGCTGCTTCATGAAACTATCCAAGAAAAGAAAGGACACAGGGTAGCCTTCCCAGTACACATAGAATTTTCCCATGTTTTTCAATCATTTTGGATGAACACAGAAAAAGACTGGCCCTATTGTGCTCAGAAGGAATTTTCCCTGCAGATAATCTTACACACATTTTTAATATGCAGTGCTGACATTGTCAATCAGTTGTTTTGAAATTTTTCAATATGACTTCTTGTTTTGACCCATGAATTATTTAGAAGTGGGTTTAAAATTTTCTAAATGTATTGATTTCTGGGCTATCTTTAGATAGTGATTGCATTTATAATTTTATTACTCTGTTTTGGTGAGTTGAGTTTTGCAGTCAAGTAAGTGATCAACTTTTGCAGATATTCCATATGTACTTGAAGACATGCATTTGCTAGTTTTTATTTGTAGGACTATATATAGGGTTCTTATTGTATATTACTTATAAACTCTGTGTAGCGTAATACTGCTGTTCAAAATATTTTCTAAATTCTCACTAAATTTTGCTCTGTTCAGTCTCTCAGTTATAGAAGATTAACATCACCTGACAGTTTGGCTTGTTCATGTATTTCAAGGTTGTGAAAAAAGTGGAGGTTAGAAGACAAGTTTTGGGAGTTGGTTCTTCTCTTTCTTTATGTGGGTTCAGGGATTGATCTCAGGTCATCAGATCTGTGCAGCAAGTACTTTACCAGTTGAGCCATTTCACTGGCCCTTAAGGCTCTGTTTTAAGGAAACATAGAATCGGAATTATGAGAGTTTTCTGGTAAACATCATTCATTAGGCAAAGCACCGTTGTTTGTGAATGCTTCCTCATCTCCCTGAGTTTTTAAAGAACATTCCAGCATCCCTTTGGTTAACATTTAGCTGGTGGTGTGCTCACCATTGACTGGCCAACAGAATCTCTTCTTTCCAGTAGGACCTCAGTTTGTTCAATGAGCTGCTGCTTTTTCACATATCCAGGTGTCTCATATGAAAACAAGTCAATTAGCCTGTGGGCAAATGCACTACATTTTTCAGTTGATTTTTATTATGGTCTGAATCTGAAATGTAACCTACAAGCTCATGTTCTGAATGTTATTCCCCTGCTGGTGACACTATTCGGGGAGGCTGTGGAACCTTTAGGAGGTGGGGCCTAGTGGATGGAAGCAGCTCACTAAGAGTGGGCCTTTGAAGGTGATAACAACCCTGATTCCTGTTCTGTGCTCTCTGATTCCTGGGCTGCCACGAAGTGAATACACTCTGCTATGCTCTTTCACTGCAGTGAACTCTACTGTACTTACAATGTCTCCCCACCATGGTAAATGGAAGTCCTCAGAAATCCTAGACAAAACAAATCTTGCCTCCCTTAGCATGTTCTTTTTGTCAGATATTATGGTCATAGAGACACAAAACTAACTAAAAAATTGTGTGTTCACAAGATGCAATGCTGACCAGAAGGAAGTGTACTGGCAGCTGGGGAAAGTTCCCTTTAAGAGTAAGAGCCATGCTGTCCTGCTCCTGAGCATTGCCGTCTCTGGTAGGATGCCTGACATTGCTATAGCCATCTTGTTAAAATAATTCAAGAAAAAAAGTCAGGCAGCATGGCAGTGCATGCCTTTAATAATCCTAGTACTCAGGAGGCAGAGGCAGGCAGATCTCTGTGAGTTTGAGGCCAGCCTGGTCTACATAGTGAGACTGTCTCAACAAAAGAAAACAAAACAACAAAAACAGGAAACCCTCGGGGATATTTTTCTAAAGCAGGCCCCTTAGCAAAGAAAAGCTTAGCCTTTTATACTCCATATACAGTTCTGTTTCTTTGTTTTCCATATATGGTAGTGCACATGCACACATACTCTGATTGGGTGCTCTGTGCTACAAGGTCAGGACAGGTAGAACTATCTCCCTACACCCAGGCACAGACTCTGCATTTCTTTTTCTTTGTTCTGAGGGGTTCCTGCCACAGAAAGACCCGGGCTCTTCAGGCAGCTATTAATTCACTTGTGTATTTGTGATCAGTTTTGTCAACTTGACCTAGGAGACATACTTCTGGGTGTCTGTGACCTAGAGAGGTTTAACAGAGGAGGGGAGATTCATCTCAAATGTGAGGGGCACCATCCCATGGGCTGGGGTCCAAGAGTGAATAAAATGGAGAAAGTGAGTGGAACACCAGCATTTCCCCCTCTGCTTCCTGTGTGCAGATGCAATGTGACCAGCTGCCGCACCTTTCCCTCTAGAATGGTCTGTACCTTCCAACCAGGAGCAAAATAAACCCCTTTTCCCATAAGTTGTTTCTTGTCAGGTATTTGGTCACAGCAATGAGAAAAGTAAGTAATACAATATCCTTATTTTTATGTGTAACTTTTCTTCTAATGCATTCCATAAACCAGATAAAGTTCAATTGAATTCACACCAAGGGATGAAGATTTTTTTTGTTTTGTTTTGTTTTAACCTCATAAGAAGTCATCCACCCCATTAAAAACATATCTAAAAAATTTACAGCCACTTTTGAAAGAGATATATCCTTGCTCTGGAATGTGTTACTGAATATGGTAAAGCTGTAAAGAAATGCTTCTTCTAATCATGTGGTTATTAAATGAAAAAAAATTAAAAATATATTTGGTCTTCTGCCATCTTATTTTGCTATTTTCAAATTATTTTCAATTTATTTTGCTGCCAATTTTTGTTGTATGGTCTTGGTTTATTTACCTTTTATCCTTATAAGTTTTTAAAATTATAGTCTTTATCCCTCAACAGTTCCCTTTAGATAATGGGGGAAAATTGACGTTCAGTGTCATTTTAGTAAAAGCAGATATTGATTCCATCTAAATGTGAACAAGAATTCAATAACTGTTCAAACAAATCATGAAATGTTTATAAGCAGCTGAAATAATGACACTGACCTTCGCCTGGAGCACTTTCAAGACCTGCTGCCGTACAATGGAATCAGTTTGCAAAACTCTATGTAAGGGAGATCTTTCCTTATTTCCTTCGGTCTCTTCCCATTCCTACTTTATTAAGCAGGAATTCTGTTATGCTCTCGACACACAGATGCCTTTTCCTGGTTCTCACAGCTTGCTCATGCGTCTCCTATCTTTACACTGCTTTATTTATGCCATCGGCCTGAGTGGTGCAGCATGGATTTCATTTCTCTCTTTGCTGGAAGCTTTTGTTTATCCATTAATCGGTGTCATGTCATGCTTCCGTCACCCATAACCCCCCCCCCTCTCTCTCTCTCTCTCTGATACAAGGTCTCCCTGTAGCTCCAGCTGCTTAGAACTTGCTATGTACACCAGGCTGGCCTCAATGTCATAGAGACCAACTGGCCTCTGCCTCCTGAGTCCTGGGATCAAAGGTGTGTGCCACCACACCCAGTTCAGTTGGTCATTCTCTTAATAAATGTCAATGACTATTTATGAAATGCTGGATGTTTGAGTTTAGCTCCTAGATTATGCAATCTCTCAACTAAAAATGGGAAAGGGAAGTGACTAGAAGATTGAAGGATCTAGAATATAAAGATTGCTTTAACCATGAGTAACCAGCAGAGATAGTTTCTCATTCATGCATGCACTGCATTTCAACTAAGTAGGTTAGAGGAGAGTTCAAGGAAGGGAAAACAATGATCAAATATGGGGTTATTTTTAAAGAGTAAATCTTTAGCAACTTAGGAAGAACAAAGTTATGCTACTATGATAACTTTAAAAACCAAAGCCTTAGCTGGATGTGGTGACACACTCTTTTAATCATGACACTTGGGAGACAGAGGCAGGCAGACCTCTGTGAGATTGAGGCCAGTCTAGTCTATGTAGGGGCTACAGGGAGACTCTGTCTCCAGAAGACAAAATTTCAACAACCACCACCCTAAAACAAGGCATAGGGCTAGGGCTGTATCTCAGTGATATAACACTTGCCTAGCATGTGCAAGGTCCTGAGTTCACTCACAAATATCAGTAACTGAAGGAAAGAAGGAAGGAAGGAAGGAATAAATGAAGTCCAAAGATATATATCACCCCTCTGTGCCATCTCTGTAAAATGAGGTACTAAGCACTAATCTTGCAGATTTACACTGAGGACTAAGTAAATGCAGTAAACATGGAAACTTTCTGACACTATAATTATAGAACATAATAATCTTGCATCTTACATATAAACTATAATAGGCTGTATTAGATATGGTGGCACTATTGTACTTTCCATGTATTGATCCTTTTTAATCCTCATGACACCCAATGAAGCATGCACAATTATTCTTTTTTTCACAGATGGTAGAGGCTTACTCTAGACATTTTCTGTAAAAGAAAAAATTTTTTTTAGGAATTTCAAAGTCATTAAGAGTAGCAGTTATAGAGAAAATATCAAAATTATCTTTTACAGAGCAAAACTCACCTTGTTAGTTCAAGTGCATAGAAATGGATCCCACACATTTATTCTCCTCAATTAAATTCCATGAATATGATAATTTATTGAGACAATAATTGAATAAGGACAAACTGAATTTGCCTTGGCATGTTTTTAGTTTTATTATGAAGCATTTTTTATGCTGTCAGCACAGAACATTTGGCCCTTTCAAGGATCCAGTGTGAGGCGGGTCCACACATCCCACATACTCAGTGAGCACAGTCAGGTGGAAGGTAGAGGCTGCACAGCAGCCGTCCGCACTTTGGTCACATGGAGCTGTTGCTTTTCTTTAATGTGGAAGTGGGAAAGATTGAGGCTGAAATCAAACTCTCCCCGAGAATGGTTTTCTAATCTGCTATTGCGGCTGGCTGGGTGGTAACTGGTTTCTGCTTTCTTGACTGTTTGATCATTTAAACCAGAGGAGACTCATTACAGGGAAACTAAGCCTGCTGTTCCCTCACAGGTCAGATGGCCTGAGGCAGACATTTGACTGGCTCCCTCTGCTGCAGGCTTATTCCACTAAATGTCAGCCACCTGCTGTGTCCAATGAAGCCCCACATCTTAAGTTTCCGCACAACCCAAGGAAATCAACTGAGACCTTCCCCTAACCAAGTGCCCACCTCAGGTGGGCCTAAGCCAGTGCTTCTGGTAATGCCTTGCACCTGCTCAGTGAGGTTCAGAGAGTTTGCTCTGTGGTTGGAGGAAAGGAGATTTCTGGGAATGGTATTGTGTGAGGCTGGAATGATTGAAACTCTTTTGAAGCCATGAGGCAAGTCAGCTGAGAATGAAGCTAGTGTGTGACCACACTGGAAGACACCGTGTGCACTGGGTACTTCTGTGTGACTGACGAAATACTTGACAGAAAAAACTTGAGATAGGAAATACTAATTTTGGTTCAAGGTTTCTGGGGATTTCAGTCCATCATGGAGGGGAAGGCAAGGTGGAGAAACTGTGTGTGTGTGTGTGTGTGTGTGTGTGTATAGCATGTGCTACACATGGTAATGCGGGTTTCACATGACAGTGGACCAGGAAGCAGAGAGCAGACAACTAAGGAACGGGCCATAACCTTCAAAGGACCACCTCTAGTGGCTTACTTCCATCAGCTAGGACTCATCTCTGAAAGGTTCCACAGCCTCCCTGCCACCAGCTGGGAAATCTTGCTCAAACCATGAGCCTATGGGGCTGGGGCTAGGGAGATGGTTTAGTCGGTAAAGTACCTGTTCAAAGCATGAGGACCTCAGGTCAGATCTCCAGAACAAAGACAGTGGTGGTAGCCCTACTGCTTGGGCGGGGGCAGAGATAGCAGATTCCCTAGAGTTGCTGGCCAGCTGGTCTAGCCACTTAGTGAACTCCAGATTCAGTAAGAGTGATAGAGGGAGACACTTGACATCAACCTCTGGCCTTCATACATGCATGCATACACACGCACATGTCCCACCAACGTGCATACTTGTACACATTTACGTAAATGAACAAAATAATAATACTTTAAAAATGAATCTATGGAGAACACCTTAGAATCAAACCATGGCATTGTGGACTTAGTACCAGATCAGTACAATGAAGCAAGTGTCACAAAAAAGTGAGTATATATAAAAGTTATTCTAACAGTTGCAGCTTGCTAAGGGTGCAATAGAATTATGTAGCAATTTCCTCCAAATTGAAATATTCTATCTCAGAGGGAAGCTCATTAATTTTAGGAAGTAAACAACTAAGTTTCTTACTATGTGCAAAATATGGATCCTTATATTTACAGACAAGTATCCCAGTCACCACTCATCAAAGAAGCTTCTTTTGCAACAGATGGAGACTATTACAGAGTTCTACAACTGGTCACACACAGACATTGCCTGTGAATTGCTCAAGCCTAAGTGGCACATCTAGGATGCAACCTCTTCACCTAAGGCTCTTAGAACATAGAACAAGGGGCAAAGAGAACACTAATACATCTTTCAGTTCTCATCACTGAAGCTCCTTCATGCAACAGAGGGCCAGGCACACAAAAGGTCACAAGTGATCAAAGCATAGAGAGTAAGTGTCTGAAGAGTGTGCGTCTTTGGACAGGACTCCAACCACCCTGGGCTCAGGGACCATTGTGGAAGAGGGGGTGGAAAGATTGTAAGAGTCGGGGAGGAGGTGCATGACCATATGAAAATAGAGTCCTACAGGATCCTGGGACCTTGCTCGTATGAACCTACAGCAATGGTGTCAACGTGCACAAGACCTATGCAAAGTCAAGCAGACAAAGCCCCAGCACAGAACTGTGGAAATGGATAACAAGCCCCAAACTTAGATGAAGAATTGGCAGCTGATTACTGCTGGGTGAGGAAGAGCTGATCTTCCTAAAGGGAGGGACTCTAGATAGGCTGACTAGACCCCAATGGATGAACTTGACATCTAGGGACACTAACTTGACATGGCGTTAACAAAAATGACAGAATGTATGAATTCCAGTGGCGGGGGGACTATGAGAGGGTGCCAATGGTGAAGGGGGTACAGAGATGATTAAGGTTGATTAAGATAAAAGTTCAATTAAAAATTTACAAAAATAAAAATAAAGGTGTCTTTTGAATACAAAAGAAAAGAAAATATCCCTGATAGGCTTGCTGGCTGAGAACTGTCACCCCCAATCTGTATGAAGCCCAGTGTCTGTGAACCTACTGTGGAGCCCAAGACAGGCTGCATAGCAGAGCTGTGTCAAGTCCCAACCAAACTTGCTAAAGATCGGTTTATCTTTGGCTTTTCAATAAATAAATCTCCACTATTTAAAAAGCCATTTTGAGGGGTTTTAAGTGTGGCTTGGAGGTAGCAGTATGTGCTTAGCTTGTGCCAGGCCTCACATTTGATCTCCAACACCAGAGCAGAGGGGATTTAAAAAAAATCCCACTAGGAGTTAGGATTCCTATTTGTACCAGAAGTACCTTTGTTGATGCTGAGTGTAGAGCCAGGCAGCAGGCAGAGAATTATTTGAAATCCAGGAGTTCACCAGTCATAATTTGGTCTTGGTTAATATCTGATTAAGAGCTTCCTGGTGTCTTTCATGTCTCCCCACAGGATATCGTCACACTTTGATGTGGTCCCTACACCACTGGGGCCCCTCTTTTTGTTCATCCTTGGTGATCTGGCTACATATCTGTTATGATTCTCTAATTTGCCTTTAAGAAGTTTGCAGGGTTCTGTGTTGCCAAATTGGCACCTGTTGCCTGCCTTCCACTTCCCATACAGCTGTTCACCTGCCAGAGTCGAGTGTTTAAAGTGTATCCAGCTCTCTGGACTTCCATCTTCCCATCAGGTCCTTTTTTCTTTTTTCTTTCAAGCTAATGCCATACACTTGCTGAAATTTGCTTTTCCAGAACTGATTATTTTTTCCTCATCAGCTTTTTCCTTTTTCTTAGGAAAGAAATACTATACTTAAAAAAATTATTATGACTTTCACAGAAGGCTCAATCTTCTTAGTTCTCCACTAACTCTACCACTGCTATAAATTGAATTAAAAGGATTGATTAAAACTCCTGATGATGTATTTCATAAAAAGTCCTTTGTCTCTGGTGCACCTTAAAATCTATTTCACAGTTTGTGGTTGGTCCATTTTTTATCTAGCAAATATCAAGGTAGCCGGAAACCCATCTAATCACCACCATAGTAAGGTGTTACAATGTGTGTCCTCATGTGCTGTGGGAGAATAAATGAAAATGATGACATAAGTATGCATTCTATCATTTGCTTAATCTTAAGGGCATTATAGTATTAAGCATCAAAAACAAAAAAAAAGTAGGGTACCTATGAACTCTCAACAATGTAGCTGCCTGCACAAGACCTTCATAATGACCACACCAGTCAACATGCCAACATGAATGGGGACTTTCACAAGGCTCCATCCCTAGACAAGGAACTATAGGCAACCAATGGCTGCTGGGAGAGGGAGAATCAACTTTCCCCAGGGACGAACTCCTTGATGGGTTATCCAATCCCAAATGGTCATCCCTAAACACATGTACAGATGACCAATGCTAAATGGATGAAGTAGGTTTTTCTATGTATATATGTGTATGTGTTATACCAATAATAATTCTAGAAGAAGAGAAGAAGAGGTCATTAATTCAAGAGGGAGTTGGGGGGCATGAGAAGAGTTGGAAGCATGGAAATGATGTAAATACCGAGTGCTGATGTATGAAATTCATAAAAATTTTAAGTGAAATTGCTACCATAGTACCAGGAGCCATGATGTTTTTTATGCTCTACAGTCCCATACCTCTTTGTAATGTGATTTTGCCCACCTGAGGCAGCCTTGGGATTTGCTTTGACTACCTTAACACAGCAGAAACAATGGTGTGCCAGGCGTCCTTTAAGAACTTTTGCATGCTTCTGATTGCTGCTCCCTTGGAACCTAGCCCAACCTCCACACAGTCAGGCTGGCCTACCAGATGATGAGAGGCTGGGTGGAATAAGTTCAGGTTGGCACAGTTATCCCAGTTAAAGCCACATGAGAACCCAGCCAAAGAAGCAGATCCAACCTACAGGTGACAGCAGATTCATGCAGGAGCCCAGTAGAATCCAGTCCCAATTGCTAGCCAGCAGGATCATTAGCTAAGCAGCTGGACGTTAGTGATGGGTGGAACGGTAGATGCTAACTGATGCAGAAACATTTAAATATAGGAGGCTTGCACTATGATGGTTTGAATGGAGACTGTCCCCCACAGGCTCATGTGCTGAACACTTGGTCGCTGTTGGTAGCTGTTTGGGGAGGTTTGGAACCTTTGGGACATGTGGCCTAGCTGGCAGAAACGGATTACAGGGAAGGGCCTTGAAAGTTTTGTCCATCCCTGGTTCAAGCCTGAGCATTCTGCTTCCTGTCTGCTGCCCTGATCTGACCAATGGCCTCATGTTCCCAAGCTGCCCCTACTACCCAGCCTTCCCTACCACAGTGGAGAGAATTCCCCCAAACTGTGAGCCCAAATCAACCCTTCCTCCCTTAAGTTGTTTCTGACAGATATTTGGTCATAGCAGCCAGTAAGTAGCTGATGCAGTGTGGGTGGAGAGTGCTGGTGATGAGGAGCAGCCTGAGCAGAAGATCAGAAGCCTGTCTAGATGGAGGAAGAGGAAAGAGCCAACCCGGCAGGCATCAGTGCAGGTGTCGCCAGTGTAGGTGCTCAGCAATGAGAACGGCCAGAGCCCTGGATCACAGAGTAAGGGGAACTTTGGTTCTGCCTACATCCTGGGGATGGTCAGTAAATGGCGCCTAGTCATGTTTGCCTAAGTGCCATTTTTTCAGAAATTAAAGAAAAAGGGACTGTGTTATATATCTGAGATCACGCAGGGGACAAAGGAAGGGATACTGTCTCTACACTTCAAGATGGGAGGTCAAAGGGAATTGAAAGTGTAGCTGACCAGGATCCTGAGTAACATCCATCTCCCTCAGGAATTCCTGGGAGCTCTGGAACAGGGCTGAGCTTCTCATTCCATGTGGTTCCAGCCAATTTCACCAAAATTCTCATGAAGAAGGTCACCCTGTGAGCCAAAGAGCTTTCTGCTAGTGGGAGCTGACCACAGCACCACCTCTACTGTAAAGAACATTTCACGTGCAGCAGCCGGCCTCAGGCTCTACACAGCTTCTAGTTGCAGTGCAGAACGCTTTGTATTTTCATTTGGTTCTCAGTGGAACAGGGACTGGAGGAAAGCACAGACTGTGGCATTCAGCTCTAGCATTAGTAAAATGTCCACTTTGTTGCTAATTTCCCCTCCACTGAACCTAGAAAGGAGAAACTACATCAACAAATGCTCATATTCAGACAGCAGCAGAGGAGCAAAGCAGAAAACAAACAGCAGAACCGCTCAAGGCAAAGGGAACAACAGCCTCAAGGTGGAAATGCAGTCAGTAGGGGAACATTTAGTGTGGCGGATAGAAGCAGGCAATATTTAGAAATACCATATGATGTATTTTTCCTCTTTAGTATTTCCAGAACCTGGTATTTGTTTGTTCGTTTGGTCAGTTGGTTGTTTTTCAATCCCTGCGGACTTTCCTCTGGTTAGGCCAGGAGCCTGAGGAATGGGAGACAGAATGCCAACCGGATCATAGACTGCTCAGCTTGGAGTTTCGAACTCCGTTTTCAAAATCATGTTGGCACATAAATAATGTGCCAGACTGGACTTTCAAGCTGAAGTAGGTTTCCTCAGACCTCTTAGTTGCTGTATAAAGAACCGTTTGCAGGATTGGCCACAGCCAAGGATGCAGAATACTACTGAAAAGTCTTGGTCACGCTGAGGAGGGTTAAATCCCTGTTTGAGGTGGAAATGCCTGTGAGTGCGAAAAGAGAAGCAAAGGAGGTTGCCTGTGAGAGTTTGGCCTACTTCAGAGTTGGAAGAAATAAAACCACTGGGGCAGCTTCGCAGAGAAACCTGGGGTTCAGCTGAGCACACAACCAGTGGACTGAGGGAGACTGCTAAGCCAGTAAGCTCAGGGCAGCCACCTAAGTCCCCAGGCATGATTCTGTGTGGCAGGGAGCAGCTCTCAGCCTCCTGGGGATGGCGGGGGTGGGGGCTAGCACTGAGGAGATCCAGGCCCAAGAGGAGCTCTGTATTCTAGGGGGCGCATAGCTGGGAGTTGGGAGGACATTTTTGTAGTGCTGGCCATGGAACCCAGGGACTCTGCATGCAAAGCAAGCACTCTACCATTGAGCAGCTCTCTCTCTCTCTCTCTCTCTCTCTCTCTCTCTCTCTCTCCTCCTTTTTTAAAAATATTTTCTTTATTATTTTTATTTTATGTGTATGTGTGTATTGCCTACATGTAGGTACGTGCACCCGTGTCATGCAATGCCCATGGAGGACAGTAGAGGCTGTCAGATCCCCTGGAACTGGAGTTACAGACAGTTGTTAGCTGCCATGTGGGTGCTGGGATTCGAACCTGGGTCTTCTGCAAGAACATTCAGTGTTCATGACCGCTGAGCCATCTCTCCAGCCCATTTTCTTTTCCTTTTCCTTTTTCTTTTCTTTCCTTTTTTTTTTTTTTTTGAGATAGGGTATCACCCTGTAACTCTGGCTGTCCTCTAAGTCTCAATTCTCCTGCCTCAGCCTCCTAAATGCTGGAATTATAGGCATGGACCACTGTTCTAGCAGGCTGGGGACCTCTTGACAAGGATCCATGAAAGAAACCCCAGACATCATTGTGGTACCTGTCACATATCCCAGACACCCATGGGGCAGTAGCCACCACTGCAGAATGTTCTCTGAGCAGGAGAGCCATTGCTCATCCAAAAGGAAGATGTCAGTGGCTTCTAAGTCAGGACTTGACTGCATCATCCCCCATTTATCCCCAAGACCCCCCCCATAGATGCCAAGAAGGGGGGAGGTAAGGACAGATAGAACTCCCAAGAAAAGGGAGGAATGATGAGAGATGTAGCAGTTAACTCAAAGGAGCTATTTTAAGTGAAAAGAGGATTCACACACCCATACAAAACTTAGGGAGTGGCTTAAATCTTTTCACTTCTGAGTCAATGTACATGAATATATAACATCAATATTAATACATTTATCAGGGTATGTACAGTAGTGGTAGGTGAGACTGAGGCTGGGTTAAAATTAGAGAGAGCTGAACTGAGGGATGGGAAACTATATACATCAGTTGTGATACTGGGGGGCCAGGGCTGTATTGGATAATCTAAGAATAAAAGGTTTTTCTGGTGCTCCTGAGGAATTCGTCATCCCTTCTCTGAAATGCTTGTCCTTGACTTAAAGGGAAAATGTAAGAAATCTCCCCACTTACAGGGAGAGATGGCTCAGTAGTTAAGAGTGCTGGCTGTTCTTCCAGAGGACCCAGATTTGATTCCTAGCATCCAACATGGTAATCAACAACCATCTGTAACTCCAATTTCAGGGGCTCCACTGCCCTCTTCTGACCTCTGTTGGGCTTTGCACAACATGGGTTCACTTACATACATGCAGGCAAAACACACATAAAATAAAACTCCCACTTTTGAGGAAAGTGTGAACAGTATTATTCACAAAAGGAAAACTTCATACAGTCACAGCACAGGAAAAGTCAGTTTGGCTTTGAACAACTCTTGAGCAAGATCTGTGTTAGAACACCAAGAGACAGACAGGAGTCTTGGCTCAGCACAGCTGTCTCAAACATCTGTCTCGCACATTCACAGCAGACTGGAAAATTGCCTTTTCCCTTACACCTTCCAGTTTGTTGTTTTAGCTCATAATTGGTTCAGTTTAAGAGAATAGCCCAAACAAACTGACCTCACAGATTAAATGGCATTCATTTGTCTTCTGTTTTAAATCAGCATCAGCAGCTGTTTATGGCTTCAAACAGGACAAAGTAATTAAAGTGATCCCGTAATGTTTTACACCTTGTGAATGAAGATTAGGAATAATCAGCAAAACCTGGGAAAAACAAAAACCTAACCCCCTCCCCCAGCACAGCATCTTCTTCAAAGCAAAGCGTGGGTGTAACTGTAAGATCCTCCAGTTTGTGCACAACATTCAGACAGGGTTTGGTTTGGCTGGGATGCCAGTTTTTCTTCAAGAGGGGAGCTCTGAAGCAGGAGGGGAACACTGAAAGCCTGCAGCAGTCGGTGTAAGCAGGGCCCTCTTCATCGGCAGGGCCTGCTTCTAAGTTTGGATGATACCACAGTGCAAACTGGCCAGATGAGGATGGCCCATAAAGGCATCACTCCAAGGTCCAGCATGGGTCTTCCAGAGGCTCTCTGCTTCTCTTCCTTTCTGGAAATGTCAGGTTGTATACAGGAGCTGCAGAAACCTTGCACATACCCATTAGGACCATTTAAATGTCACACAATGGAACTTATGAGAGTTCTAGTTACTTTTTAGGCCATCTTGGTGAGTCAGTTGGGAGACTTTACATAAGACTATCCCTTCTTCAGTACCTTCTTGGCACTCCTACAGAATTATGCTCTGGAAGAATAGGGCTCACTCAGAATTTAAGGTAGAGTAAGCTGGCTGAAATAACCTCAATGGGCATCTTAGTCTGTTCAGGCTGCTGTAACAAAAACCTTAGGCCGCACAATTTATAAACAACAGTCATTGATTTCTCACAGTTCTGGAAGCTGGGAGGTCTATGGATGAGGCCCTAAGTAGATTTGGTATCTGGTCAGAGCTCCTCTGCATGGGTGGTGACTTCCATGTGTCCCCCTACAAGAGCAGAGTCCCTAGGGCCCCAGTTCATAAGGGTATTTCAGCCTTAATCTCCTCTCAGAAGGCCCCACCTCTTAATTCCATTGACTTGGGGGTTGGGTTTCAACACATGAATTTTGGAAGGACACAAACATTCAGACCTCAGAAAGTGGGAGACTGTTGGAGTTGTTAATAAGGAGCCCTTCATCTCAGATTTACTGACCCTGAAGGTAAGAATGCCCCAACCCACCTTTTCTTATTGTAGATTTGAACAGTTCCATTTTAAAAATAACTGTTCCCAAGGTAGGCAAGCAAGGGATAGCTTGGTACCTGGGATTCCACTTGGCATGAGCTACACATAAGCTCTATTCCCTAACAAGGCACCTAGCAGCCTGGGAACCTCACGTGCATCAAGCTTCATATACACCAGGTTCTAAACAATATAGTAGGCCACCTCTCTCTTGGCAGTCCCTTTGTAACTCACCTTTTGTAGTCAAGAACTTTCCAGAACCTGTATGGGAACTAAGAGCAATAGACTGATCCAACCTGGACCAATTTGGGGTTCATAGCAGTAAGGCAGACTGTGTCTTTGCGTGAACTTTCAAGGAAAACCTCACTTTTGCCTTATGTACCATTGTATGCCCATCCATAGTTGGGTATACACATGATTAAAATCAGATGCACCGTGGAAAAAGATGCACAGTAAAGAAAGGCATATATAACCCATGTCTGTCAATCAAAACAGAGAAGTATCCATACTACACCCCTTTCAGCCAACTCCTCCTCCTGCTGGGCCTGATAAGCAGCAGCCTGGACCTTGAGTGCTCTAACTGACAGAGCTCACTTCTCTCTTCAGTGTGTCTGATCTGTACTGTCACATTGCTTCTGAAGAGAGTTTCTTGCCATTTTGTAATCTGTGTAAGCTTTGTCGGTTCTTTGAAAGAGACATCAAGAAATACCTGGGAATACCTGCTTCCGACCAGCAATGCTTCCAGTCCGGCAGCTGAAATTCTGAGTACATAACCCAGAGAATGAGAAACATTGAATAGATAGCTGTGTGCTCACGCTTATCACTGCCTCGTTCATGACAGCCCAAAGCTAGCAACAACCCACAGGTTCATCAACAGACAATAATAAGCACAATGTGTTTTTATATACAAAATGGAACATGACTCAGCTAATTCCAATGGGATATTACAGAAGGGAATTTGGACCCAAGCTGCAATGTGGAAGAACCTGGAAGATGCTGTGCTAAGTGAAGCAAGCCAGACAGAGCAACACAATGGGACAGATATTGAGCATTCTACATACTAGGAGCACTGGGAAAAGGCAAACCAGCACACTTTGGTATTTGGGAGACTATTAAAATATGAATTTCTCAAAAAATATGAATATCTGTTGAATACTGGTAATGTCTGGCAACAATTTTCTGGCAGCGGGCAATAATTTGTCTTTCTCCAGTCTCCATAGTCCTCACTACCCACTTTGGACTCCCAGATATAGAGGAGAAGAAGTCATTTTTAAAAATTTTTATTTATTTTTATTTTATGTGTATGAGTGTTTTACCTGAATGTATGTAAGTATGCCCATATGTGTAATGCTTGTGGAGTCTAGAAGAGGGCATCAGATTCACTGGAACTGGAGTTATAGATACTTGTTAGCTACCATGTGGGTGCTGGGAATCGAACCCAGGTCCTCTGCAAAAGCAGCCCAGTGCTCACAATCACTGAGCCATCTCTCCACCCCAGTAGTATTTTTAAAAAGATACTTCTTTTCTTTCATTTAGATTACTTGCCTGGTCTGGGTCCTTGTCTATGCTGAAGTTTGTAATTGGTAATGGAGCTCATATCACACACATGCTCATGCGTGCACACTCGCACATGCACACAGTTATCATTTATGATAAGATAGCCAGCTAGTGACACATACTGATTTACTAATACATTTTAAACATATTCTATTTATTTTTATTTTATGTGTATGCGTGTATTGCCTGAACATAGGTAAGTGCACCCATGTCGTGCAATGCCCACGGAGGTCAGAAGAGACTGTTGGATCCCCCGAAACTGGAGTTATGGACAGTTGTTAACTGCCATGTGGGTGCTGGGATTCGAACATGGGTCTTCTGCAAGAACAGTGTTCTTTACCGCTGAGCCATCTCTCCAGGGCCCTAATGCATGTTTTTAATCCTAATTATGAATAAATCTCAATTGTGACAAAAATTTTAACTCCAAAGATCATAGGTCAACTATGTAATTCATCTATGTGATTCTGTGTTTTTAAGTGTAGATTTTTTATTTATTTTTATTTTTTATTTTATGAGTGTATTGCCTGCATGTAAGTGAGTGCACCCATGTTGTGCAATGCTGTGGAGTTCAGAAGAGGGTTTGAAGAGGGTTTCGGATTCCCTCGGAACTGGAGTTAAGGATGGTTTGTAGCTGCCATGTGGGTGCTGGGAGCCAAACCCGGGTCCTCTGCAAGAGCAGTCAGTGCTCTTAACCACAGAGTCATCTTTCTAGCTCCTATAAATTCTACACTTAAGGGGCTGGAGAGATGGTTCAGTGGTTAAGAGCACTGACTGTTCTTGCAGAGAACCTGGGTTCAGTTCCCAGCACCCACATGGTGGCTAACAACTGTCTGTAACTCCAGTTCCAGGGGAATCCAATGCCTTCTTCTGACCTCCATGAGCATTGCATGACAGGGGTGCATTCACATACATGCACATAAAATAAAAATAATAAAATATTTTAAAAAGAGAATTTATAAAAGAATAATCGTTTAGCAATCAACAGATCAAGGTGGCATGAAATGGCAAAAGAAGAATTCCTGTTTATCTGGACAGATAAAGAATGAGTCATTTTTATTTGGAAATTTGAAAAGAAAGAATTGGGAGTGTAAGCATTTCATCAGTTTCAAGTCATCTATGATAATTACACACCAGAAACATTGAAATACCAGTTCTATATCTCACATATATATATATATATAGAAATCAAAGCATAAAGTATTTTAAAAGTTTAAAATATAATAATCATTTTTCAGAGGAAATGGGAGTAGAAACTGGAGATGCAGAGATTAGAACGGAGAAAGCAAATGTTGGGTGAGATGCAACGAAGTTAACAATTTGAGCAGAAAGAAAGAGCACAGCCCACCCAGAGATCTGTGGGTCTGTATTATATCTACTTTGTGGTTGGTGTATATCAGTTGATAATATATTTCAACTGAATTAAAGAGTTAATCACAGCATTGTACATCTTGGGCATCTACACTGTAGTAAACAAAATGAGTAAAAATCACTGTCCTTCCATGGGGCTGGAGAGACGGCTCAGTGGTTAAGAGCACTGACTTCTCTTGCAGAGGACCCAGGTTCAATTCCTAGCATCCACATGGTGGCTAATAATCATCCTTAACTCCAGTTCCAGGGGATCCATCATCTTCTGATCTTTGTGGGCATTGCATGACACAGGTGCACTTACACACATGCAGGCAATACACTCATACACATAAAATAAAAATATAAATGAAATATTTAAAAAAATTTTCCTCTTAAAATAGTATTGTCTGAAGTAGTTTTCAACAACCTTGCAGTTGTTACATTCATTGTTTTCTATAGTTTTAGAACAGTCTAGGGCTGAGGATGTGGCTCTGTTGGTAGAGTGCTTGCCTAGCTGCACAGAACTCTGGGTTCCATTTACACTGGGTGTGGTTGCATGCTTGTAATCCCAGCGCTAGGGAGATGAAGACAGGAGGATTATAAATTCAAGGTCATCCTCAGCTATATAGTGAGTTTGAGGCCTGCCTGGGATACATGAGATGCTATCTGAAAGAAAGGAGAAATGAAGAAGGAAAGAAAGAAGGAAAGAAGGAAGGAAGGAAGGAAGGAAGCAAAGAAGGAAAGAAGAGAAAGAGAGACTCCAGATGTTTAATTGACAAAAACCAAATAAGGAAATGGCAGGTTTATAATGTGGCCACTTCACGGTGTCTTGATGGTGCAATATTGGTATTTGTTGTAGTTTAAAATTATTACAAATGAATATTTTGGAGATTAAGAATATTCCTATGAGCCGGGCATGGTGGCGCACGCCTGTAGTCCCAGCACTTGGGAGGCAGAGGCAGGTGGATCTCTGTGAGCTCAAGGCCAGCCTGGTCTACATAGTGAGTTCTGGGACAGCTGGGGCTACAGGGAGACCCTGCTTCAAAGAGACCAAAAAAAAAAAAAAAAGAATATTCCTATGATTTTTTCGATGTTAAAGTTGCTATTTTTACAATCTTGATTCTTTTATGCCTGTGCTATGTACTTCATTTATAAGCACAGGAATTCTCCTTTAAAGTTAGTGATTAGGGATTGAGAGATGGCTGAGTGGTTGGTTAGGAGTGCTTGCTGCTTTTGCACAGGACCAGAGTTCAGCTTCCAGCATCCACATTGGGCAGCTCACAACCACCTGTAACTCTAGTTCAAGAGATCTGACACTCTCTTTTCACCACACATACCTGGCACACACACACACACACACACACACACACACACACACAAACACACACATACACAAATAAATCTAAAAGTTAGTGTTTGGAAGGAGGAAGAAATGGCTACCTTCTATGTTTCTAAATGATAACAACTAACAGAGTTTTTGTATTTCTTTTTAGAATGATGGGTATTAATTGTGGTATGGATTAAAGACCCCAGTGAGCAAAATAAGAATCACTCCCGCCCACTAGGTAGGATGTTCACTGATTTAAAGTTTGCTATATACAATTCAGGGTCTTTTCTCTTTGTGGCTAACTGAATGCACTTGATGTTTCTCTTTTGCATTGATTAATTTTGTTATCTGGCAATTTCATTTATGTATTTGATGCATTATGATTACTTTCCCCACTCTCTCATCTCTCACCCATCTGTATCAACCCTCCCTTATCTCTAGAATCATGATTTCTAAAAATAAAACTTATTTATCTGGTCCTGGTAGCACTTGCCTTTAATCCTAGCATACAGGAGATGGAGGCAGGCAGGTCTCTGTGATTGTGGCCAGCCTGGTCTACATACTGAGTTCCAGGACAGCTGGGACTACAGGGAGACCCTGTCTCAAACAAACAACAACAGAAAAAGATGTCTTTCTTTCTTGTGTTTGTGTGGGAGAAGTGTGTTTGATTGTGTCGGGGAGGGGTATGTGTGCCACAGTGAGTATGCACAGGTCGGAGGACAGCTTACCAGAGTTGGTTCTCTCCTTCTACCATTGAGTCCCAGGGATCAAATTCAGGACTTCAGGCTTGGTGGTAAGCACCTTTACTCCCTGAGCCACCTCATTGGTTCATGACTTAAAAAATACTCAAACTATATACACTGCTTCAGAACCTGCTTTGCAATTTAACAATGTATTCCAGAAAACATTCTGTGTGATTATTATTCTACAACATGTTTTCATTGTGTGGCTGAACCATGATTGAAGGAACCAAGGTTTTCCTAACATTTTTATCATTATAAACCTTGTGTGTTAGTCAACTTTCCAAAGCTACGACAAATATTTGAAAAAATAAAATTACAAAGAGAAAGTCCATGAGCAATTTAGGCCTATAAGAAGACATAGCATCATTGTGGGACCATGTGCCAGAGCAAAACCACTACATGGCTCACAAGCAAGACAGAGCCTCTTTGCGGACACATTCCTAATAACCCAAAGACCTCCTTTAAGGTGTCCCCGTCTTAAAGTTCCACTGCCTCTCAATCATGTTAAGCTGGGAAGCAAGCTGTTAACACATGGACCATTGGGGGGACACTCAGGATCTACACTGTAGCAATAGAAAACACCATTATAGATAAATCCTGGAAAAGCACAAGTTACCCCTGCAGAATTATTTTTTATGCGTGTGAATGCTTGCATATATATATTTGCATATATATATATATATATATATGGCATCAGATCCCCTGAAACTGGAGTTATAGATCGTTGTGAGCCTTCATGTGGGTGCTGGAAACTAAACACAGTTCCTCTGCAAGAACAGCAAGTGCTCTTAACTGCTGAGTCATCTCTCCAGCCCCCAGTCCTCTTGCATTTTAAATAAAAGCAAAAGTACCTAATACTAGGCCATGGAGATGGCTCAGCAGGCAACAGCATTTGCCACCAAGCTTGATGACCTGCAATTGATTCTAGAAACCCACACTGTGAAAGGAGAGAACTGAGTCCCACAAGCTGTGCTTTGACCTCCATACGCCCACCATGGCATTTGCTCACCCTCCCAAGAAATAACTAGAACCATAATAAAAAAGGAAAGTAGCTAACATGGTGCCTACATTAAGTAGCATCATATAAAATTGGTTGCCTTTCTATTCCATTCTCATCTGGTGGAGAATCCCATTTTTATAGCAGTACACATGGGCCATTGGTTTGGGGGCATTTGTTGAATCTGAAGTAATAAAACTTTTCAGTGTATGGGTTGTCTTAATATTTTCACAGGAATGAGCATAGACCATTCCAACCCCAAATCTTCATGGAAAGAATTCAATTATACATCTTAAACTGTTTGAACTGGGAAGTTTTATCTTGTTGATCAAATCCCATTAAATAATGGAAAATGAAATAATTTTTTTTGCTGCTCTTGGTTGCTGTTCATCAACAACGAAGATTCTTATTTTCCTAAATGGAAATAAAATTTCCAAATATTTCAAATCATAATCTCTCAGTTTCATGTGAATGCCTCAGAGATATGTAATGGTAATAGCAAAGTCTATCAGGAAAACAGAACCCATAATGCCATATCCTAAGAAAAGTAGCCTTAAATTCATTTTTAGAAGCTAGGGAAGGTTAAAAAAGAAACAAGTTATTTTCAGTACAAGTTATCCTGATCACAGTAAATTTTCACTGCCAGAGGTGGAAGGATCATGACAAGGATTCCTTTAAGGAAATCTATTTAAAATTCCTTCCACCTTAAACCCCCTTTAAGCAGAAAGAGCCATCTGCTACCCAGAAAGTATATTGTGTACTCTGGGTGTCCAGTTAGAATAAAGCCCAGGGAAGAGATTTGTCATTGAAACATAAAGAATTAACGCACTTTGCCTTAAATAGCACAAAATATACATCACAAAAATCCTTACACAGAAGGAAAAAAACAGTAAATATTCCCACAGCACACGCTAGCAGGACAGAGTGATCATTCTGAATCTGCGTCCTCTGAAAGCTGAGGGTGCTTTTGCTGGCTTTGACATTTTCTAGAAAGATCAGCACTTTCTATAACACCGTTTCACAAAAATAAGCTCCAAATTGGCCTTTAAATTCAACGTCTCGTTTGCTCACTCTTAAGGTGCTACGCTTCTGGTGTTTAAGAATCTGAACACAAATTCTTACTTTGAGAGATACACAGACAATATGCCTGCGAATTTTCTAAGCGTTCGATTTCTTCTCAAATGGCACTGTTGCTTTTATTTTATGCATCCGTTAACCACAAAAACAGAAACACCAGGTTTCCGAAGACTCCGTCCATCATAAAATATCCAATCACCCCCTTCAGCAGTCACAAGTCTTTTTTTTTGGTGCTGTTTCTGCGGTTTTTCCTGTTGTTTCCCTTCATTCCCAGGACCCAGTGATACAAGAATATTTTAAGACCTGAAGACGGTGACAGAGCTTCCTTTAATAACACGATGTGCTCATTCGTTTTCTGTAGCTGCCGTAATCCAGCCGTTGTAGTTGTGCTTTTAATGTTGTACAGCAAAATGAACTGGAATGTGGACATTGGGAGTATGTAGTGCTGGAGGTTAACAGACCGACTTTATTCTTTACATGTAAACCTTAGTGTTAATATATTTCCTCACTCACTTTATTCTTTTCTTATGCTCTTCTTTGAAAAACAGCAAAGACTAGTGGGTGTTTTATGAAACCCTAAAATTCTCAAAAATGCTTTATTGGAGCCTCAGTCACTGGTCTAAATTTTGTCTCGTACAAGCTTTTCATTTTGTACAAATTATTTACATTGAATTCAATTAAGTTTATGGTTTTCTCCAGAGGATGACATATACGGAACTTAATATTTTTCAATAAAACCGCCTTGCCTGCTCTCTAAAGCATTCACGGAGATTATGGGCTTTCTGAACTGAGGCGTACAAAGCTATTTTTCTGGCGGGTATTAGATGCCTGGGACAGTTAGTTCCCAAACATTTCAGCGCACCAAGGTTACATATGTGATTTTTATAAATGGATTCTAACGTTTCTTAACCTGATAAAATGCTATTAGTCCTTTGTAGCCTCTTTTTTAAAAAGTACTTTGTGTGCTGAAAACAAGTTCAGAAATTCAGAGCAATTTTATGTGAAATAATATTATCCTTACATCAGCATAAATTAATAAAAGTGCTGGTGATTCCCTGTGAGGGGAATGAAACATCCCATTGTTTACACTCAGCATGTCTAGAAGTAAAAGAAGGGACCCTTGTCCTTGTAATCTTCATGCTGTCTGGTGTGGTGACAGTTGCATGTCGTCTGTGATGTTTGATGGTATTTGGGGAAAGTTTGGGATGACCTCAGGATGATCCCTTCAAGTGCAGCTGCTTAACTCTAAATTCTGTTTAATAACCATTTGTGAAATCAGCACATCTCCTCAGAACTCTCCTGTGGGTTGCAAGTGATCAAACAGACCACGCCATAACGACAGGACAGTCAGATAGGTTTAACAGAAAGGGAATTCTCAAGATGTTCACGAGCAACTCCAAAACGGCACACTGGGAAAGCCATATTCTTTATTAAATCACTGCAGATGCAAAAGTATCATTTGAATATTTATATCATATACATATACCCTCCAATCCTTGAAAAATTATCACAAGTTCATTGACTTTACATTTCATTACACAGCATGTCCTTAAAACATAAAGGCCAAATAGAATGAAAAGATTCTTGTAATTTTTGATGAAAAGTATTGTTTGCATTATAGTCCATGTATTTTCATTAGACTCTTTGAAGATTTAGTTAATAAAAGCTTCCAAACTCTGGCTTCCTGGCCATGGGAGTGGCATGACCTATGTCAGATATAGTTTAGTAGCTTCTCTCGTATAATCAAATTTCAAGTGTATCTTGCCTTTTCTGTAGCAAGAGCCAGTCTGCGGATGTTGGATATACAGCCAGCGGCAGCTTCCTGGAGATCCTGGTCCGGGGACCCAACCATATCCAGTAGAAGCTGTTACACATCAAGGAGGTGGAGGAGGTAATAAGAACAAAACCATTAATCCAAACACACAGAGCTAGGAAGTGAAAGAATTTTAAACAGTACAGATTTTTTAAAGGCAGCAAAGGGGCGGAGGGCTTGGCTCAGTGGGTAAGAGTGCTTACTGTTCAAACATGAGACCTAAGTCTGGATCCCTAGCACTCACGTAAAAGCTGAGAATACTGCATGTGCCTGCAACAAGCAGACCCGAGGAGCTTGCTGGCTGGGTAGCTTAGCAGAAATGGTGAGCTCTGAGGTCAGTGAAGATCCTGTCTCAAGGGAGGAAGGCTGAGAGCAATCAAACAGGACACCAGATGTGCTCCTCTGGCCTACACAGTCATATACATGTGCACACAAACCTGCACACACATACACACAGACATACACAGACACAGACACACACACATACACACATGCACGCACACATGCATACACATACACACACACACACACACACACACACACACACATACACACACACACCCCAAAAGGCATAGAAAATTCTATTTGGGCAAGTGCTGAGGCTTGTTCAGGTGCAGAAATTCCTCACACAGTTCTTACCCTTTTATTTTTAGAGCTGAGCTTGATCCTTTCTTTACACATTAACTACTATGGGTCTGTTTCTGAAATTTCTCTTATACCCTTTTTGCCCTTTCCACCTCCCAGGACAAACCAATAGTGTACCATCCCCAGAGGACTGGTACATCCTCTCATATTTAACCCCCTGAATTCTGTCTGTCTAATCACATAGCTTCCTAATTCTATCGTTCCTTAGTAGAGACTTTTGTTGACACCCAATGCTAAATAACTAGAGGCCAGTCTACTAGACTGTTTTGAAGGCATTGTGGGGCCTGCCCTCAGCTGACATTCTAGCTACTGCTCTTTCTCCTGCTAAATGGTGTATACCGCAAGGTTCCATTTTACCACTTCCCTTGCCTTAATGGATGGCGTCTCCATATTTAAAATAATCTCTCGCCCCCTTCTCTGGCAGTGTAAATTTTGTTCACCTTCCAAGGTATTTCCAAACAACTTTCCCACAAAGCTACAACTGATTTTCAACAAACAAAAAGCCAATTCACCCTCACAGAGCTGCAGCAGGAGATTCAAGTGTCTCCTGCTTTGGTTTGGTCCTTTTAAACCGATATTTAGGTTTATGTTTTCTGTCCTTTAGACTGTCAATACTTAAGGAAATTAATGATACCATATATATTACACTTATAGGTGCCAAGTAAATAACAAAATGAATGAGCTAGTACTTTTAAAACCTGGCAACTCTGATTCTGGTAAGGTATTTTAAGTTTAGAAGAAATATATAATTAAATGGCACGGGAAACATTGGTTTTCCAAATAGAAGAAAATAAAAATGGCAATCTCACTTCACACATAAACATTAATCCAGGTGGATTTATGACTTAAATGAGAAAAAGAAAAATGTAAAATCTCTACAGACTTGTGTAATGAGGACATCCTGATCATTGAAGGGTGCCTGGCCTCATCTCCAGGGCCTCTCTGTTGCTGGACCTCATCTCCAGGCCCACACCATGGTCCCCATTTCTTAGCACTCTCAGCAACCTGCCCTGAACTTTCTGACCACAGCATCTTCCCTTACGACGCGGCTATTCCATAAATCCTGTTTGTTCTCATCACCTGTGTCCACTGGCGCATACATTTTTATTTTCAGCAGGCCTCTCTCTTTGACTTCAACTCCATGGTCCATCTTTGCAGTCATTCTCTTACTAGTTTCTGAAACCTCCTTATGGGACATGAAAGCCATAGTGGTGCACAAAGCCACTGTGACTTCCCATGTAGTTGCCAGTGACCAAGCCCTGCAGGAGGATGCATGTGAACAGTGAAGCAAGGGGATCCCCCATGAATTCAACTACAATGGGATCCTTGCTGCCTCTCTATCTATACCCCCCCCAGCCCCATCACTTTCTCACTTTTCTCTGTGCCTATTTCAAATCTTCATTGTTTTTCAATCTCCTCGGCTTCTTTCCAGACCTGGTCTCAGCAGATAACTCCATGGGCTTTGAAACTTGATAAAGCCATTCATAGGCACTACTCCTAAAACTGCAACCCCAACCATCTCCTCTCAGCCACAGCAGATGTCCGCCATGCTACTCAATAGTTTCCATCCAGTTCCCTTCTCCTTAGGTCACTGCACCATCAGTTAACCCATTTCTTAGTCTATCTTTAACCTCTTTCTTTCTGGTGGCTCTTTTCTACCATCATTTAAACACACGTTTCCTGGGCCTGCACAGTGACTCAGAGGGTACAGCTTTTTGTTACCAAGTCTGATGATCTCCAGGACCCACATACTGGAAGGAGAGAGTTGACTACTAGAAGTCGTCTTCTGACTTCCATGCCTAAGCCATGGAACTCCCCTGATCTTCCCCTGCCACTCAGACACACAAATGAATGCAATAAAAAAATGAACCATGCATTTTTATGTAAAAAGCAAGTCAAAATAACCCATTCTTCCCTTTATAGTCGAATTTCTATGAAGAGTGACTGTAGTCTTAAGTTCCACCTGGCTCACTCTAGGCTGGCTGCCTTGGTCATCCTCTGGACCAGTTTTCTCAGTGGTTCGCAGTGGCTTCTCTGTTACTAAGAGCAATGTATGTTGAATTCTTATCTTATTTGACTTCCTTTTTTAAAAAAGACTTATTTACTTTTATTATTTATTTATTTATTTATTTAGTTAGTTAGTTAGTTAGTTAGTTAGTTAGTTAGTTAGTTAATTTGTGTGTGTGTGTGTACATGTAAGTGCCAGTGTCCATAGAGACAACAAGAGGGTATCAGAGCCTTTGGAGCTGGAGAGTCAAGTGGTTGTAAGCTGCCTGATAATGATGCTGGGAGCTGAACAGGGCCTTGTACTTGTCTTCATAACAGTACATTTCAAGCACTTAGATTCTTGCAGGTTTTTTTCTTGTCATATTCCCTAAACAATACAAAACAATCATGATTTATATAACATTCGTATTGAATTAGGGATTATAAATAACCTAGCCTTGATATGAAATATGTGGGAAAAAATAGATGCAGATTAAATGCAAATACTGCACCATTTTACGTTAAGGACTTGATCACCTGTGGATCTTGGGATCCACTGGGGGTCCTGGAATCAAGTGCCTGTAGACACTGAGGAGGGAAACAGGGAGGTTTGAGGGGGGTGGGTATACAGACTGAGTTTTGCTCTACTATTTTTCTCCAGCATCATCCAGCAAACTTGGTGCAAGATAAAGAAAATAGATTGTAAGAGTATGATTAATTTGAACATCATAAGGTCTGTGCTGGGTTGGAAGGGAAGTAAAGACAGAAGGCTACTGATAAGGTCATTTAGGATCTTGAGACCTCCATGGAGCAGGGAAACAGTTTTAATGGAACAGAAGTGTAGGAGGAAGGTGAAAACAGAACATTCAATGAAAGAGTTAGAATTTAAGATTTCATAAGTTTCTTGTGAGTACTGACAATGTCCAGGCTGTTAGTCATGGGAATGTAGGTAAGAATAAAATTGTTAGGCATTATACACCTTCCCAACATGCCTGCATAAAGGCACACACATATATTTTCATTCTTTCTTCTCTCTCTGTGGAAAGAACACATAGTGGAAGAGGGATGAGAAGGAGGGAGGGCAGCCAGGTCTCCTCCTTGGCATTACCATCACATGGCTTCCATTTCTTTATACAGCAACTTGTATTTATTTCCTCTTCTTATTTTGCAACATTTTTTGAGACAAGGTCTCACTATGTAGCTTAGGCAGGGCTTGAATTTGTAATCCTCCCACCTTAGTACATGACACCTGTTGTGGTTTGAATATGAAATGCCCCCCGCAGGCTCATGTGTTTTAACACCTTGGTCTCGAGCTGATAGGTCTGTTTGGGGAGGCTATGGAAACTTTAGGAGGTAAAGGCTGCTGGCAAGGTTTTATAATAAGCTTGACCCCACATCCTGTTCGCTCTCTGCTTCCTGTGTGCCAATGACATATGATTAGACAGCTTCCTGCTACTGCCATCATGCCTTCCCTGTCTGTTCCCATATCAGGCTCTATCTCTCTGGTACTGTAAGCCAACATAAGCCCCCTTTCCCCTGAGCTGATTAAAACAATAATTTTATTTATTATTTTTATTTTATGTGTACGAGTCTTTTGTCTGCATGTATATAAGTACACCATATGCAATGCACCTTTGTAATGCTTGCAAAGGCCAGAAGAGGATGTCAAATGCTCTGGAACTGGAGTTACAGATGGTTGTTAGCCATCATATGGGTGCTAGGAATCAAATCCGGGTCCTCTGGAAAAACAGCAAGTGTTCTTAACCACTGACCCATCTCTCCAGCCCTACCCTGAGGTTTTTGTCACGTTTTTTTTCGTTTGTTTGTTTTTTAAATCACAGCAACAAGAAAAGAAACTAATACAACGTCCAACTTAGCTTGCAACTTTCAACTCATGATTTCTAGTTGGGTATTTCCTCAATCTATTTGTTTATAGTTTGTCTTCCTGTATTAGAAAAGCTCATAAGGCAGATTAAAGCTCTGAGAAGTTTGGTCTACTTCTTCTAAATCCGTAACTCTTGCAGCGCTTTTCTCTTGCTTACACAACCTTTACTGACTCACTTCCTGCCACCGCCTCCCACTGTAACCGTTAGTATCTTTGAGTCCTTGCTGTCAACCTGGAGATTTCACTTCATCAAACCATTATTAATTATTAAATATGAGCAGTTTGAGTGTCCATGCTCAGGGTGGCCGATAGTAGTATTTTCATATTGCCAGACGGAGCTATGATTTCTTCACTTCTGCTTCCCAATTTTTAGTTCTTTGTTGTTTGCCAAAACAAAATATTACTGTGTTGGGGATTGTAGATTGGCGATAGAACACATCTTAGAGTTCACAAAGTCCTGGGCATAATCTCTATCACCTAAACCCATTCCCACCAACAAAACCCAAAATGTGCCTACCAATTTCATGGTAAAATATATAAACTGTTGAGGATGTTTAAAGTTGCTAATATTTTCCCCATACATGGCTTTGGGATGGTATTCACTCTCATTCAACATGAGCAGTTCCAACTTGATGCTGAGTAGACAATCCCAATTTGTAAGGGTTTACAGGTCCCCTTGTTGACGCTGTTGTTTTTATGAAATGCATCAGTAAAACTCTGCCGGTAGTCTAAATCATTCGAACTAGTAATATTCATTACTGTATTTATGTAACTGGTATGACCAAGTCTTTCAATGGACTTTTTTAACCTGCAAACTTTTCAGGCTCTAACATAGAGGCTTCACACTGTACTAAATGCTTGATTTCAACCAGCAAATGCGATACAGAAATAATCTTGATTCCAATATCCCAATATTTGTTGTTGGGTAAAGTGGAGGGTAGTTCCGCTTTATAGGCCCAGCACACCTGGGCCAGACTCTGATCCCTGGTCTCCCTTGAGATAGCTTTTGTCATTGAGTCTTATACCTGGAAATGGTGAAATAAAAGTGTACCTACAGATCCAAACATCTTGGAAGAGGAGTAGAGTCTCAGTTCGTGACATCTGCTCCTTGTCAGAAAACTTCATTCAAACAGTCAAGAGTGTGGGCTTGGGGCCACAGCATCTTGGATTTGTAACCCAAGTCCTCCCCTAACTGGGCCCAGTCAGCAAATCTCTTACTCTCCCTGACTCCTTACCTCCTGGAATGTCTGGTGGGATTGCCTGCCACCGTGGTCCTTGTGAAGATGAGTGAGATAATGCGCACTCAATACATGTTTGAATACTTCTTCCTGTCTCTACTCTTTGCTCTCCCCGCTCCCTGTTTTGTCTGATTGTTTCTGAGCTTTACACTAATCCAAGCAGCTCCCATGTGAGAGGGAAGCATGGAGAAGCCCAGGCTGGAGAGGCTAAGTTACAAAGGGCAGAGGAATTCCCATGGAGAAGAGATGGGTGAGAGAGGGAATAGCGCCCATTCCATGTGAAGACAGAGAGGCTTGGAGCAGGGAGGTGATTTGGGAAGCACCTTTAGAGCGAAAGAGACAAACTAGGTATGGAAACAAACAGCCTGCCCCCACCTCAGAAATCTGAAAAATGTTTCACACTTCATGACTGGATGGTCTCTTTCCAATAGAGAGAAGGAGACAGAACATGGCTTTCTTGGGGACGGGAGATGGCCCAGTGCTTAAAGCACTTGTACTGCAAGCATGAGAATCTAAGTTCAGATCCCAGCACCTATGTAAATGCAGGTGGACATGGCAGCCTACCTGCAATCCCAGTGCATGGGGGACAGAGACAGGGATCCCACGAACAAGACAGACTAGCCAAACTGGCGAGCTGTAGGTCCAGGTGAGAGACCTGCCTCAATATACAAGATGCAGAACAATTGAGGAAGACACCCAGCATCGACATCCGGCCCCCATACACATGCATACATATATGCAAGCACATCTGCATGCATACCCACACCCACATACTTGAGTACACATACTCAAATATGGAGGCAGAAAAAGGAAGGAAAGAAAGATAAAGGGAAAAAAAAGAAACTAAGAGACTTTAGGGGCTGTTTAGCCACCAGGCTTCCACTTCTCTGACTTTACTTCCTGGCAGGCCTGAACCAAGAGGCTTCCTGCAGGTCGTATGCTTGCATAGCTCAGCCCAGAACCCAAGACAAAGCTAGAGCTCCAAAATGTCAGGAGTGTGTCAAGAATGTCAATCCTTTGGTGATTATTTCACCAGTTTCCAAGCCTGGTTCTGGCACTGATTTTCAGGAGGCCCTAGTGGGTTAGGGAGGAACAGGAAGGAGGAATTTTGGCCCTGAGGTCAGTCCAGCTCTTGTCAGCACCTGCTCCAGGCCTTGCTCTTGAGTTTGGATAATCCAGGCTTCTCTGGGCATCTGCTGTTGCTACCTTGCCAGACTCCCTTGGAAAGGAACCCCTTGATCTGATGCCTGTCAGAATAAACCGTGGATTTTGCTTTTCCTCCCTCAGTCCAGGTTGTTTTGTGGTTCCCATTTTGGGCTTTCCAAGAATTTCTTGTCTTTATTCCCAAACCCTTGATACCAGTTGCATAATTCTATACTGAATAAACCAATTAAGTGTGAGTGAGGGCAAGCAGTGGCGTGTTGGCATTTTCAAGGGTCAGTCAGGTAAAGGTTTAGAGGAGGAGATCTCTGCCCATCCCTGTACTTTCTGCTAGAAGATGTTTCATCCAGGCTGGTACCCCTTTGCCTAACACTGAGTGAATTTTCCTTCTACCTCACAAACTGCTAGTCCTCAATGCCTCAAGAGGACTGCTCTTTGGTGAATTCACTTTGCCTAAGTTCTTACATTAAGCAAAATGCTTCATTCTGCATTCTAGATCGAATGCATAGTAAATGTTCACTTTAACTAACCAATCCATTATTTTAAAAGTATAAACTACACTGGAGAGACAGCTCAGTCAGTGAAGTGCTTGCCTTTTAAGCACAAGACCCTGAGCCCAATCCTTTAAACCCCTGTTTAAAAACCTGACCAAACAACAGCAAAAACAACAACAGCAACAAATCAGGCATGGTGGTACACACTTGTAACCTCAGAGAGGCAGAGACAGGTGGATCCCTTGGGCTCACCGACCAGTCAGCCTGGTCAACTTCTACTCCGCAAGGTCTAGCTCAGTAAGAGACCCTGTGTCAAAAACAAAGTGGAAAGCCCTTAAGGAGGAACAGCACCTGATGTTGTCCTCTGGCTTACACGTGCATGTGTACACACACACACACACACACACACACACACACACACACAAAGCCTAAAGTATGGGTAAGTATGAACATTTTAGGAAAACAAAAGATAAAAAAGAAGAAACTCGTGGCTTAGCATGATGCACGTGGTGGGCAGTGAGTGGCTTCCTTAAAATTACCTTGAATTCTCTAGCACCAGATCTGCAGGTTGCTTAATGTTTGTGTAACATGAAATGGTTTTATTAGCTACCAATTTGCTCTGTGCCAGACGTGGTGATTTCTCCCTTACTAGCAAATGTAACCTGCGCTACCCATTTTACTGAGCCAGAAACATTCTCAATCAAGGTTATAGAGTTGCAAGTTCAGAATTTTCTGTGTGCTTAAGGATATGAACAGCTTGATATTTGAGAGAGTGAGGGCTGAGGAGAGCGAAATCCTAACCACTAGACCACCAGGGAGCGCCAGGCTTTATATATGAGAAAGCCTCCTAGGACCCGCCTTTGGTTTAGCTGCTGAATCTGAATCCATTGTTTTCTGTGAACTTAGTTATACTTTATTGTCAGGGAGTGTCAGTGCTTCCTCTACGCTAACACTCAGCAGCTGTGGACATGATGCTGTTTTATAGATTAAGGACGAGCTACTTGCCCACACTACCAGCTGAACAACATGGACTCTGTACGTGTCTGAGAGCTTCAGAAGTGAACTGTCACTTTGTGGAATATTTAAAACCAGCATACATATCCATACAACAGACACTGCTCAAAATCATGAATCTGGTAGGCAGTTAACAAAGCATAGTACACGTTCTAAATGGCTAGCACTGAGTGCTAGGTGAAGGCACTTTAAAAATCCTTTGTGATAATTATACTTAAACGGCAGGGTTTCCTTAGGAAAGCAGATGCAAACTGGATATAAGTGAGCATGGAATCTGTATCCCTCTTTTTGCTCTTTATTTTTTGAGCTATTGACTTTTTCCAACTATAAAGGCATTTTTAATATTATAAGGGGGAAAATCACCTCAGGTTTCACCGTTTGAAGTTTGCTCCTTTCAAAAGCTTTCCTCCTTTTAATCATCCCCTCCCCCAAACACACCCAAGAACTTTAAATTTATTGGGAGTTTCATATATACACTGAAGGAAAACTAGCCCCCTTGCTTTAAAACTTAATTGCACAGAGCACTTTAAAACATCATTCAAACAAATAACTTTTTACAGCTTGGAATGAAAAAGGACACAGCGAGGACAGGATGGGTGACTTTTGGATCCGGGGGCCATGAGGACTATACTTCCTCCAGTGTAAAAGGCTTTGATCTTGGGGCTGAGCCGACAGTACACAGCTGTGACCTGTGGTTCACATCTCCTGGAAGGTGAGACATAGGTGGCCTGGGAACCAGTGTCTGCATTTGATTTTTACTTTCATATTTAACAGTTCACGGTTTTAGGGCACATTTCAGTAGTATAGAAACTATGTACTCCTTTGAGTGATAACACATTTTCTTGTGGTTTGACTCCATGTTGTTTGGGTGAGTATGGTCTGCAAATAGGAGTTTTCACTCAAGTCAGATGAGCTCTGAAATACCTGTGTGCATACCCAGCTTATGAGTTTTCCAGAAGGATCCCGAGTTTCCAAAGCTGATTTGAACCCAGAAGCCTGTGGCTGTTTTCCTATTTATGAGACATCATGAAGGCACAACTCAGTAAGGAGAGAGGCATTTGGACTGTGTCTGCCTGCAGAATGGCTTCCCAACTATTAGCCTCGGCGGGGTCTCTTCTGCTGTTCCAGCAGCGACTCTACCACAGTTTCTTCCACACTCAGACTCTGAGCTTTGTAATTCATGTCATATGATTCTAAACCCAAACCAGGGGTCCCAAGACATATTTAACTGCTGCTTGTTGGAGCAAAACTGTTGATTCTGTTTGGTTAGTGCAGAGATGCTTGAGGGGTTGGCCTTTTAATGATGTCTGTCCTGCTCCAGGTGACAGAGGAGTATGCTATATACCACAGACTGAATGTCTATTCATGTTGAACAGGAATCTTTATGGTGAGATATTAAAAGGGTGGAAATTTAACCCAAGGTATTTAGAGGTGGGACTTTGGGGAGGTAATTAAGGTTAAATGAGGCCACAGGGGTGGGACCCTAATCCAATGGGACTGTGGCTTTATGGGAAGAGGAGTAGCCTGAGTTAGGACACTGCCTCACCATGAAATCAATTCTCTGCCTTGAGATTCTGCAGGGAGTCCCCAGCAGCAGGAAGGGCCTCACCAGATGCCATTGCTCAATATGGAATTTTCCAGCCTTCAGAATTGTGAACTGAATAAACCTTCATTCTTTATAAATTACTCAATCTGTGGTATTCTATTATTGCAACAGAAAATGGACTAAGTACTGTGTTTATGTGTTCTGAGATGTAAATCTACAAAAGCTGAAAGCAGATGCTACTTACTCAACTAGTGCCCATCACCACAGACATATTTGAGTAAGTTTGATTTATGGGCTTTTCTCCATATAATTTTTTGGTGAGGGGAGAGCAGGTGTTACTACCCATACTCGGGTGACATTTTAGGTAAGGAAGCTGCTGTTAAGTCACCTGTGCTCCTGTAAGTAACCAGTAAGCTCACTGGTTTACTACGCTAGACTTGGGTAGAATCATTTCTCTGGTCTGTCATCAGAGCCTTCTCTGGGGTAAATAGACATTTGTTCACATCCCCCTCAGGAAAGTCATGCAACAGTGGGGTTGAGACAAGTTCTCTTTGTGTAACCCAAGCTGGTCTTGACTTTGTGATCCTCCTGCCTCAGCCTCCCCAGTGCTGGGGTTACAGTTGTCCACCACGCCAGGCTCCGTACTGTTTTGTTCATGTGCCTTCCACTAGAGAATATTTGTATCCAGATAAGATGTGTGATTAGAATGTTGGATCTGCACTACTGGGGTAGCATTGGGATACATAATAGGGTATAACCTTGTAGAAATGCTACTGATGGAGAATGACTTGATTGTTGGCTGGGTAAGAAGATTGGGACTCTGTTTAACACTGTACAGTAGAGGAAGTGGGTCCCTGGGTGCCCCTAACACAAGTTCATATTGTCATTTGGAATACTTTCAAGTTGCTTCTCAAATTTTCTTCAAATATAAAGAATTGCCATAAATCATCTTAACCCAGATATGAACCTGAAAGCTACAGTAACGACTGGCCCACTGGAGTGATAGTGACACGATTGTGATGGGAGCAACCAACCACTTTCTGCTTAGATCTAAGGCCTACTTCACAAGATGGAGTCAATAGCTGGCACTGTAATCAGGGCCAAGAATCTGTAGCTAGACAAGGCACGGGCCACAGGGGAAAGCCCAATATAGATGGGCATAGTACTAAACTGACTCCTAATGACTTATTGTTATACCCCTACATTAGTGCATCTCTTAACTCTCATCAGAAAAGTTTCTTCTTGAAGTAGATGGTGATTATCATAGAGACTCACAACTGGTCAACCTGAAGAGAATATGAGATTCAGAACGCTTGGCCCTAAATGGGACATCTGTATCACACCCTCTCCTCAAAAGGCTCAGGGATCATGGTAGAAGAGGGGGCATAAAGATTGTAAGAGCCAGACATGGTGGATGAATACAAGGAAATCGTGTTGTCTAGATATAACAGGGAAGTTGCACCTATGAACCCACAGTGCTTGTGAGAACATTCACAAGACCTGATTAAGACCAAGCCAGACAAAAATCACAGCATGGGTAGAGGTGGGCAGGCCAGAAGCCCCAGCCCGAGCTGAAAAACTATTGGTAGCTGATAACTACTGGGAAAGGAAGAGTCCGTTTTCTTTAAGAATGTAACACCAGGTAGGTTGACTAGGCTGCAATGGATAGATCCACACTCAAGAGTATTTGGAGAACACAGATTAGATTGGGAAGACCCTTTAAAAATAAAAGACATGAAGTCAGAGGAGAGAAGGGGGAAAGGGGGGAGAGGGGTCTGAATACGATCAGAGTACACTGTATGAACTTCTCAAAGATCAGAATACACTGTATGAAATTCTCATAGATCAGAATACACTGTATGAAATTCTCATAGATCAGAATACACTGTATGAAATTCTCATAGATCAGAATACACTGTATGAAATTCTCATAGATCAGAATACACTGTATGAAATTCTCATAGATCAGAATACACTGTATGAAATTCTCATAGATCAGAATACACTGTATGAAATTCTCAAAGATCAGAGTACACTGTATGAACTTCTCAAAGATCAGAGTACACTGTATGAACTTCTCAAAGATCAGAATACACTGTATGAAATTCTCAAAGATCAGAGTACACTGTATGAAATTCTCAAAGATCAGAATACACTGTATGAACTTCTCAGAGATCAGAATACACTGTATGAAATTCTCAAAGAATAAAAAATATTTTAAAGGAATATCCATATATACAATAATTTCTTAGATAAAAATGTAAAGAAATGACAGGACAAAGTTGTTTAGAATTACATTTTGCTCCCAGACAGATCAAAGTCCAGTGGCTAATATTCTGGGGACAATGTTTCCACAAACTATGTAGTATATGTCTATGAGTTAACACTTTGGTTCAGACATCTCAGTTTGAACCCTGGCTTTACATCCTCCTAACTATATACCACCTGGGGTGACTCTCTAAACCTCATTTTGTTATCAGGAAAATTTTAATTTATAAGGGTACTTTCCTAATAGGATGCACATGGGGATTAAATGTAACACTGAATGTTAGTTGAGTTATGACCTCATACATGATGGTTATTATTACTACTGTTGCTGTTTTCTTGAGTTGGAAGATACTGAATAGACAGATGAACATTTTTTGGTCTTTTTTTTTTGAGACAAGGTCTCCCTGTAGCTCCAGTTGACCTGGAACTCTCTATGTAGACCAGGCTGGCCTCCATCTCACAGAGATCTGCCTGC